>NC_043980.1:11035303-11381553 GCF_902150065.1 Myripristis murdjan
AACTTGGAAATCTTAAGGTTACACGAGGCTGCAGCAAACCACGCAGTTTCATGATCCTGTTTGGACTTTGTGTATTTTCTGTTTTCTTCTTGTCTTTTGGTATTTTTTTGGCTGCTTTCCTGCTCTTAGTCCTTCATGTTTTCTTGTAGCCCTGCCCAGCCTGCACACCTGTTCTGTGTTCATCTCATCAGCCCTGCTCTGTTCCCATGGTTCTCTCAGCTCCTTACCTGTTCTCCTGTCTTGTCAGCTGTACCTTGTTGATTCATTAGTTCACTAGTATTTAAGCCCTGTTCTCAGTTCTGTCTTTGGCAGTTCATTGTTTAGTCATGCCTGTCTGTACCACCTGTGCCTTGTTTCCTAGTTCCTGTATTGTACCTGTGTTCGGATTAGAATAAATATATTCTACACTTCAGGCATTTCTTAGCTAACTGTTACTAGCTCAATCAGTTGCAAACTTAAGAACTTTTTATATGGGCAATGGAAACTGTCTGGCCTTAACTAATTTTCAGAGCAAAGAGAGCAAAGAGAGCAAAGTTGAACAAAGCTGACCCATCTTGAACTCTTGATGGTGTGATGCGGAAATCGCTCACCCGTTTGACCAGTCAGCAGACACCAGGTAACACTAAGTGCTAGAATATAACATAACAATGTTATTTCAAGGTCTACCATCAAATGATGAAATTCTCCAAACTTAGATCTGGAAGCCAGCACACGGTGTACCCCTGCTCTCCTGCTGCTCCTGCTGCCATAACAAAACTAAACTGATGATCTCCCACTTCTGTTTCACAGGTCTTCTGCCAACAACCCACAACCAGCTACATTTACTTTGCTAGTAGGCAAATTTGTACATTTGTTATACATTTTTTAGGGGGCATACTGTTTGTGTTGCTTTTCTGCGGAAGCACTATGGTTGTTCTTTTGGTTACGACCTGCTGACCAGGTCAGCCTGATGTAATATATCCCTTCTCAGGAGAATCAGTGAATACAGTAGTGCAGCAGTGTGGAGCTGCAGGCGATTTTCATCACCCATCCTAAAACCCCTTTATCATCCAGCACAACCTCCACTGTACATCTAACTCATAGAATCCTAGGTGATAAAAAAAATATGCAGAATATGGGATATCTTTGTAGAACTGTTTCTTTACTAATTTTGTGTGACAACATTTTGGCTTAGGACGTAAAATTGCATTATTACATAATTATAATTTACAAAAAAATCAGATTATGGAATTTGGCTTGTTAAGTGGACAACATCAACATCAGTAACATCAATCTGATATCTGATGAGTGAATTACATCAATATCTAATAGTGCTGGCACATATACTTTCTCAAGCAGAATGATTCATTCAATTCAGTGCCGTTTACAGTACCTAATTAACCATTAGAATGCAAAATACCTCTTGTAGGTTTGCTTAGTGAGAAATAACAGTATTTACAAGCAACTCAGACACATTTCACACCCAAAGTACTTGACTACTGTGTTTTAGTACTTGAAGTGTAAGGTTTCCTCTTGATACAATCAAATAATACTCTTGTGAAAAGGAAGAGTCATCTTTAAAATTTGTGTGCTCACCTTTTTTTGTTTCTTTTCAATACAGCATGATGTTAATGGAAATACATTCTGACACAACATGTGTACTTATGTTACTTTTAATATAGCTTGTGTTGAAAAGTAACACAAAATGTATGTTGCCTCAACGAGGACCAATGGAGGTGTCGGAAGTGACACATTGTTTTCAGGAGCATTTAATGAAAGCACTCACTGATTGAATTACTCACCATTTCATCAAAAGAAATGCTGGAGAGTGGATAAGGTGACTGCACCAAAACCACTGAAAAATCCTGTAAGTCCCTCTACTGCTGCTTGAGTGATATTTTGCTTTCTTTCTTTGTGTTTTGGACCCACATAATCCCAGAAATAATTAGCACAGGCTTTATGTCCCAGAAAGAACTTGTCACTACAAGTAAACGGCTACTTTCATCATCCACAAATGCAATCGCTAAAGACCTACAGCTCAATGTTCTCCAGAGCCATGCTGGAAAAAGCCTTGGGCGACAACATCCTCATTTTCCTCTGTTGGCCATCAATCCCAATAACTGACACACTGATACAAAGAGATCTAGTTTGCTGATAAAAACAAGGGCATAACAATGAGCTCCAGATGCAAAACATCATCAGGCAAAGAATAAAATCAGTATAGATTAAAAAACAACAACAACAACAACAACAACACACATTCATTTTCAGAAAAACAGCTTGTTTTTTAACCTTGAAAGACTCAACCTTTGTGTGTCTTTCCTCAGGTTGATACTACTTGGTGTGTTTTCTATGATCATATAGAGTCATAAGGATCTATGACAGCCTACAAAGGATGGAGAGCTGTACAATTTGGATGAGTTTACGTATATAACAACCATGGTTTCATATCTTAGGAGGTATAAAATGTATATGTTGAGGTAATTGGGTCCCTGCTGCGTGCTGAGCAGCAAATGGTGCAGAGCCAGTGCGCCTCTAGTGGTACACGTAAACACTGCCATTTTCCTCCACTTGTTTACCATCAATCGTCACTCACGTGTTATATCATACATGACACAATCAGGATTTTTTTTTTCTCGACTATGCACCCCTTTTTCCAGGTCTCCTACGCATGCTTGACGGATTAAGTCCGAAAGGAAAACTGATCCACTAGAGAACAGTTCATTCCTTATGCAGAGCGATAGGCGATAAGATAATGAAATCATTAATAACCAGACATAAATGACACGCATCTTTCTGTCTCAAATCAGGCATGGCATCTTCACTGAATTAATTTAATTCATATGTCGACGTCAATGCACACACGCACTTCAGTAAGAGCGAACATGTCACAGCACAAATCCCACAAAGCCGTCGAAAAAACACCACAGACAGAAATAAAAAATGTACAGATTACAGTCATAGAAATAAGCGTTGGTTATTGCAATTCAACGATGCCAATGTCAATGCGTTCAAGTGCAAGAAATCATTGTCTAACTTGTAAGAGCTTGTGTTTCATTGTTCCCCTTGAGCTGGGGTTACTATCGGTCATCAGCTCCGCGATGCTGACCGACGTCAAGTGCGATAAAGTCACACCGGAAGTACGACGGTTTCCCCTTCAAAGTTAGTGCACAAAACGCTTTTACTACAAAATCCTCGCCATCAGGACATCAAAGTCAAATTCAGAAACTTTTAAGAAATGTGTGCCTTTACTAACACTGAAAGCCAAGGTAGAAGTGGAAGACACCAGATTTTCTCATTTAATTTTCGTGTTTGAGACTGTCTTTTGAGTGATTTAGTCCGTAATGATACATGGCACTTTGCATAAGCCTAGATGGGCCATGGTTCATACTGTGAAATTAGCACTATATAGAAAAATACAACAATGGTACTGTATTTTACGACACATTCTTCCTTATTCTTAATTTGCATTTTTGTTGTTTTGCATCACACAAACAGGCAGTCAAACACGTCGTCGTCTGGAAGTCTTTTATTTTTAGGTGATTGACCGGAAGTGGTGTTGTATATCCTCGCTACCTTTACCTTGGTCCTGCACGCAGCAGGGCAGACGGTCGAAAATGATACTGACATGCATTAAAACACATAAAAAACAAAGAAGCTCCACTCGGTGTCATTTTACCAAAGCGTCAACACCAACAAGAACACATCAGGTCCATTCATCACTTTACAATTATTACTCAACTTTGCGACGGTGAAACTGTTCAGTTGAGAGTTGAAAAATTGGGGAGCACCGAATGAGCTCGAGCAAAATATTTGCGAGTATTAACGGATAAACAAGGAACAGGTGGAAGCATCAGTCAGACTGTATGTGGACAAAAACATATTGTATAAAAGTTTTAACCGTAGCACGACAAAGGGGGATGTCATCCTTCGGTTTACAAGAAAGAAACTCGCAAAAAGAAAAAAAAACTGACATCAAAACTCACCGACCTTTAATTCGAGTATCCGCTTTCTCTCTTCTCATAAATTGTAATCCCCTCTCCAGGATTAGATAAAAGGAAAAAAACAAGGACTTGCACTCCTCTACCGTCTCTCCGTCTTCAGTCTCCGTCTCCGTCTCTCAAAACTGTTTTTTTTTTCCTCCAGCAGGCTTTTATAGCGCTGCTCGGTGCGGAGCGGAGAGAGGGATAGCACAGAGGTAACTAACGGTCAGCTCGCTTGCCTTCCCCCATATAAGGCAAGCACGTGCAGAGTCAAAACATCTCTTAAAGGGGCCGCAGCACCCCAATACGTACCCCTCCCCCCTCGGCTTCAATGCATGATGGCACCTGCGCTGTTGTCATACACATGTGGGTCTATGATGTGCATCAGCTGCAAACTGTGGGAGGCTGCCATACCTTACCTGACAGTAAATGTCCATACACTACGCTCCTGACTCATTATATGCTCAAAACTGCCCACCTTGAAAGTGAAAATGGCTCTGCGGTTGCACTCAGGATGCAGGTTTTGCTGTCATATCAGGGTTGCGTACTGAATAAATGTGGAGTGAGTGCTAGACTGTAAAAGCATGCAAGGTAATTTCTCGTCGCACGCTCACCACATTCACACAGGATTTCAGACTGTCGTCCATGCATGTGACACCTGTGCTGAAAGTAAAATAGCATGGGATGATGTACAGGATTCAAGAGTCACACGCGTGGCCACACTCTTCGAGCAACATGCAGTGAAAGGCTTTTCTTCTCTTTCTTTTTTTTCTTTCTTTCTTTCTTTTTTTTTTTTTGGTCTCCAGTGGTCTAAAGATACAAGTGTAAAGTATTCAAGTAATATAAAGATACAAATATACAAGATAAAAATATGCAAAATATAAAATATAAGAAGATAAAGTCTATGATAGACATTGTACAGTATAAAAAGTATAGAGCATAGAGCATAAAGTGTGCAATAGAAGTGTGTAAAGGTGGCTTAGTGAAGAGAGAGAGTGAAAGAGTGGCTGTGTGTGTATGTGTGTGTCCAAGTGTATTGATTGTCCTTATTGTGGCTGGTGGTTTAACAGTCTTACTGTCAGAGTGTAGAGGCACTTTCTAAGTTTTTCTGTGCAGGATTTAAGGCTAGAGAGGCCTTTCCCTTTTCCTTTTCCTTGTCTAAATAGTCTGTTACAGGAGTGGCTGGAGTCTCTGAAGATCCAGAGGGCCATTTAGTCAGTAAAGACATCCTGCAGGGCAGTAAGTGAAGTCCTGGTGACACGGTCTGCCAGACGCACCACCCGCTGTGGGGATTTTCAGTCCTGGGCAGAGCAGCTCCCAAGTCAGGCAGTGATGCTCCCAGTCAGGATACTCTTGAAGGCTCCAGAGGACAAAGCCTTTGCGATGTGAGGGGGAACCTGAACTTCTTGAGCTGTCTGGCCATGCCATCAGGAAGTTGGTGCGTGTGAGGTCCTCTGTGATGTGTGGAGCGAGGTACTTAAAGCTGCTCACTCTCTCCACAGGGGTCCTGCTGATCTTGAGGGATCTCCACTGCCGTATCCTCTTAAAGTCCATGACCATCTCCTGAGTTTTGCTGATGTGCAGTGAGAGTTGGTGCTCAGGACACACCCTTTGGAGGCCCCCATGTTGAGTGTGAGGGTGTTTAAGATGGTTCCATCCACCCTCACCACCTGTGGTCCCCTGGTGAGAAAATCCTGACTCAGCTACAGATGGAGGTGTTGAGAACCTGATCATGAAGCTATAGCAGACAGAATGCGTGGGACTGTGGTGTTGAACTACTGCCTGGAGTCTCACATAGTCCCCACACCTGCTGTCCAGGTGATATGGTGCCAATGGTTGCTGTGATGGCATGGTTTGTTAATGTTTTCCTGCCCAGCGACTAAACTAAACTAAACTAAACTAAAGAGTAGGTTCACATTAACTTACATGTAGCTAGCACTGTGTATTTCACCCAGGTTGTCCAAGATGTTTTTTCCGTGTAGCACACCTAACATACCTGGACAATCTGTGGTTGATTAATTTGGTTTATAGTGTAACATTTTGACTAGACTTTACTGGCACTGGCACTTTACAGCAAATGTTATAGGTGAGGAGGTATAGATGAGTTGTACCAAATACCACTGAAATCATAATGCTCGATTAATTAAGAAAAAAAACCTACCAGCGTCCAGCAATCCTCTGCAACATTTCTGTACTTGCTCTCTGTCAAATGAATGGTGGATTTTACTTTGTTAGCACATTTTCATCCCAGCGGACATTCATCATGACGGCATGCTCACACATCAAGCGTGTTTGGAGCAGTTTGTTCAAACACTGGGGCATTTACTGACAGCAATGCCATTTATACTTGGGTGGCACCAAATAACATAGAATGTAAGTCATACCAGTTACAGGAAACAATCCCAAAACACAGGTTTTATGGGTCTAAGGAGATGACTGTTTGCACCTGATAATCAGAAATTACTCCTGCTTGAAAAGCCTAGTATTACAAAAGCAAACTGCAGTCAGAATTTATGCTCACATTAAGCTATTTATTCATGTGATTTAACTGGAACCATAAGAGAAGGTAAATTATGGCAAAAGGTGCATTCAAGTCCATCCTGTTTAGCTAAAATTACAGGGAGTGGAATCACATTTGTTTTGACTCATGACCGAAACTCTGTCCAATAAAAAGGCTCCCTGTGAGCCCATGTGACTTTTGTTTAAAGGCTGTGTTTGGCCTGTAATTGGGCAGCGTCAGCCTAAACCAGCCAAACACAAAAATTAAACAAAGCAAACTTTTCATAATGGTTTAGACCAAAGAAACCCAACAGTGGGTGTGATCACACTGTAAGTGAGTCCAAATTTGATAAGATTTTTATCCCTGGACAAAGAGCAAGTGCCAACATACACTTATGCAGCTGCAAGGCTGCACAGTTTTCTTCAGCCCTTTATGAAATGAGCTATTGTAAAATGCCTGGTGGTAAAGTTTATAGAGCAGCAGTCGCTCCAGCTGCAGCTATTTGTCAGAGCAGTTGCACTGGATGAGTTATTTTCCCATTTTTATGTTTCTGTACAACTCAGATTGCTTGTGGAAGTGTTTGACTAAACAGCAGAAGATTCATTTCAAGAGCCATGGTTTCCTGATGAGCTGGATTGTGTCATTTTGATTGGTTGATTTCAGTTATGAATGTATCTTGTCTGTCCAACGTCTCTCCTGAAATTGAACCCCTCCATCAACAAATTAGGGACCACAGACACATATTTGATAAATTTTTGTCTCAGGGTTCCATACGGGGAGATTTGTTTGTGGTTGTCGATCTAGTATTGAACTGTAGAACTGTTTACACTGTACATGGCGAGACAGTAGGGGGGAAATTGAAGCTGATTCATTTTTACCCACTGGAATCCCCTCTCAAGGATGCCAGTTTGAGAATCAGTGACATATATTGAGGGTTTGATAAATTCATGCACCTATGCCCGTAAAAAGATAGCATGTATTTTCAGATCTTTTATTATCTATTTATGTACCTACATGTCTATTTCAGTCTCTAAACAGAACATGCATGAATATGCAAGCACACACACACACTCATGAGCACACAGCTTGTTCATCGCCTCATGCAGTCTTTTTGTGTGTTATTGCATTAACAGGTGATACAATAATAATGGACCCCCAGAACGCTGGCTTTTATGTAAATGTAAAAATATGTGGGGCATTTTTGTTTTCCAAGAACGACTTTACAGTGTGAGTGTGTTTAAATACATTAAAATTGCCCTCTGAGGTCCATTGTATCTTGTGCCTGTGAACTGTTTGTGTCCCAGAGGCTTTTCCACAGTTTAACAGAGACAGAGAGGTTAACTGGACTGCTCTGACCCGCTCACCAACAATGCTCTTATTGTTCAGGAGCAATGTCCACTACACAACACAATACAGCATCTGTATACAGTTCGAGTACACTATGTGACTTCAGCAACCACTGAAAATCATAGACTGACCCGTGTCCTTCTGTCTTTCGGGGATATTGTCTGTCTGTCTGTCTGCTCAATCTGTCCATCACCTAGAAAATCAGATTACACAGTCTTATCGGAGTGGGGATGAAAGGGTTAATCTCGTAAGCACATATTCCGAGAGGCAAGACAACCTCACTTGATGATAAAATGATTTCAGGGAAAAGTGGGAGCCTACACAAAGTTGTGTGCCTGGATTTCCTAAAAGTGTCGTGTAAAAATATTTTTCAGTTTATCACAATCTTTATTTGATGTCTATTCTTAAAACTCAAGATCTTTTAATATTATAAGGCTTTAATATTTGCCTTTTTCAGTGGATGTGCGAGGATTTTTGTTAAATGTTACATATGCCCTACAGGTGTCCTCCACTCAACTACAAACCCTCGGAGGCTCAGTTGACCAAATCACATATTTTGACTGGACAAATTAAAAATACTTCCTACTGACTATTTGATAATGTTTTCTATCAAATCAAGACATCTCTCCGCTCTACTTGTTCTATATGTATGTGGAATGAACCCCCCTGAACCATTAGCCTCACAGCAAATTGAAATCAAATATGCAGTTATCCCATGTCAATGCATGCACTTTATAGACTCACATCTACATGTGGCCGGCAGTATCAGTGTGTCTTAAATATCCATGTCACCTGATCCAGAGGGGGTTATTTGCCACACAGAATATGTAGGGTAGGGAGATAGTCTCTTCACTCGTCAAAACTGCTCACGTTGTCCATCAATTTCAAAGACAAGATTGTGAAATCACAGTGCTGAGCTTGCATTTTGACCTTTGTCACACATCATACTCCCTCTGTGTCCTACTTTTTTAAGTGAATCTGCACTCCATGTTATCTATATAAACAGAAACGCCTATAAAAATTTAAAAATCAACTAGAGCTCTACCCAGACTTAAACGCTTTGTCTGCAAAAGTGTGACATGGATAGGGATAAGAGTGCCATTTCCTCAGACTTAATAATAATCCACTTGTTTAATGGTTAGCCTTTGTTAGAGTCTTTGAGAGAGGGTGAGAGCAGCGTATAGCCCAGGCCTACTAATTAACAAAGAGTATGGACAACCATCTGGTGGTGATTATCTGGGTTATGCCGTCTCCTCCATTCTGCTCTCTTTTTGTGTGAGGGGGCAATTAGTATGAATGTGACACATAAAGTGAACCATCACCCATTTTCATGACAATCAAAACACGGCCTTGTTTTGACTCTGTTCTACATTCTCATGTTTTTGTATGCTCTAGTCCTCCATTGACTTGCATTACTTGATGAACTTCTTTCTGCTTTGTAAAGCTTGACGAATGTGGAAATGGCATTCAAATTTGTTTTCCCAAATCAGCTTAATCAAAATGACTTAGGTTTTCCGTAAATTATCTAATTATGTAACGGTGTGTAATGTTCCATCGAAATAATGGAGTACATGCTATCTCAATGACACAAGGGTTTTGAAAATCTCCTGCTGTGCATTCAGTTCAAGATAATCAGTTTTAACTGAGTGTACAGCAGAATCTGACATGTTACCCTTTTAGATTGGGAGAGAAATTCAACCTGACTTTGGTTATGAACCTCATAAATGTGTTTAGTACTGTAAATCCCTCCTAGCTCTAGCAGCTGAGGCAAAAATGAAACACAATGTGCTGGGAGGTATAGGCATGTGAGGTCAGAGAAGATGTGTGTTTTAGAAATATCCTGTCATCTCCTGTGGACAGGGTGTGGTGAAGTATCTCAGCAGGGGCTCTCATTAAGACAGAACCCTCAATCAGGGAGATTAGATATTTAATCCATCAAAGAGCTCCAGACATGTCAGCATGGATGAAGGTGGGTGATGATCAAACAAGACAACTGAATTATAAAATAGCTCAATTTTCATTTGAACAGTTCAGGATAACTAGGGAAAATCTAAGTATAAGTGCTGAAATGAGCTTAACTTATTCATGGCTCTGGGTAAATAATCATTTTGTTAAAAAAAAAAAAAGAGGGCTTGTGAAAAAACTGTCAAGATTCGCAAAAGTAAAACTTGCTCCACAGACTTACACAAATTGAACTGTCTTCCTAATAAATCTAATGAGTTTGTGGCATTTCAGTCCTGGGAGGTTATAGTATTGCTTTGAATTATCAGATTAGGTGAAAGAACATTTTGTTAGCATTGTGGGTATCATACGAATGCCAGCTATGATAAAAATTTGGCTTTTCTAACTTGATGAAAATGCATTTTTAATAGTATCCAGTGTACCTTCGCAAGCTCGAATGGAGAATTTTTTTTAACCCAGAGAGGACAATGTTGACCTTTAACTGAGAGAGACAAAATGAGAGTCAGAAAAAAAAGGAACTGAGAGGTTTTCACATGAAGGGAGCGATAATGGTTTGGTAATGACGTGTGGTACAGAGGACAATAGAGAGAGAAAAGAGGTTCAGTTTCCATTAACAGCTTTTAAAGTGATGGTGCAGTAAGTTAGGGGTAAAGTTGATTTAAGTTACCTCATTTTTAGATTAGATTAGGTCTCATTATTTTGTGATTGCACAGATATCTGTCTTCATGTACACAAAGTGTTTCAGTTTTTACTGTACCCGAACTGTGAACACAATCCACTTAGAGCACACAAAAGTGTAACAGGATCAGAAAGAGACAATACAATAATGTGAGGCTTTATTGACCCTCCATAGGAAGGTCAGAGGTCAGGCTCGGTCACAGAGCAGCAGCCCTGGAGCTGCTATGGATCCACTGTTTTGCTCAGGGACAATTCAGCGGGGTGGATGCTTGCTGACAATGCGCCGCAAAACAAAAATCACATGCCAAACTCCAGCCCCCAGTATCACAAGTACATAGTGTTCACATCACCCACCAGGACTCTTGAACACACTGCAACCCAGCCAAAATGCGGTGGGTTAAAAAAATGCATTATGACCACACAAAAATAGCCTATTTCCATTGAAAGAGCAGGAAAAAAAAAACATGGATGGAATGTTAACAATGTCCATATTGACATCAATCATTCGTTCTTTTTTGTCGAGGGTTCAGCAGTTCATGTCTCGTTGTGTGTTGTGAGCTGTCAGGTGCAGTTATTTCTACCGCATGGAGAACAATGGGCTGTTATGGCTGGCACAGCATGAAGCTAGCTTACACATTCGTGGCACATTCGTACAACATAACCCTCTTAGGATGTGAACACTATTGAATTGTCTTGGACTTACAGCTACAATTCCTCAGAGAAACAATGCAGAGGTATCTTGGTTAAATTTTAAGCCATACTCTTTAATTTGCATTATTACAGCACTTTTGTGTTATAGAGGATCCACCAGAAACAAGCTGCTGAGCCAATCTGGACAGCATCCTGATGAAAGTAAGTTGCAGCTCCAAAAACATAAAATTATACATGACCATGTGCAAATCAGCTGATGTCCATGACAGCAAGATGATAGTTTTTAAGTGCACAGCTCACATCTGTTAAATTCAGGTCAGTACTGAGTGGGGCTTTACAGCTCAGCTTTACAGCAGGACGGCTTTTAGAGCAGCTAATTACAGTATGTTGGCCAATATTTCCCAATTTAGGGTCTGGGGACCACCGGGGATACTTGAAGGGATTCCAGGAGGTCCTCTGCAAAATGAGGTACAGCTAATTAGCCACAGCAAAGTAGTTAAGGTGGCTGGGAAGTAGGGCATCTTTGTATACATCACCTTCCCAGGAAAAGTGGATCTTTGCTCACTGACCACAAAATTCAAATGTTGTGTCATCCAGGCAATCTTCTATTCACAATCCCTCAGTGTGGCTCATATCAGACCAAATCCAGATTATTCTGGATTGAAACTAAATAGTTGATTTCCTACTTTAAAAAAATAACTAATGAACAAAAAGTGGGAAAAACATTTCCAATTTAGTTTTTTTTTTTTTTTTTTTTTTTTTCAAAAATTGTTTCCTTGTCCAAAGATAGATGATGATGATGAAGATGATGATAGTTGTTATTGCTTGCAGCCTTTCAGTATAATTATCATTTGGCCATTTGATGTATCTCAATAGGCTAATTGCATCTATTGTTTATACCCGCTCCATTGTTATGTATATTAAAAATAATTGTGCGACCATATCAAATGTTATTGGCCTATGAATTATTTGATTTGATTTGGGTTTTTAATAGAGAGCATTAAATGGAAAAGCAAAACTGGCTCAGCTTCCCTCGCTCTCTGCCTTTGACCGATAGTAACCCCGGAGTGAGCTGCTGCGGGAAGTGAACAATAGTGCGGTTTTTCTGCAGGAGCAGAGCAAAACTGCGAGGTGTCTCATCCTCCACATGTGATTCCTCTTATCATGCCGCAAAGATTGCGTGTTGCGGGAAAATATGGTCGGAGTTGTGTGTGAAAACAAAAGAGAGATAGGCTGCGTCTGCATAATGCGGGCACAGACACAGGAGGAGCAGAGGAGGAGGAAGAAGAGGAGGAGGGGAGGAAGGGATGTTTGTCCGATAGTAACCCCGCCGTGGAGAATGAGGTAGAGGAGCAGGGAGGAGAGGAGGGGGAGGCTGAACGGAGCGTCTATATATAACTCTGCAGCGCAAAAATATGCCACATCTGCTTCGTACTGTGAAAAAAAGCCCGACTGTCCTCCAAAAAACATCGATTTTGTTTTCAAACCAATCCCTGCGCCACGCAAGCAGCCGATCAAAACGTAGTGATCCCTATGAATGAGTGAATGAATGAATAAGTGAATGAATAAACGCAAAGATTTCGTTTTGCATTTCATTTCATCAACAAGGCTATTCTGTTTTGAAAAATTCACCAGATGACGAGGATGAAGATGTGTTGTTGACAAACAAAAAGATAAACAAAACGCCTGGGTTGCAGTGTATTAGACAGTAGCAGCCAGTCTCTCCTCCTCCACCTCCTCTCTCCTTGCTGCCTTCAAGGACTGTCGGAAATGCCATAATTCCACTTGAACGCCTCAAAAAAGCTCTTTAGAGGATGGAGATCATGTACGCCTTGTCGTGAAAAAGTAATGTATTTTGTTACACTGCATTATTCATGTTATGGATGCGGATAAGTGTCTCCTGAGCACTTTTCTGGGTCTTATTCAGGGTCACCTTCAAAGGGACAAGGCAAACTGAACTGACATTTATTGGCATTTATCACAGTTGCAACACCAAAGAACCTTGGTATCTGTAAAACTAGCTTACTATTGTCTACACCATTGATTCTAGTTATTGTACATGTTTTCATTTCCACTCTGAAAATCTTGTGTTTGACGCTTTGTTACATTAAATTGAAGTCTGTACACATTTTTTTGTTTGTTTTTTAGGCTGACATTACATGTAAATTAAATGAAAACAAGGTCAGTAGTTGTAGCATCACACTCATTTAAGTTATATGAGATTTCAATAAGAGCAACTACCAAAACATAAATAAATGTTCTTCTGAAAGCAATGGCTATTTGCATTATGATCACAGAGTGATGGGCACAGATTTGCCCCCTTTTAATTCTCCACTATGTCACTCCCTATGTCATTTGAAATACCTCTACAACTGCTGCCTGATTTCTAAAATGACCAAAACTCCATAAGGAAAACGCAATAAACTTTTACCAAGATTTTTGTAACTAAAGCCACTGGAATGCACTCATAAATCCTCATTTACGACTTGAAACTTGGATGTAGGAGCTGAGAAGGATCCACTGAAGGCAACACGGTTTGACCGCTAGTTACCTCGTTCTGCAGCCTCAGAGAACTGGGTGAAAGGGGAATGATGTCACTGCCTGGCTGAGGAATCTGTGGAGCGGGATGAATAATGTGCAGAAAAATGACACAGAGCTTTAATAGATTAATTATGAAAGGAATTCATGAATGTGTATACATAGCACAGAACTGAACAAATATTCACCACTCTGTCCAAAAATCACTTTGAAGCTGTAATCATCCTAGAGGGAGCTCCGATTTGGATCTGATGTTTGTCTAGTTGTCCTACTAGACTCCTGTTTCAAATCTGCCATGAATATATGGAGCAGGGCAGCACATGAAGCTGCTGTTCTTCCAGGAATGTTGGAAAATTTGTTTAGATGACTGCCAGCAAGTAATTGTTTTAGATTCCTTGAGCTCTTTCGTAATGACTTTATTGAAAAGGTTGATTGTATTTGTCTTTGTTTGTAAGGATGGCTGGGGGATTTTTCTTAATGTAAACATAATGAGGTCAGCCTGTGATTGATTGCCTCCATCGATCATAAATACACTTGTTTTTTGCATGATAGAAACACAATTTATGATACTTTCCCCCCCTAAACTCAACATTTTGTTGGCCCTTGCATGAGTCCTTTTCAAACTGAAGAGGACCTGCAGCTTTAACGCATCATGTTGTGTTCCTTGACAAAGAGTTTACGTCAGATGCCTCAGAGGTAAGCATGGAAGTGACCTCAAAGCAGCACTGTGCAGCCTAATCAGGCCAGTGTGCAGCAATTCATTATACACAGCTGCTGCGTGCAGCATTCCTGTCAAAGGCCTCGTACACATTGTGTTGGTGTTGTTCATTTGACTCTGTACCTTAGTGCAAGCATCCATAGGTATGTGTGTGTGTACAGCTGACTATGAAATGAACAGCGATTTTCAATTAATTGGCCTGCATGACTAAAACGATGAACTTAGTGTTCATGTGTGACCTCATGTGTTGGTGTGTTAATGTGCAGGCATGAATATATATGACCCTTTTATATAATGAACAGAGCTGACATGCTGCGTGTTCTCTGCACACTTCTGTGACCTGTTTACACCAAACAATGATTTCCCATGAAACTGTAATTAAAGTCTTAGTGAATGCGACGTGGCTGTTGTGTTGTGCGTACAGTTTCTCAGGAGTCGCGCCCTGCTCTAGTTTACGATCTGCAGAGTGTCGTGTCTGTATATGTGCTTGTGAATGCAACAACAATATAAACAAAGAGGTATAAAATGACAAAATATTAACTTGGAACTTGATCAGTCCAAAACGGAATTGGTTTATGACAACATAATTTTTTTGTGAGCTTAAGGATAAGGATTAGATGATAAGATCCCAGTCTCACCAGCGGCTCCTTGGTAATATTTTACCCTAACCTTTTTTGGAATTATTGGCTCCATACTAACACTTAAGAATATCTGGAATGATAAGAGCATAATACTGTAGCGTTACGCAAAGACTGAGCTTTATGTAATAGCTGCTTGTGGTTATTCGTAATGTAAGACCTACAGGTTAATACATTTAACAGCTTGAATACAATTTAATCAGTGTAACTGATCCAGACAGATTTATTTGTGGAGCTAGTTCATGTGAGCACACAGAACACATATTCGTCTGCTGCAGTTATTATTAGCTGTCTTCCTTCACCTAACACACTCCACTTCTTACAAAAACAGGGAAACTAGTCCCTGTTAGTTCAAAACAGCGCATTATTTTTTGACATTTGATGCAAATTTGAATGTAACACATCATTTACTTATAATTTAGCTTTAAAGCTGCTACACATTCTAAATTTCTCACTGCACTTTTGAGACAGTGATGATGGCATATTATCATTCAACACAGCACAAAGTGCGGCTTTAGCTTGGAGCACCACAGTGATGGAGTTACAGGAAACATATCGACAAAGTTTGTGTTTGTGCTCTAATCACATTACATGTAAGCTGACCAGTGGGTCAATATCTGAAAAACCTGATCTTTTCTTTTTATCTTGCAGCCATCCAAATTAAAAAAAAAAAAAAAAAAAAAATCATAGAGTGCAAGTCTCTTTCCAAAACATTCCACGGTACACTGTCGGATTGGTGTAAAGTTTAAAATACCTTTATTTCACATGACAATTCTTAAACAAAAAAACAAAACAAAACAACAACAACAACAACAACAACAACAAAAATATGTGTGTGTATGTATATAGATATAGATATAGATAGATAGATAGATAGATAGATAGATAGATATTCACATTTACCCGTCCCTGTCCCTCTAGATAGTTTCTGTGTGATTTGGTGAGGTTTCCACTCTGTATCCCTTCACCCAAATGCAATGGTGCTGGATGGGTAATATTTCCTAGAGCTCAAGATTATTATTATTACTTTTTTTAAATTATTATTTACCTGCTCCAACTATTCACCCCTTGGGAGTGAATTATAGATGCAATGTCTTGATGGACAGATTGCACTGAGGGAAAAGGTAAGGCAAGAAATATGTTATTTGTATTTTGGGCGAACTGTTCCTTTAAAAAGCATTGCTCCAGGACATTGCTCCACTGCCCCAGTATGCTGCCTTCATTTCATGGTTAAATGTGTCATATTACACAGGCCTCTCTATGCCAAACAATCACATTATGGACTCATCATGGAATACATCATGTGTTGTTGATGTTGTGGGGTCAAATCAGGCTCGTCTTTTGTGGCAAAACGCCCGCAATATTTACAGACGATCAGAATTTTACAGTTGCGCTGAAGTTCGACCTTCCATCATGACACTCCAAAGAGCATGAGTGTCACTTTTTGAGTCACTTGTTAGCTCCGTATGTCACGCTGTTTGGATGTGACACACGATGTTAAGTGTTTTGTGCTCACAACATTTCACTGGGTACATTTTGTTTCCCGTCACCATCGCCATGGTGAACGCAGCGCTGCAGACAAAGTGCAACACGTACGGTGATGAAAGAGTAACTGGCCTGTTAATTACAGTAATATGCCAGATGGGAACCTGTTGTGATCTCACTATGCTTGATGGATGACATATTTACGGTCACATAGTAGTTTAGCCTATCCTGGAAACACGCGCTTGATGTGTTATGGCCAGCAGTTTGTTTCAGAGCTCAAAAATACATATACAAACACACACAGTGACTTGTTGAAATCTTTTATTTGATGAATCTGCATTATTGCCATTTTTTTATGTCCATGTAATGAAATGAAATCCCACAGTGACATGACCAAGGGTTAAGAGTTGGTAAAACATCACATGCTGCGTTCTCCAACTGTGCCATCACTGCATCTGGAAGCTCCTATGACTCATGAGTGTGTGTGTGTGTGTGTGTGTGTGTGTGTGTGTGTGTGTGTGTTTGCTCAGTGCATGTGCACAGAGTCTCTAAGGCAACCACAGGCTCTTTTGTCTCAGCTAACAAGCCTTTGCCTCCAGGAATATGGATGTGTCAATGTGTACAGTCTCTTGTATTTGGAAGGTCATGTGTTGTGTGTTTATCCAAAATTACAGCCAACTTGACTGTGGGTGATTTCCAATTAGGTTTGTAACTGGGTTAGTGAGGTGATTCTCATGTTTTCACATTATGCCAAGCCCCAAATGTAATCACCCAGCAGCTGTGGGTCGTCACTGTGACGTCTCACATGCGCCTCCATGCATGAAATGACCTCTCATGACCTTTACTCCCTGTAAAATAAATAAATAAAAATAAATAAATAAATAAAAAATTCAGCCAGCAAAACCTTCTCAAATCTGTAAACATCCTCCCTTATCCACCTATTCCTTCAAAATAAAATTATGTTTCTCTCCCAAACTGTTTTCCTGTTGCTTTGCACTTGTGAATCATCCTTCCCTGCAGTAAGTCCATTAAATCAAGAAAGTTAGAATAAATTTCATTGGGGTCTTTAAATAAGTCAGAGAAAAAGGTTGAATACCAGTAAGAAACTACAGATCTTTGGACGAGCCACCATCAGACTCTTCACAAACTTGTTTTAAGGTATCTGTGTTAAAAGTATCTCATTAAATAAGATTAGATTGAAAGTTCCACAACATACATTTTGGAATTAGGTTGTTGTTTTGTAAATAGTATTCACATAAACATAGAGAGCTCATATACAGATCATAATATAACTGCATATTACAACAGCAAAGTGTCTGTGGTATAGTATAGATAACAGATAACAGTTCATTGGGTGGTGGTGGTGGTGGTAATTTATGGGAATGAAATGCAATTATAGCAAAATTACAGCATAGTTGGAGGGAGTGCAGCATAACAACAATGGAACATGCAGAGACAAAGAAATTATTAAAGCTGCAAGCAGCGTTGGACGGGCCCTCGCCCCCCCGTGCACGTCGGGGACGGCGCGCGTGTCGAAGCGCAGACAATTCGTCCGTGTGTTCCAGCTTTAAGGGTATTTTTCGGTGCTTTTATTGTGAAAGAGTTTTGGGCTTTTATTTTGAAAGGCCGCGGAAGTCCTAGTGTGTGACCGACAGGACTACTGGCAGCTGCTGCATGATCACACCAAAATGCAGGCACATACACTCACTCACTCACTCACTCACTCACACAAACACACACACATACGCACGTGCACACACACACACACACACACACACACACACACACACGACGCCAACAAAAACCCACTGGTAGTACATTCGCTACTGGTGCCCCTCTGGCCACTAGCAGCGCCCCTCCAGCAGATGGCGCCCTTAGCATGTCCTAGTGTGTGACTGACTTGAGTACTGGCAGCTGTGGCATGATCACACCAAAATGCAGGCAGACAGAGAAATCCTCATTCAATCCAATGGAGAAATCCAGAAAACCCACCCGTTTGAGGTGTCACAGCTCGGTCACCGTTTGAGTTACAGACTTGATTCAAAGCTTAAACGAGTCACGAGACTCGGATCTATAAATCTCCCATTTACATGATTTTGCTATCTTTTACCATTTTTAAGCTATGGCAGTTTAAGTTTGAGAGTGTTTTCTGCTCCCTCTGAGCTCTTACAATGGGTGTGTATTGCGCATTCCTGAGGCAGCTAGAGTGAGTCACATGTCCAGGCAGAGTGCAGAGCAGAGCACACCAGAGTCAAAAATGTTTGAAAACTCTTCACAGCTCCCACAAACTTGGTCCAATCCACATCAAAACGACATATTTTTGTAGGAATTTTTGTCCTCTTTCCATCTGCATAGTTTTCAAAGCAGTCAGACTTTTACTTTAGACTCCAGGGGCTTAATTAGTGCCAAGTGTCAGCCTGTTCACACCAAACTCCATGGAAAAAAACGAGGTGTTGGTTTTGGCCACTCCGACTTTGAGGTCTTATAAAATCCAAACGAATCAAGTAATGACGGAATCTTTAGCAACTTTTGTTCAGCACTGTGTCCTCTGTCATCTGTTAAATTTTCAAGCCGCTGACATTTACAGCCTGGGAGGAGATAGATTTCGTTCAAAGCGAAATTTTGGGCGAGAACGTGACTTTCAAACGCAAATTGCGGACTTCCTGTTGGTTTTAGGTGGGGGGTGTCAGCGCGTCATTTGTAGGGCTTGATGAGACCTACATTTCGGCATTAGTTTGGTGTTTCTATCACATTCCTGTGGGCCGCACCAGCTGCCTTTGTGTCCCTAGGTGGCGCTACCGAGCCCATTTTTGCACTTAGGGGGTCCGTTTGTCCATTTTATCAAATTTTTCGCCAGACCTGATGTACGTTCCGAATTTGGTGAGTTTTTGAGCATGTTTAGGGGGTCAAATTAAGGTTTACTTGGACGTAATAATAATAATAAGAAGAAGAAGAAGAAAGAAACGAAGCAAAAACAATAGGGCTTCGCACTGTTCCAGTGCTCGGGCCCTAATTAAGGAAAGAACATGATGTACTATATGAACTAATAAATGAAAGTGGCATAAAAAAACAAAAAAAATTAAAGCTGCAAGCAGCGTTGGACGGGCCCTCGCCCCCCCTCCGTGCACGTCGGGGACGGCGCGCGTGTCGAAGCGCAGACAATTCGTCCGTTTGTGCCAGTTTTAAGGGTATTTTTCGGTGCTTTTATTGTGAAAGAGTTTTGGGCTTTTATTTTGAAAGGCCGCGGAAGTCCTAGTGTGTGACCGACAGGACTACTGGCAGCTGCTGCATGATCACACCAAAATGCAGGCACACACACTCACTCACTCACTCACTCACTCACTCACACAAACACACACACACACACACACACACACACACACACACACACACACACACACGTACACACGTGCACACGCACACACACACACACACACACACACACACACACACACACACACACACACACACACACACACACACACACACACACACGACGCCAACAAAAAACCCACTGGTAGTACATTCGCTGCTGGTGCCCCTCTGGCCACTAGCAGCGCCCCTCCAGCAGATGGCGCCCTTAGCATGTCCTAGTGTGTGACTGACTTGAGTACTGGCAGCTGTGGCATGATCAGACCAAAATGCAGGCAGACAGAGAAATCCTCATTCAATCTAATGGAGAAATCCAGAAAACCCACCCCTTTTTGAGGGGTCACAGCTCGGTCACCGTTTAAGTGACCGACTTGATTCAAAGTTTAAACGAGGCACGAGACTCGGATCTATAAATCTCCCATTTACATGATTTTGCTATCTTTTACCGTTTTTGAGTTATGGCAGTTTTAGTTTGAGAGTGTTTTCTGCTCCCTCTGAGCTCTTACAATGGGTGTGTATTGCGCATTCCTGAGGCAGCTAGAGTGAGTCACATGTCCAGGCAGAGTGCAGAGCAGAGCACACCAGAGTCAAAAATGTTTGAAAACTCTTCACAGCTCCCACAAACTTGGTCCAATCCACATTAAAACTACATATTTTTGTAGGAATTTTTGTCCTCTTTCCATCTGCATAGTTTTCAAAGCCGTCAGACTTTTACTTTAGACTCCAGGGGCTTAATTAGTGCCAAGTGTCAGCCTCGTCACACCAAACTCCATGGGAAAAAATGAGGTTTTGGCTCTGGCCACTCCGACTTTGAGGGCTTATAAAATCCAAACGAATCGAGTAATGACGGAGTGTTTAGCAACTTTTGTTCAGCACTGTGTCCTCTGTCATCTGTTAAATTTTCAAGCCGCTGACATTTACGCCCTGGGAGGAGAAAGATTTAGTTCAAAGCGGAATTTTGTGCGTGAACGTGAACATTCCAACGCAAATTGCGGACTTCCTGTTGGTTTTAGAGGGGGGGTGTCAGCGCGTGATTTGTAGGGCTTGATGAGACCTACATTTCAGCGTTGGTTTGGTGTTTCTATCACATTCCTGTGGGCCGCAGGGGCTGCCTTTGTGTGCCTAGGTGGCGCTACCGAGGCCATTTTTGCACCTTGGGGGTCTGTTTGTCCATTTTATCAAATTTTTCGCCAGACCTGGCCTGCGTGCCGAATTTGGTGAGTTTTGGAGCATGTTTAGGGGGTCAAATTAAGGGTTATTTAGACGTAATAATAATAAAAAGAAAAAACATGAAAGAGTTTTGGGCTTTTATTTTGAAAGGCCGCGGAAGTCCTTGTGTGTGACCGACAGGACTACTGGCAGCTGCTGCATGATCACACCAAAATGCAGGCACACACACTCACTCACTCACTCACACAAACACACACGTGCGCACGCACACACACACACACACACACACACACACACACACACACACACACACACACACACACACACGACGCCAACAAAAACCCACTGGTAGTACATTCGCTGCTGGTGCCCCTCTGGCCACTAGCAGCGCCCCTCCAGCAGATGGCGCCCTTAGCATGTCCTAGTGTGTGACTGACTTGAGTACTGGCAGCTGCTGCATGATCACACCAAAATGCAGGCAGACAGAGAAATCCTCATTCAATCTAATGGAGAAATCCAGAAAACCCACCCCTTTTTGAGGTGTCACAGCTCGGTCACCGTTTAAGTGACAGACTTGATTCAAAGCTTAAACGAGTCACGAGACTCGGCTCTATAAATCTCCCATTTACATGATTTTGCTATCTTTTACCGTTTTTGAGTTATGGCAGTTTTAGTTTGAGAGTGTTTTCTGCTCCCTCAGAGCTCTTACAATGGGTGTGTATTGCGCATTCCTGAGGCAGCTAGAGTGAGTCACATGTCCAGGCAGAGTGCAGAGCAGAGCACACCAGAGTCCAAAATGTTTGAAAACTCTTCACAGCTCCCACAAACTTGGTCCAATCCACATCAAAACTACATATTTTTGTAGGAATTTTTGTCCTCTTTCCATCTGCATAGTTTTCAAAGCCGTCAGAGTTTTACTTTAGACTCCAGGGGCTTAATTAGTGCCAAAAGTCAGCCTCTTCACACCAAAGTCCATGGAAAAAAACGAGGTGTTGGTTTTGGCCACTCCGACTTTGAGGGCTTATAAAATCCAAACGAATCGAGTAATGACGGAGTTTTTAGCAACTTTTGTTCAGCACTGTGTCCTCTGTCATCTGTTAAATTTTCAAGCCGCTGACATTTACGGCCTGGGAGGAGATAGATTTTGTTCAAAGCGGAATTTTGGGCGTGAACGTGACTTTGCAACACAAATTGCAGACTTCCTGTTGGTTTTAGGTCAGGGGTGTCAGCACGTGATTTGTAGGGCTTGATGAGATCTACATTTCGGCATTGGTTTGGTATTTCTATCACATTCCTGTGGGCCGCAGCGGCTGCCTTTGTGTGCCTAGGTGGCGCTACCGAACCCATTTTTGCACCTTGGGGGTCTGTTTGTCCATTTTATCCAATTTTTCGCCAGACGTGGGCTGCGTGCCGAATTTGGTGAGTTTTTGAGCATGTTTAGGGGGTCAAATTAAGGCCGAATGACACGTAAGAATAATAATAAACAAGCAGCGTTGGACGGGCCCTCGCCCCCCCCCCGTGCACGTCGGGGACAGCGCGCGTGTCGAAGTGCAGACAATTCGTCCATTTGTGGCAATTTTAAGGGTATTTTTCAGAGCTTTTATTGTGAAAGAGTTTTGGGCTTTTATTTTGAAAGGCCGCGGAAGTCCTAGTGTGTGACCGACAGGACTACTGGCAGCTGCTGCATGATCACACCAAAATGCAGGCACACACACTCACTCACTCACTCACACAAACACACACATACACACGTGCGCACGCACACACACACACACACACACACACACACACACACACACACACACACACACACACACACACACACACACACACACAACGCCAACAAAAACCCACTGGTAGTACATTCGCTGCTGGTGCCTCTCTGGCCACTAGCAGCGCCCCTCCAGCAGATGGCGCCCTTAGCATGTCCTAGTGTCTGACTGACTTGAGTAGTGGCAGCTGTGGCATGATCACACCAAAATGCAGGCAGACAGAGAAATCCTCATTCAATCCAGTGGAGAAATCCATAAAACCCACCCCTGTTTGAGGTGTCACAGCTCGGTCACCGTTTGAGTTACAGACTTGATTCAAAGCTTAAACGAGTCACGAGACTCGGATCTATAAATCTCCCATTTACATGATTTTGCTATCTTTTACCGTTTTTGAGTTATGGCAGTTTTAGTTTGAGAGTGTTTTCTGCTCCCTCTGAGCTCTTACAATGGGTGTGTATTGCGCATTCCTGAGGCAGCTAGAGTGAGTCACATGTCCAGGCAGAGTGCAGAGCAGAGCACACCAGAGTCCAAAATGTTTGAAAACTCTTCACAGCTCCCACAAACTTCGTCCAATCCACATCAAAACTACATATTTTTGTAGGAATTTTTGTCCTCTTTCCATCTGCATAGTTTTCGAAGCCGGCAGACTTTTACTTTAGACTCCAGGGGCTTAATTAGTGCCAAGTGTCAGCCTATTCACACCAAACTCCATGTGAAAAAATGAGGTTTTGGCTCTGGCCACTCCGACTTTGAGGGCTTATAAAATCCAAACGAATCGAGTAATGACGGAGTCTTTAGCAACTTTTGTTCAGCACTGTGTCCTCTGTCATCTGTTAAATTTTCAAGCCACTGACATTTACGCCCTGGGAGGAGATAGATTTTGTGCAAAGCGGAATTTTGGCGAGAACGTGAACATTCCAACGCAAATTGCGGACTTCCTGTTGGTTTTAGGTGGGGGGCCAGAGCACGAAAGTTGTCGGGCTTGATGAGTTCTACATTTCGGCATTGGTTTGGTCTTTCTATCACATTCCTGTGGGCCGCAGCGGCTGCCTCCGTGTCCCTAGGTGGCGCTACCGAGCCCATTTTTGCACCTTGGGGGTCTGTTTGTCCATTTTATCAAATTTTTCGCCAGACCTGGCCTGCGTGCCGAATTTGGTGAGTTTTTGAGCATGTTTAGGGGGTCAAATTAAGCCTCAAAGAGACGTATAAATAATAAGAAGAAAGAAACCTTACAAATACAATAGGGCTTCGCGCTGTTCCAGCGCTCGGGCCCTAAAAAGAAGAAGAAAATGTCTACGAGCTCCGTATAAAGCCAGATCATTGAAATTCTCCCATCAAATTAAAACATTGCTTTTCTAAATGTTTTAGTCTCTAAATGATGAATGACTTTTTGGTAATTAATTATTGTTGTGGCTCCTTTTCACATCTCCCATTCTTCTGCTGGCCAAAACCTCATTTCCCTCCACTGATGAGTCAGAGTGGCTGAAATTAAGCTAATGCAATAATTTTTAGTAACTGTCTTGGCATTGCTTTAAATAGCTGGGAAAATCTGAGTGGGTTTCAGCAAATGAGGGATGGGCGACTGAAGAGCTCCTCAGAGGCCAATAGAGGAAGACTGTGGTGAGACTGGTCAGCAGATGCGTGTGACTGCATGCACGCGAAGCTGCATGGCTTTAAAAAGAGACCATGCGTGCCCAGATACACCGCTCTGTGGACAAATAAAGGTTTTAAAAGGAAGACGTTTGTGTGAAATCTGAAAGCACACCTGAGCTCAGGCCAACAGCAAACCAAGCAGCTGGAGCCCCCGCCTGTGCTTTTGTTGCAGGGTATTTAGGTCGGATGAGGTGAGGTCAGATCTGTTTAACTCAGTTCAGGCTTTATTATATCACAAGTCTGAGCTGCACTGAGCAAATGTCTACACAGGTTGATACAGAAATCTCAGCACCTGGTTGAATAATGTTTAAATAGGTTTTGACCACCTGTATCGTCCTCCTGCACATAACGTAACATCCACTAAATGCATTTCCTTCACAAGACAGCTAATCTTTTCCCAAAGTATTTTAGAAGTCCAGGATCATTTTTTCCTCCCTTTCATTCCGCTGTTGGTTTCCATTCGTTCCACTATGATATGACTACTACTTCCTTCACACCAGTATTCCATCACCGTAATAAAGTCTTCCACATTAGTTTTCCTAAAAGCAGCCGCACTGTTGTGTTGTGATGACTTGAGACTGGGCAGAGTGGAACGGCCTCTCTGCCGGAAAATAGTCCCCAGGGAAACATTTGCTTTACACAGTGAATTTTGATTTTGAACTTTGATAGCCGCAGAAGCAGAATATTATACGATGGGTATCTAAACCAAAAATTCTGATTTTTAAAGGAAAGGATTTGATTGATATTGAACAGAGCTTTCCATGCACAGCCAGTATTTGGAATGAGGTTCTGGTCGATAGCAGGAACATCTGAGTGCAAAATAAATAAATAGATAGATAAATAAATAAATAAATAAATAAATAAACCACTGCACACTGAAATAACTTGACTGTAACTTTATTAGGAGCAAACGGAGTGGTTTTGATTATATGTCGTGAAATTGTATGCATAAGAAACTGCAGTAAATGGGCCAAACATTCAAAAGACCTCCACTCAACACTGATACTGATACAAAGAGGAGGATTATTCTCTTCTTCCACCCAAAAGTTCAACACCCAAAGTTCCTGGGTCTCTTCGAAAAGGGTTTTGGGGGGAAAGTGACCTTCCTAAATGTGTCAAGTCACTCAAAAGTGCAACAGTGAACACAGAAGATATAAAAGCTGTTGTTATATCCCCGACTGTTTACCACTCTGCTGCTGTGATGGTGGATTTGGTTTTTGGAGAAGAGACGTGTGGAGGTTGAAAATGAGACTGAAAACGCAAGAAGAAGCAAGAACTGAGCCACCATGTGTGTAGTGATGGAGGTCAACCATGTCATGGGATGCATTCGCAAACAGATACAAGCAGTATTTTTTTTTCTGTCAATTATAAACCAAAAAGATTCTTGATGGAATTTTCTTTTAAATTCAACTTTGAGTTTATTTAGAGCCCCAAATCCCTGTTCACAGTCTCAAAGGACATTACAGGCCCACAGGTTTCCAACAAACAAAACAAGATGTTTCCACCTGACTTGTCGTCCCGTTTAATGATGTGAGTTTGTGGTGGGTCAGTGCCGTCGGTGATACTTTCAACACCTCTTGCGTCACACGTTTAATCAGGGATAATCAGCACTAAAACAGGAACAGCTCACAGGAACTTGGTGAGTAAAATGTCGCTTGCAGGGGCCATTTTTGGGGCCCAGGAACTCAACAAGGAGCGGCTCCCTCAGTGAAAACAGAAGTAAGGGTTCCTATTTCCTCACATGGCTTCCTGTGTTCTGGGAACAAGTCCTTCGTCAGAAAAGGGACATTAATCAGCGTCACCCTGCAAGATGTCATATTTTACTGCCAGTTTTCCTCCAAAGTTGCCAAATGCCTGATGTTTGAATGGATAGAAGGAATAGAACATAGAAAATTCAGGTATTATACAAAAAAACAGGACAATAACATGACACACATCCACGCCTTACAATCAAATGTAAGTGTGACAAAGTGGTTGTGTGAAGGACGGGAAACTCTCATGCAAAAGTATTTATATTTTTCAAAGGTTCCATGTTTCGGCCCATAGAGGAGCTTGTGTGAAAGTGCTTATGTAACAGTGGAGTTGGCTTCTACATGTAGGAAAGTGTTTAGGGTGCACTGCCTCGTGTGAAGTGCTGAGATGCAGGTAATATGATTTGTTTTCCAGGTAATTAAACAGCGTGCTTGTCAGAAACTGCTGTGTTTTACTGGCAGCCATTAACGAGCAGACTCACAAAATGTGTTATAGGATGTGCTGATCAATATATACATTACCTGTGTGTGTGTGGAGTGTGTTTAAGTGGGCGCTGCTTGCAGTGTTGTGTAATGTGTGGGCCTGCTGAATGTGCTAATGTGCTAAGGCAGCAGGCGGCAATCACAAACACACCTGATTCTGTGTGTGTGTGTGTGTGTGTGTGTGTGTAGGTTTGAGACTGAACTTGTCTGCTCTGCATTCACTCAGATCTTTGTGTGAGTGTGTGTGTGTGTGTGTGTGAGTGAGAGAGAGAGAGAGAGAGAGAGAGAGAGGGGAAGGGAGAGCTTCAGAGCGTGTTTGAGTGTTTTTTCTGAGTTTCTGTGTTTGTACGTTGTTTATGAAAAATGGTGTGCATGATTAGCAGTTGTAAGCTGGATTTTTAAGAGGATTTTCACCTCGCAAACACACGAGAGAATGAACCTGTAATAGAAATGATTTTCCTCTTTAATAGATTCTCATTAAATTCCACAAATCTATGCATGAAAACAAAAAGTTTTAGATGTTTTGATTTTAGATTTTCCTTCACCATGACAGAATGTGTTGGATCCTGTGTTTGACAAGAAATGAGAAATATAAAAACATATGCCTTAGAAATTTGTGCATTATATATAAAGTTGTAAAAACAGTATGTACATTATGTGTATTATGTCTAAATATGTGCACCTATCCTACAAATCATTACATCAGTAAATACTAAAATAAGAAATTGAGCATATGTAAAAACGATCAGAGCAGATCAGAGCAGATCAGATAAGGTCTGATTATTTTATTTTATAATTAGCACAGAGAGAGATTTGACTGAAATATATCTCCTTCCAGTTGCAAAAACCTCAATAATTAGATTAGATCAGACGACTAGTTTGATCCGTACAAGAAAAAAAAGCTTAAAAATAAAATCAATAAAATTCATTAAATGGGTTGCCAAGGTTTATTTACTGGATTATTTATCAGGGACAGTGCACATTAATGCTACTACTGCAAGGCCTGGGGCTAATTTTCATCAGGTCAGATATTAAAAAGAGTCCTAAGACATACAATTTAAAATAAAAATAAAAGGTGCATCAGAGAATAAGGCAAATGAAGAATACTGAGGATAATACATGTGATTACAACAACTGGTCATACTGCAAATAAATAAAGATACAGAGTCTTTACTGACAGATTCACAGGCTGAAGCTGCTCATGTCATTGAAGACAGTACGTGTACAGATATACACTACTCACAAAAAGTTAGGGATATTCGGCTTTCGGGTGAAATTTCAGGATGAACCTAAAATGCATTATAACCTTTACAGGTGAACTTAATGTGACCTTCTGTAAACTTTTGAATGCACATGTCCAACTGTTCAGTGTTTCAGTACGTTTTGCACAAGTTGCTGTTCTCTAACAAGGAGTTTAACGGCAAAATTCACATCAGGTGTTTGATGCTCCAGCTCATCGAGGTCGTATCATTAGGGAACGGCTGCTGGAGACTGGGGTACCTCAAATGGAGTGGCCTGCACTTTCTCAGACCTGAATCCCATAGAAAACCTATGGGATCAGCTGAGTCGCCGTGTAGAGGCTCGGAGCTCTGTACCCCAGAACCTCAATGTCCTGAGGGCCGCCCTTCAAGAAGAGTGGGATGCCATGCCTCAGCAGACAATAAGTCGACTTGTGAACAGCATGAGATGTCGTTGTCAAGCTGTAATTGATGCTCAAGGGCACATGACAAGTTATTGACACTGACATTTTTTGTTGTGGTATATCCACCACTGTTGTTGGCTTTTGTTTCAAGAAATTGTTTGAGATGAGGAAATCACCAGTGTATGCTTCTACTTAAATGCCCTACTTTCATGATATAATATCACTGTAGCGTGAACTCTCCATAATTTTCACCCAAAAGCCAAATATCCCTAACTTTTTGTGAGTAGTGTATGTGCAGTATGTGCATATGGCATTAAGCTGTTAGTTATCACATTGGGAAATAACAAAGCAATATCTTGGAGTGAAAAAATGTTTGGGTAGGAGTGTTTCCTGGACTCCAATTGACTTTGTTCGACATGCTTTTTGGATTTTAAAACAATTTATTGTCATATCATGGTCATATTAGACCTTTAAATAAGCATCAGCATCAATTCTTCATCAGGAAGTCAAACAGATCTCATGGAAGTGGAAAAGCAAAGCTGCCGCTCTCCCAGAGGGACAAACGGACCTTTGCTTCTTTCTGTGTCTCTGTCTTTGTTGCTCAGTGTGCATTGCTGTGTTTTTACCTTGAACTTCCCAGATGTCACCTATCAGTCACATGGTGGTGATATGACGTCTTTCTCCTTGGATTTCATGCCAGAGTCTCTGTGGGTGAAGCGCTCATTTTTTTCTCTGCCCTGCCGTTCTGTGGATGCTCACACTAACTTCCCAGTTTTGTCTTCCCGGCTGTTTTCTTTCATTTATTCCAAATAAACCAGAAATGTAAAGTGCAGCACTTCTACTACTTGTCCAGCTGATGGTTTTTCTCAGGAAAGACTTGAGTGTTTACAACAGCAAGTTATAAAACCTCGAAGAACAGAATATAGGTTGAATCACTCTCATTAAATAAAACGGGTTATTACTTTTTATGTGTCCTTACTGCCTTACTGCTTCATTCTGTGCTCAAATCATAACAAAACGACAACAACAACAACAACAAACATTTTCATGTCATCCATCTAATGGGAGTCTCTGGTCTCACAAGTTGCTACTGAGGAATAAGCAATGTGGAAGGAAAAAAACAAACAAACAAACATGACAAGTCCGCTTGTGTTTTCTAACAACTGACCATCAAGCTCTTGTGTTCATCGACACCCTTTGTTCCAACAACTGTTAGCCTTTCTGAGTCTCCCTCACTCTGTGTGTGTGTGTGTGTGTGTGTGTGTGTGTGTGTGTGTGTGCTGACTCGCCATCTGCAGCCCCTGTGTTGTATACAATGGCCTATTCAGTACAAACAGCTGGCGGCCAGACTGACCTCTGTCTGTTGACTGTCAATCTCCTCTCTCTCTCTCTCTCTCTCTCTCTCCCTCCACGGGCCCGTCTGTCTGTCTATTTCTGTGTCCCTGCTATCCTCTTTGTAATACAGCTTCTGTCTGTCATTCCTTTCACAGTCTGATAATCCAGGATTCCCACTGGAATATCATGGAATTCAGAGAGCTGTATTCCAGGCTGGGACCAGTCAGGGAATATCAGGAAAAAAAATCATCAACTGTTGATTTTTTTTTTTTTTTTTTTTTTTAAAACCAAATTGTAGTGGAGATGTGACTGTTCAAAAAATAACAACAAACCGGGGAAGTTTGAAATATCATTGTCATAGAATGTAATTATCCAAAGTTATGGAAAAGTGATTTTTACATGACTACATTTACGTCAGGGTTCAGTAGAAAGCCTGTAATTGTTTCTAGTCGAGTACCTCTCCATGCTTCTATCTCCTCCAGACATCTGTCTGTTGGTCTTTGCTTTTTTACTTCCATGCTCTTTATTGTGAATGAATTTATATTCTATTTGATCTCTCTCTCTCATTCACTCTCTCTCCTCTCTCTCTCTCTCTCTCTCTCTCTCTCTCTTTCTCTTTCTTTCTGTCTACTGTTGTTGTTTTCTCCTGTCAGGGCTTCTGTCTGAAACTGATGATTAGGCGACATTTACGTGTCCCAGGCCAAGTTATTTGCACACACGCAGCACACACCTCTGAAGGTGCCATGGCATGTGTGTCTGTGTGTATGTGTGTGTGTGTGTGTGTGTGTGTGTGTGTGTGTGTAGTGGTGCAAAATCTTTGAGTAGCAGATAAGGAAAACTAAGTGTGTTGTGAAATATGTGTTTCCCAAAGGATTAACAATGTATTTTTAGTTCTAAACCTAAATCTGCAATGACCCTATAGCCCCTTTCTTCACCACAGAAGATTAATAGGTGTTGCAAAAATGTACTGTGCTTCTGTGTGTGTGTGTGCCTCCATTTGCATTTGAAGCAAAGTGATGAAGAGAAACAGTAGAGGCTGAACGCTGAATCTTGGGTGCTGGGCTTTAAATAGAGTAAGAATGGAATAATTGCAAATGCAGCAGGCTGAATGTTGCATAGAAAATATGGAGAAAAAATATGCATGCATGTACATGCTCGCTCGCTCACACGCACGCACGCACACACACACACACACACACACACACACACACACACACACACACACAGCCTGTATGAAAACAGATTATTATAGCAAAGCTCTGCTGTAGTTCCCAAAGGAGAGCCAGAGCTATTTTGGGCAGTCTGGAGGATTTAATACTGAGAGAGAGAGAGAGAGAGAGAGAGAGAGAGAGAGAGAGAGAGAGAGAGAGAGAGAGAGAGAGAGAGAGGAAGAAGAAGTTTATACAAAGGGATTGAATAACACAGGAGATTTGCTGTAGATCATAGGTCAGTCAATATTATTGTTTGCATTCTCTTGCCTGTGCTTTTTTTTTTTTTTTTTTTGGTATCATTTTCTCAATGGCAGATAAGAAGATAAGATAAGAAGTGTGAGCTGGGATGAATGAGCCATTTAATAAGACACCAAAAAAGCAGTGCACAGATTTAATCAATTCACAGTCATCTTCCTCTTTCCGAGCCTTAGTAAGTTAAAGTTATGATCTGGTAATGACTGCAGAGACAGTTTTTATTGCCATTTGATTGGAAGAAATTTGATTTATTTTAGTCATATTTGCAAAATAATACACTTCAACTGACAAAGGACGAAGCGCTTTCATTATGGAAACCGCTGTGCAGCATCACTAACTCTATAATTGTACAGTGAAAATGATGAGAAACAATTGATCTCAGAGATGAAAGGAGACTCTGGCAGGCAATGACAGCTCTGCAAAGACACACACAAACAAACACACACACACACACACACACACACACACACACATTACGCATTGCCAAACGAGTGTGTTTGCTGTGGTGTGTATGTCCACGTTTTTTCTGTTGCTGACCTTGAAGGGGATTCAGAGGTGGAGGGAGAGGAGGAGGAGCAGGACGATAACAAGGGGGGGTGAAAAGAAGATTTAAAGAAAGATGGGGGGGGGAAGCATGAGGAGATAGAGAGGAGCAAAGGAAGATCTGATGGAATTAAACAAATAAAGAGGGGATAAAAAAAGATAAAAGAAGAGGGAGACGCCCAGGCCAGGAGAAGAGATCAAAAGATGGAAATAACACACCAGAGGAGAGGAGAGGAGAGGAGAAGAAAGGGCAATGGCTGTCCTGGTAATGAGCAGCTGAGTCTCCGTTCCATCCATCCTCCCTCTCACGCCGCTCTCTCTGCGTCCACGTGAGAGAGAGGGGAGGGAGGGGGGGAGGGAGGGGAGGAGGATCAGCACCGCTGTAAACCGCTGGCAAGGCAAACCCCACTCCATCCCTCGTCCAAAAACACTGAAAAAAAAAGGAAAAGAAAAACCCATTTCCTCCAGTCGATTAGTTCAGATTTGCGTCTTAAAATCTTGCTCACACAAAAAGGGAGGGGAGAGAAAGAAAGAAGAAGAGAACATATTTTCACATTTGTCGGTGCAATTGTACACATTTCCTGCATTTTGTTGGAAGAAGCACTATTCCTACTACTATTACTACCATACCACTAATCATCATCATCATCATCATCATCATCATCATCATCATCCTCATCGTCATCATCCTCATCCTCCATCTGCATCTCATCTTGATCATTGTCATCATTATAATGACCATCATCAGCATCATCCCCATCTCATCTTCATCGTCATCACAATCCTCATCATCATAATTCCCATCATCATTTCCATCACCATCATCCCCGTCTCCATCTTCATCATTTCCATAATCATCATCAAAATACAAAATAAATTTAAAATAAAAAACAAAAGCTAAATCAAAAAACTAAAAATGTACAGCTTTGTTGTTCCATTATTGGTGTTTTTATTATTTGAAAAAAATAGTAGTAATTAGTAGTACTAGTAGCAGTACACAGGTAGTACACAATACAAAGGAGTAGATCAAAATAGGAAGCACATTTTAATGAATATAGGTTAGAAAAAAGATATGTAATAGATAATAGATATGAAATAAAATATGTTAAAAAAAAAAAAAGAACGCACAAGTAGGAAAAGACAATTACTTTAAACCAAGTGTATTAAAAAAAGAGTTGAATTAGCCTTTAACTATGTGTTAGTGGCCAGCTGAGATAGGTATGTGTCATTCATGTTTTGGGGTTTCCATCCCTTATGTTATTCATGTTCTGGGGTTTCAGCACACGCCCCAGAACCTCTATAAATAGGGTTGATTGCCACACACCTGTTTTGCCACTTCCACCTGAGTTGCCACAGGATGCAGGTTATGTTGGGTAGGGTCAGCAAGCAGCACATGTAAGTTTTGATTTGTTTGTTACGCTATTTTATTGATATTAAATGGGGTGTATATTCATGTGGAGTGTTTTCTTGTTCTAGTGCAGTTCATGTGCCTGTTGCTACTCACCACTTGTGTGAGAGGAGTTTTGCGCCCTTGGTAGGCAAAGCGAGGTGTGTAGCATTTTGTTTTTTTTTGTTGTTACTTTGATATAATTGTTTGCACTAAGTGTAGTTGTGCTATATTTGACTGTTGAAATGAAATTATATGAAGACCTTTTTTAATATGCGAAATTAATATTTTGCTATGTGTTTTTTAGTTTCACGGTGCTCATGAGGAAATAAAATTTGTACCAGTTGAGCTCTACGCCTCCTTATTGATACCAAGGGTCGCTACAGTGAAACTCGGCGCTGCATGGGAGCCATCTTCTACAGAGTGCCATCATCCATCTGCGGCTTCAGCATGCTACAACTACAGTGAGAGACTTTTGGTAGCTGAGGGTAAAGTCACTCGGAGATACTGAACTGTTTTTGAGTAAAGGTTGAGCATTTGACGCTATCTGCTCATTTCTATTGTATGAGACAATGGACATTTAACAAATTTAAATGGCATAACCTGAATAATTTACTAATGCTCTGAAGGTGTGGTGATTCCCTGCATTTGTTTGAATTGAAATTGTTGGTTTAAAAAAAAAAAAAAAAAAAAAAAAAAAATTAAAGGTGCACTTAATGGTCAATATAAGCCTTTTTAATCTTGAAATCAATGGTATTTTAAAGAGGAACCTTTTGACGATGGATTTCATGCAAGTTTTTATTTTATCGTGGTGCCATTTATGAACCTTGATGTGTCTAAGGTGTAAATGTCTGATCAGAGTTGTGATTTAAAGCATTCAAACCACGAATCAGAGTTCTGACAAACACTTCAAAGTCAAAAAAAATTTAAAAAATGTTAGCACCTCCTGAAGAAATACAGAATCCCCCTGAAACTCAACAGTTAAGGTCCAGCTCTCGTGAGCGAAAATTAACAGAAAAAGGCCAGGAGTTGCAAATCCAAGAACTAAAGAAAAAGGAGAAAGCTTTTAGTAAGGCATATGAGGCTTGGAGACTTGCAGCTAAGGAAATAAGAGCCAAACTAAAGATTTTCTGCTCACCAGAGGATCTTGAGGAAATTCAAAGAGACATTAAATCTAAACATGACAAAGTGTGCCAGCATTATGAGTCAATTAGATGCAATCTTACAAGCACTCCAGATGTGGTCAAGAAAATGGATGCATGCAGCACTTTGTCATCTGAGATTTGTGATCTTGTTAATAAACGAATGGAGAGTGTTGAAATGACTTTCAATGACTGCCTTGAAAAGGAGAGAGTAAGGATGCAGCTAAATAAAAGGGAATATGGATCTGTCTTTGGGAAAACCAATACAGAAACGGTGGTTTCACTGTCTCTTAAAGGATCTGATGATCGAGTCAGTGCCATCTCCAGGTCCTCCAGTAAACGAGCAGATGCAGAGGCTGAACTTGCAGCCAAAGTGGAACAATCAAAAGTTATTCAAACTCTGCATGCTCAACAAGCTAAGCTGGAGAAACTGGAGACTGAATGGAAACTAAAGCAAACAGAAATGCTGGCAGAAATTAACAAAAAGGAGGCTGAAATGAAATTAAAGCTGGATGAGGAAAAATCAAAGTTACAACAGCTGCAAGCTGACAGCGAAGTCAAGGTTGCGAAGGCACGTGTGAGGGCATACAACAATTTTGATGTATCTGGAGACTGTGATGAAGCGACTGACAAAGTTGCTCTTGACAGCCTTAACACTGATTACAAACCTTTCCCAAGTCTGCTAGCTACACCTTTCGTGCCTCAGCATGCAACACTTCCAAAACCAACTGAGGAAGATGCCAGTGTTGTTCAAGAAGCCATTTTGACTCAAGCTATGACAAATGCCTTCAGTTTAAGCCGTTTGCCTGTTCCAGAGCCATCAATTTTCACAGGTGACCCCTTAAAGTTCATAGACTGGAGGGTATCATTTAAGGCCCTTATTGATCAGAAGCCCCTCCCAGTAAGTGAGAAAATGCTCTACTTGAAGAGTTATCTAGCAGGAGAGGCACGTAAGGCTGTGGAAGGCTTCTTTTATCGCAACTCAGAGGATGCATACCAAGGTGCCTGGGCTGTTTTAGAGGATAGGTATGGCAGTTCATTTATTGTCCGGAGAGCCTTTAGGGAGAGACTCATGAACTGGCCCAAGGTAGCTAATGACCCAAGAGCACTTAGAGAGTTTGCAGATTTTCTTCAAGGCTGTGCTGAAGCCATGCCACATGTTAAAGGCCTGTCTATCCTTGATGACTGTGAAGAAAATCACAAACTTCTTAAGAAACTGCCTGAGTGGTTGGTGCACAGATGGAGTCGAAGTGTTGCTGAAGAGCTGGATCGATCTGGTGATTATCCAAGCTTCCTAGATTTCACAAAGTTCATGCAAAAGGAAGCTAGAATTGCTTGTAATCCCATTGCCTCCCCTTTCATGATAAATATGAAAACAAGTGATGAAGGGTTATCAAAGAGAGCTAAAACATTCAACACAAGCACTCAAATAAAAGGCTCCACCTCAGCAATGCCAGAAAGCTTAAAACCAAAGCCATCATGTTTAGTCTGCAAAATTGAAGCACATGGTATTGCTACATGCCCAGCCTTTGCATCAAAACCTATGGATGAGAAAAGAGCCTTCATTTATGAACATCATTTATGCTTTGGATGCTTAAGAAAGGGGCACAGTGCCAAGGACTGTAAAAGGCGGCACACCTGTAGCACCTGCAGTAGACGTCATCCCACCTGCCTGCATCAAGAAAATATAAGACCTGCAGAAATGGCATGTAATGACTCTGTTGCCACAGGGGACCATGTAAACAATGAAGTCCAAAAGGTTATGTCCCATGTCTTGACTCAACATACCTCTGCCACATCCAGTATCGTTCCTGTTCTTCTGTCCTTAACAACAGAACCCCGGAGAGAAGTACTCACCTATGCCCTTCTTGACACACAAAGCGACTCCACGTTCATTTTGGAAGATTTAGTTTTGGAACTGAATGGGAAAACTCAGCCAGTACAGCTTAAATTAAGCACAATGACAGCTGTTGATACCATCATAAATAGTAAAATCACCGGTGGTTTTCAAATTCGAGGACTTAATTCTGAAGTGCACGTTCAAATACAGCAAGCTTACACACGTGACTTCATACCAGTAGATAAATCCCACATCCCTATCAAAACCACAGCACTTCAGTGGCCGCACCTTAGCCATCTAGCCAACGAGTTACCACCTCTTCAAGATTGTCAGGTGGGACTCCTCATTGGCTACGACTGCCCATCAGCCTTAGCTCCTCTAGAGGTTATTACAGGTAGTGCAAATGAACCCTTCGCTCAGCGGACTGCTCTTGGCTGGAGCATCATAGGGTCCGCCAACCCTCACATGGACAGACAGGGGAGCCATAGTTTTGTGCATCGTGTTGCAGTTAAAGAACAGCCTGTGCCTATTGTTACAGATGTGTTAAAGGTTTTAGAGTCAGATTTTAATGAAAGGAGCCATGAGGACAAGTATGTGTCTCAAGATGATGTTCGGTTCATACATTTTTTGAGTGATAATATCAAGCAAGAGGAGGATGGACACTATCAGATGCCCCTCCCATTTAAAAATGACAGCTCACCAACTCTGTTAAACAATAAAAGGCTAGCTACTGTTAGACTGCAACACCTGAAAAGGAAGTTATCTGCCAATAAGCACTATCATGACCAATACACTGCCTTTATGGAAGAAATGATCAGCAGAGGTGATGCAGAGCTAGCCCCTGCAGTTTCGGAGGGAGAAACTGCATGGTACATTCCCCACCATGGTGTGTACCACCCAAGGAAGCCAAATAGGCTAAGAGTTGTGTTTGATTGCTCAGCAAAGTTTAATGGCATCTCACTAAATGACACCTTACTTACGGGCCCTGATTTGATTAATTCACTGGTGGGAGTTCTGTGTCGTTTCAGAAGGGAGGAGGTTGCTGTAATTTGCGACATTGAAAAAATGTTCCATCAATTCCGTGTTTTCCCAGAAGCTCGCAACTACTTAAGGTTTCTTTGGTGGGAAGGCGGGAAGTTGGATAGTGAACCGCGAGAATATCGGATGACAGTTCATCTCTTTGGTGCCGCCTCCTCACCTGGATGTGCCAACTTTGGTCTGAAGTATCTGGCGCAGCAATACAAAGCCCTCTATCCTGCAGCATCCAACTTTGTTGAAAGGAATTTTTATGTTGATGATGGCTTAACTAGTGTTCCAACTGTTCAAGAGGCCAAAGAACTGATTGTTGAGGCACAGAAGCTGTGTAATCATGCGGGCCTAAGACTACACAAGTTCAACTCAAACTACAAAGATGTTCTTTCCTGTGTGGCTCCTTCAGAAAGAGCAGAAACAATGGATCCTCTAAGACTGAATCCAGAGGTGACATCACAAGGACATGTACTTGGCATTCAGTGGTCAATGACGAGTGATTGCTTTAGTTTCAACATCAATGTAAAAGACCACCCGGCAACTCGTCGTGGCCTCTTGTCTGTCTTAGCCTCTTTGTACGATCCACTTGGATTTATGGCTCCTTTCACTCTGAGTGGAAAGTGCATTTTACAGGAGCTGTGTCACAAAGGCATAGGATGGGATGATCCGATACCTAAGCAGTTGAGTTCACGGTGGGAGGAATGGAAAAATGGCCTCAAAACACTAAAGGATATCACCATACCCAGATGTTACCATCCTTCAAACTTTGGTCACATTGTAAGCACTGAATTACATCATTTTTCAGATGCTAGTAGTAGAGGATATGGTTCATGCTCCTACCTGAGATACAAGAACGACCGAAATGAGATCCATTGTAGTCTGGTCATGGCCAAGGCAAGGGTTGCACCCTTGAAGATCACAAGTATCCCAAGGTTGGAACTCACAGCTGCAGTAATTTCAGCCAGGATGAGTGTCATGTTAAAGGAAGAGCTTCAGCTAAAAATAGAAAAGGAATGCTTTTGGACAGACTCTCAGGTTGTGTTGGCATATATAAACAATGAAGCACGAAGGTTTCATGTGTTTGTTGCAAATAGAGTTCAACTCATCAGAGAGAAAACTGATCCAAACAACTGGCATTATGTTGACACAACACAAAATCCTGCTGATTTTGCCTCCAGGGGTCTTCATGCTACAGACATCCCTTCAGCTGGCTGGTTATCTGGTCCTAAGTTTTTATGGGAACCAGAGGTTCCTCAACCATCTAAACCTTCTATTGGGCTCCTGGTTGGTGACCCTGAGGTCAAATCTGTTCATGTGTTTGCAACTCAAGTCAGTGAACAAGCAGATATCCTGGGTCGGCTGGAGAGGTTTTCTTCTTGGACCACACTTCTTAAAGTGGTTGCAAGAATAAAGAGGCTTGGTTCAAAGTTAAAACACACTGACCTTGTGACTGTGGCAGAGCGCAAGGCAGCTGCTGAGGAAGTTTTGCATCTATTACAGCAACAAGCCTTCTCTTCTGAGCTAAAACTTCTTCAAGGAAAGCCTCAAGGATGCAGTCTTCCTAAGTCTAGTCCACTCTTTAGGCTCAGCCCCATTCTGGAGAAAGGACTTCTTCGTGTTGGTGGAAGACTTAAAGGATCAATCCTCAGTGAAGAGCAGAGGCAACCCATTATTCTTCCAAAGGACAGTCATATCACCAAGTTGATTTTGTCCCACTTTCACAGTCAAGTATGCCACCAGGGCCGAAATCAAACCATGATGGAGATACGAGCAAATGGATTTTGGGTGATAGATGGGAGCAAAACAATTGCGAGGTTGATATTTAAATGTGTTCAGTGCCGTAAGCAAAGAAGACCAGCTGAAGAGCAAAAAATGTCTGATCTCCCAAAGGAACGTTGTGAAATCTCAGCTCCATTTACATTCTGTGGAATGGATTGTTTTGGCCCCTTTGCTGTAAAGAATGGTCGTAAAGAGATCAAGAGATATGGTCTAATCATCACATGTCTTTCCTCTCGTGCAGTTCATATTGAAATGCTTGATGATTTATCCACTGATGCCTTTATTAACGCTTTAAGATGTTTTATTAGTTTGAGAGGAGCAGTTTCTCAACTTCGCTGTGATCGGGGCACAAACTTTGTTGGCGCCAGCAATGAGTTCAAAGAGGCTCTCAAGAAATTAGATATCAGGACACTTGAAGCCTTTCTGGCAGACAAACAGTGTGAGTTTGTGTTTAATGCTCCATCAGCTAGTCATGCAGGTGGCATTTGGGAGCGGCAAATACGTACCATCCGCAGTGTCTTAAATGTTACTCTTGCTCAGTGTGCAGGAAGACTTGATGATGCATCACTCAGAACTCTGTTCTACGAAGCAATGGCAATTGTAAACAGCCGTCCTCTTAATGTTAATGGAATTAATGATCCAAAATTACTTGAGCCCTTAACTCCAAATCATCTTATCCTGATGAAGTCCAAGGTTGCTTTACCGCCCCCAGGAAGCTTTGTAAAGGAGGATGTGTATGCCACAAGGAGATGGCGTCGAGTACAATATTTAACAGAACAGTTCTGGAGCAGATGGAAAAGGGAGTATCTCCTGAATCTCTCTTTGAGACAAAAATGGCATGTTGCTCGGCGCAATATGAAAGTTAATGATATTGTCATAATCAAGGAGGACACTCTTCCAAGGAATGAGTGGCACTTGGGTCGAGTGGTTCAAACTGCAGAGGGATCTGATGGATTGGTTCGTCGGGTCAAGGTTCAAGTGGGACAGCGCAAGTCAGCAAAGGAAAAGGACTTTCCCTCAAAACCCTCAATCATTGAACGCCCTATTCAAAAATTAGTACTTTTACTTGAAGGCGATTAATGTGTTTGAAAAGGTAAACACTCTTATCAGACATGATGTTGACTGGTTACATGTTGACCCGCAGAGTTTGTGGCCAGCTGTGAAATCATACATGAGTAACTCTGTTGTTTTGTTTCAGTTTAATCATGTTATGATTTGGTGGGAGTGTTAGTGGCCAGCTGAGATAGGTATGTGTCATTCATGTTTTGGGGTTTCCATCCCTTATGTTATTCATGTTCTGGGGTTTCAGCACACGCCCCAGAACCTCTATAAATAGGGTTGATTGCCACACACCTGTTTTGCCACTTCCACCTGAGTTGCCACAGGATGCAGGTTATGTTGGGTAGGGTCAGCAAGCAGCACATGTAAGTTTTGATTTGTTTGTTACGCTATTTTATTGATATTAAATGGGGTGTATATTCATGTGGAGTGTTTTCTTGTTCTAGTGCAGTTCATGTGCCTGTTGCTACTCACCACTTGTGTGAGAGGAGTTTTGCGCCCTTGGTAGGCAAAGCGAGGTGTGTAGCATTTTGTTTTTTTTTGTTGTTACTTTGATATAATTGTTTGCACTAAGTGTAGTTGTGCTATATTTGACTGTTGAAATGAAATTATATGAAGACCTTTTTTAATATGCGAAATTAATATTTTGCTATGTGTTTTTTAGTTTCACGGTGCTCATGAGGAAATAAAATTTGTACCAGTTGAGCTCTACGCCTCCTTATTGATACCAAGGGTCGCTACACTATGTAGAAATAGGACAAACAAACCCACTAGAACCAAATGAATTAGACTGAGACATTTTGATTTGTACTGGAAATGAGTGGAAAAAAACAACAACAAAAAAAACGTAGTGAAACATGATGATTTACGCTGAAAATGAGTAAAAAGACATCGTCCTCATATCACTTATATTAAATTACTGACTTTGATTTATTTGATTTACTTGCATCATAAAGCCTCATGTCAGCCTGTAAGGTATAAGTAAACTCTGTCCTGCCAATAAGAAGGAACACACACTGAGTTTAGGTGGGCTTATTTCATCACCAGAACACACACACACACACACACACACACCTCCACACACTGTACAGACACGTGTTCTGTCCAGGGTTTTCTGCAGATTGAAAGGAGCTGGCCGGGTGATTTTCTTCTCTAATGAAGTCGGGGATTGAAAAAAAAGGTTTGGGTTCAGTCGGGGAATGAGACGGTGGGCCACAGTCCTCCATCATCGTTTATCCAACCACGCTCAGTGTTGAATTATATGTCATTTATCTCAATAAAGCCTGAGGGGATTATCCCCTCGACGCAGAATCCCATCCATATTACTCCAGTTATCTTGAATACACCACAGAGGGATGTGTCGCATTCAATGAGTGTGCGTGTCACGGCCGCAGATCACATTTATCCGGACAGTTCTGTCAATATGTGTTACTATCAATGTGTGGTGTCTTACAAAAAAAAACAACAAAAATCCTAACTGTGTGCTCTGTGAAAATGACACAGTGTTTTTAAGGCTGCAGCCCAGTCCAGATGCACACGTCTCTGTCTTTGGAAAGAAAGTCATTTTGTGAGCAGCGGTCTTGCGATGACTCATAAACTTCAGCAGTAATGTCAGCACTTATTTTGTGAGAGCAGGCATTGATTTTCCCACACATGGCGGATGGCTCACTTTGGAGTCAGCGATACTCGAGGTAGCTACGCTGGACTTGTTTTGCCAGACACAAAAGCGGCCTCGCAACAGGACACGTCCCTGTTAAGATAAGATAAATCAAGCGCTCCTTTTTATTTTTCAGACTCTGTTTTGCTTTGCGCTCGGATGTGAAGCATCAGGGAGCCACGGATACCTCTGGCCCAAACTGAAACACGTGTCCTTGTCAGCTGCTCCTGAGTCTCTCTCCCTCTCTCTCTGCGTGCGTGTGTGTGTGTGTGTGTGTGTGTGTGTGTGTGTGTGTGTGTGTGCTCTTTCACCCTTGTCATCAATAATATTTAAGTGTGTGAAAAGCAAAAACAACAGGGGAAGGGTATGGGCCTCTGACTTATGTATCTTGTGCAAGCGGCTGCTTCCTCTGTGTAATAGGGAGTGATCACCACACACACACACACACTCACACACAAACACATGCCACAGCAAAAAAAAAAAAAAAAAAAAAAAACAAGAGAGAGAGAGACTAAGACTAAGAAAAATGTGCGATACCATTTTCACCTCTGTACATCCAGAGGTTCAGTTCCTGTGGGTAGCATTCTGTGTTAGCTTAGCATAAAGACTGGAGGTGTATAGGAGTCATTAGCCTAACTTTATGAAAGTGACAAAATAAACTTTACTTATTAAACAATGTATCAATGTATCATGTGTTAAAGAATGAGATCTCTTTTAAGTTAATTTATGCTGGATCTATGCACTGAGGTGAAAATGGTATCGACTATCTTATCTTAGTTGGAAAAAAGGGTATTTTGGTCAAAACACTGGATAATTCCTTTCAGAGAGAAACATATTTTATGATCGATTATGAGTTTGATTTCCATTTTGCATTTTTGGCATTCCCCCCCTACATTCTTACCCAGTATGACTAAAATGAGTGGTTTGCTCAGTTGAAAAACCTCAAACTCCTTGATCACTACATTACAAACAACGGTTAAAATAAACCTTTTCAATTTCCTTTCTCAGTTTCTGGTGATGATAAACTTCTTATTGCCTCTTTTAGTGCGTCACTTCCTCCCTCGCCTCATCTTGGCCCACGATACGGATCATGTCTAATCTCCAGTCATTTCACACTAAATGAAATGCAACAGATTTGGCAACACTGTCTTATCTGAAGGATCACTTTCTCTTTGTGTTTTGGCAAACAGGAAAAAATCCCTCCATCTGGGTCTACTCGATCTCTCTCTCTCACTCCCTCTGTGTGTGTGTGTGTGTGTGTCTACTTGCCTTGATCTCAGTGTGTGATAATTGATTACTCTCTGATTATTTTCCCCCCTCTCTCCTCTGTCTCACTTTCTCACTCTCATGAAAGTGTTTTATTCCCGCCGTCAGTGACCCGGCAGCGTTACTCATCGCTGCTGCTCATACGTGAAGGCCGGCAGCCAAGTGAGGTGATGATCTTCGTCCAGTGGAGTCTGTCTAATCTGAGTCTCTCCGTGAAGGACAGTGTGTCTGAGTGTGTTCGTAACAGTGTGTGTGTGTACGTCTAGTATGTGTGTCAGTGTGAGCACGCACCAGCATCTGTGTGTATGTCTTTTTGGATACAGGCATGTACACGTGCATATCTTTGTGTGTGTGTGTGTGTGTGTGTGTGCCAGTGTCCATGGGTGTTACATAATCACTTTTCTCCAAAGTCACCATGAAGGTCTACATGTGGAATGAGTCATCCTGCTCTCCTTGGACCGCAGCAGCAGGAATCTTGGACTCTACTGCCATCTAGTGGATAGAAAAGGTACTTTATATCAGGGTGGCTTTTATTTTTACAACACCTTTTTACCTTTTTGCTTTTTTCTTTTCTTTTTAATACAATGTAAAATCTGAAAAAATGGGTACTAACTTTTCTTAACTTTTCTTTTTTCCTTTTTTTTCCTTCCTTTTTTTTTTTTTGCCCCTAACTGGCTGCTGTTGTAAATAAGAATTTGTTCTTCATGATTTGCCTTGTAAAAAAAAGTGAAACAAACAAACAAACAAATACATACATACATAAATATATAAAATCATTTCAATTATTGAAAATATTTTCAGTGCAGTTTCAGTGCAGCTCGTCTTTGTTGGTTTGTTGGTTTATTTGGTTACAATCAATATCAAGTTTATGTTCAAACTGTACTTTCCTTGGTAGAAAACCTTGAATAGTATCAGTCATTATGTGGGGAAAAAACAAGAAAATATCATTTTGGGAACAAGGCCACTGATTTTGAATAATGTAATACACTGCACCACAGTAAACATCTCTCTCTCTCTCTCTCTCTCCCTCTCTCTCTCTCTCTCTCTCTCTCCCTCCCTCCCTCCTTCCCTCTCTTTTTGTGACCCCCACAGGATGAAAACCCTAGGATTCCCAGAAAGTGAAGAGAAGGGGGGGGGGGGGGGGGGGGGGGCGACCCTTCTTCTCCCTCATTGTGTTTGAACATGTGTGTGTGGAGGAAAGCGGAAGGTCATTGTTCACTGCATGTGCAAATAAAACGTGAGGAGGACAACCTTCAAACCGCAGAAAAGAAAAGATAAGAAAAGGACAGAGAAGAAAACAAGGGTCCGCTCCTTTTCTCATTTTTGTGGGACTCGTTTGATACACACGTGTCTGTGTCCAGCATACACACATACATGCCTGGACACACACACACACACACACACACACACACACACACACACACACACACACACACACACACACACACACACACACACACACACACACACTCTGCCAGTGTTACTGCCATCTAGAGGCCATCAGGACAACACATTTATTAATGATTCATTCATTTTCCAAGTCGGTTATCCTAACCAGGGTGAGGGGACACATTTACTCTAATCTGCAAATAGGACGTACATGTAGGTTATAATAAACTGTAACCCTTCATTTAAAGGGAACCTCTGCAAAGATTGCTTGTTGGGTTGTAATTCAGCAATGATTGTCTGAAGATCTCTTTTCTACAGGTGAAATTGTCAATTTTGATTTACTGTCTGTCAAATGCCATTGCTAACTTGCTGTAGCTGAGTTCAACTTTAAATTTATTTTGAGTCTATTTAGTGTTTACAGTTTCAAAGGGCGTTACCTGCCCACAACTTTACAACAAACATGACAGGATGACACCCTCTGACTTGAAAAAAAAATAACCATAAAAACCCACAGATGAAACAGGGAAAAATGGAAGAAATCTAGATAAGGACCAGAGAGGGAGGAGATCCCTTCATGGCCAGACAGGTGTGCAACGGGACAATAGGTGCCGACTCAGCGGGAAAATTATCAACGCAAATAGGATGTAATTGCAAAAGAAAACACACCAGCAGGCAAAGAAAACACAAGCAGCGGGAAACCTTGCATTTAATTCTAGATGTTTGTTAGAACATTTTGAAACTAATTCTGAAAAGTTTTTTTCCCCTGAAATCTACACAAAAATTTGCGGAACAAAAGGAATAAATAAAAATAATATAGTCTACACAAGATAAAAATACGCTTTATTAAAATTTCTTTTACCACGCAAAAAACATTTTACTCCTACATTTAGCAATCAGAAAAGTTGTTTAGCATTACATATTAAAAAATTAACCTTCAAAGTCAAAATGTTCACCTAGATTTCAAAATAAGATCAGCTGGCATGGCCTACTTTCAGTGAGTCTGTAACAAAATCACCCTGATGGCGCACTCTATTTTTAATCATAGTTTGGCTTCCAGCTCATCAGACGTAAATAATTATCTTTTGAAACGTGTGCTCACATGAGTCACTTGTGATGGAAAATAATATTAACAGTGTTCACCCTGCACTCGGGTCAGAGCGCCGTACAATACCAGCAGCTGCGCTTGTGCCCAGTTCCAGAGACGTTATTAATCCCCTGTTTAATCATTAATTAAAAAAGCACTTTGCTGCTCTGCTTGTTAAGGGTCTCAACTCTGTATTATGACAGGGCCTTTATGCTTTTATGCAGTTACATTAATCTCAGCAAAGAAGCCATTTTACTGCTGTTGAAACTATGTATCTCAGTCGGTTTACACTGAGAACTGGAAGTGAAACCTCTTCCTGATTTTACCTCCAGTTATTTCCTGTTTCTCTTGATGATCTGAGGAAAAGGAAGGTCCACTTTGTGTGCAGACGATCTGTTCATCTGCACAGTGGATTCCTCCGCTCAGCAGGCCATTGATCGGCTGCGGGTTGCACTTCAAACATTTCATTTCATTTCATTTCATCTCGCCTCCTTAGCTGAAGTTAGTTTTAATTCATAAGTCAGTGTCTTTGTTCCTCCCACACAGACCTTTGGATGTGGTTGGATGAAAAGCTGGCCTGGGGTTTACATACTCGAGAACCCCATGAAGGAGCTAAAATTAAAACTATCTTTTGACTTACAATCCAATTTTTTTCGCCCTTGAGGCAAGAAACATCTCGGTCCAGTCTGTCTGTCTCTCTGTCTGCGATTGACTTTGGTGACATATTGTGTATACATGCTGTTTTTGCTTATCATACTACCTTATACTTTATTACACATGCCAGAGTCCTGACAGCAGTTTGTACGAGGTGGTCAGCCGAGCCTGGCTAAATCTGTGTTGGTTTGATATGTGTGCTTTTATCTACAAAGCCATCCTTGGTAAGCTGCTTGACTCTCTCTGTAAGGTGTTATCCTTTGCCTCAAACAGATACCGAACTAGGTCGAGTGGGTGGCTCCGTCTAAATGTGCCCAGGGATTTCAAAAATCTAGGTAAAACTGCCTCTGCTTATTATGCACTCTGGGCACGAACGATCTACAAGGCCTAATTAAACTCCACAAACTACCTTCTCTTCAGGACTTGAAAAACTTTATTCAAGTCAATTTATGGGAAGTGTGTCATTGCTTCTAGGTCTAAGCTTCTCTCTTTCCCTGTTTTTTTTTTTTTTTTTTTTTTTTTTTTTTTTTTTTTTGGTATAGTGGTTGTTTTTATTGTGCTCTGGATGTTCAGCTCTCATTTATATTTTTCAATACAGCTGTCTTGGCCAGGTCTGTTTTACAAAAAAGACAGTGCATCTCAAACGTTTTGAAAAAAAAATAAAAAACAAAAATAATAATAATAGTGTGAGAGATTGTAAAGTGTTTCTGTGGCAGGCTCTTTTCTTGATTCATTTGGATTAAGGATTTATTCTTTAAGCTGTCAGGATGTAGCGATTCATAATCCTCCTCTTAAAAGTCAACACAAATGGTGTGAGAGAACATTAAAAAACTCAAACTAAAAATTCAATTTAATTTGCAAACATTTAAGCAGTTTTAATCTTCCCTTTACTTTGAGGGCAAGAATAGATAAGAATATTGTCATTAATTCCTATGAGCAATGGGAAACAAACGTCATAAATAAATTAAGAACCAGACACATGTAAATACAAGAAACTTGTAAAACTTACAGAGTGCAAACACATTTCAGGACTGGTGTTTCATCACCAGTTCATGATATTTCTGACAAATCTCAAGAGGTTGGTGAGCCACAGGTTGACCCCCAGATCGGTCAGGTACTGAATCTCCGGGGTCAACATTTTACGGCACAATTCCCGATGAACCGTGTCCACGTTTTCTTTCAAGTTGTATCCCATGATGAACTTTTCTCCAATGGGCTGCCACGGCTGCATGGCTTCCTCCCGAATGCTCCCTGCGTCGACGGCATGACCTCCTTCAATGCAGATTGCCTCCATTTCCGCATTCCTGCTCCGGAGCTCCGCCACATCCTCTGCCATGCGCTTTCGTCCGTATGCCTCCACTTTCTCCCAGAAGGTGGCGTTGAAGTGTTGGTACAGCCTCCAGTCGAGAGCGTTCCACTCCAGGGCCTTCGCTCTCAGTTCAGGGGTCAGTTTACGCACAGAAGATTCATTGCGGCCGTTGAGTTTGAAGAAGAGGAGGTCGTCCATCTGCCAGCAGAGAGCATCCTTGAGCAGGATGAGGGATTCCTCAAAGTGCTCCACCAGCATCACCAACTGGAAACGCTCTGCAATGGACCTGATGGCCTCCTCGACTCGCGGGTCGCCTGGATCCAGGGTGTTGTCCTGCCCAAAGTCAAAGAACAGCAGGTTCTTCAGGTAGAAGGAGTTAAAGCCATCTGGGTTGAAGTAGTAATGGGGATCACGTAGAAACTCAGCCATCTTGTCCTCCCCTGGTATCTTCCAGGTCAGAGGAACAACATGGCCAAAGTAGTGGAAGGATGAATCGAACAGATCTGCAGGATCCCGCAGAATCGTGATGTAAGAAGTGTCAGCGGGAAGCACTTGGGCCACCTCGCGTGCATTGAAGCGCATGTGGTTACAGATGATGTTGAAGCACAATCCAGATTTGTATCCCTGAACCTGGGTGCGATGGAAAGGCGAGGGGTAGAAGAAGTCATTTCGGCTGCTGGGGAATGCAAATTTGAGCTTGTGCTTCTCTCCAAAGCGAAACAGGATGTTGAGGAAAGTGCTGCTGGCCGTTTTGTGGGTCTTCATGAACATGATGTCCATTTTGGGAGTGCAGTGGTTCACTTGGTTTTTCGCTTGGTGGGAGTTGTTCATGTCTAGGCGGGTGGGGCTTTGGTCTGGCTGGCGAGCACAGGAGAGAGGCACCGGAAACCTGCAGACAGACCGCATGGTCACATCTTAAGGTGCCACCATAATTTATCTATTCCAGTTCTGATATGTTACCCCCTATTATCTGTGCGTATCTTTGCACCACTAGTGAAACCATGAGTATACTGTCATGGGTCTTACTCAGGTGTGCTGAAGTAGACAGGTAATGTAGAGAGGCAGTAGAGCAGGCTCACACTGATGAAGAGGCCAGCCAGGATCACACGTTTGCCCATGGGCTGCCTCTGCCCCTCGTGTTTGCTGGACATATTCCGGTAGAGAAAATCACCTAAAAATAACAGTAATGTTAATAACATGATGATGAAGAGGAAAAAGGAAGAGTAACTAGAGTAACAAGAGCAGAAGAGACCATGTTTTATATAAGCCGGTCTGAATAATGTTACAAATACACTCAGTTGTCACTTTATGAGTGCCACCTGCCACCTGTACAATCTAATACAATCCAATCCAACTGTTCAGCCATAAAGTTTACTTTTATGATGCCTGTAACACTCAGGTTTTCTTTTTTTTGTCACAGTAACAGAGGTGTTCATTTAATTCTGTTTGATATTGGGCTCATAGTTAGTGGTGCTGCTGTACTGGACTGCATTTTATTCAGAGGTGTTTCTACTATTCTGTCCCCCTCATTGCATGTAAATAGAAAGGACAAAAAATTAGAAACACCTCTCAGTATTATGTAGTCTAGTCTACGACCTCTGCAAACAACAACCTCAGAAATAAACATAGAATTCAGCTGACACATTCTCCCCAATGTCGACAAAAACCGAACGTTATAAACTTTGTTAAAAGGCAGAATTTATGACAGGGCTGCTGCATTGAACTGTATTAGACTGTACAGGTGGACATAATAAAGTGGACACTGAGTTGACATTAAGAATGATCTCTAATGAAGGGAAACATGCGGAAACAATCATAAAATGATGAGGCAAGTCCGTCATAATGTAATCATCATTCATAATCGCTCAGGCGGGTCATAAAGTTTATTTCCAAGCTGTAATCCTCAGCAAAAACTCAAAACTTGATGCGACCAAGCAGCTTTTCATTGAACTGGGACGCTGATTAAGAACAGCCACATGTAATATCTGACAGTCATTGTTATAGATTCTACTGAATAAAATCATTAAAAAAAACGTGCTCATTACTTATGCAAAGACAGTTTACTCTGCCCTTTTTGGCATATATGTGACTGAACATAAAAGCAATGCATGGCCTCCTATTATGACATTAAATGTTGCTGGCCATTTACATTAATTCATTTTAACAGTAGTCAATGTGGAAAATTGTTGGAAAGTTGCAAAATGAATAAGAGGAAGAGAAAACATTACTTTCCAGTCTATTTAATTGACATGGGCTGTTGCTATAGCACAATTTTCTGTATTTCACCGTGAATAATATTCTGATTTTCCTTCATTTTCTCTATTCCCTCAGTCACCTCGGTCAAGAAAGAACCAATTTCCACTCTTCAATTACAGCAGAACTCATTCAGCGAATCACAAAGTGGTGCTTTGGCCAAATGCCAGTATGCCTATCTATTTTTACTGTGCTGTTTCTATCAACACATGGGAGACATCTGTTGAAAAGCGGACTATAACCTCTCCTAAAGGCTTCTCTACATCACTGGTGTCAATCCTGCCCTCCAGGGACTCCCCTTTGAAAAAGTTAAATAGCTTTTTGTTGGCTGATCTAGCAAAGAGTGGAGGAAATTTGTACTTTAATGCTGAAGAAAACAAACTATTCTCGAGTTTGATCTGGTAAGATGTCAGATACTGGATACATTTTGGTGGAAAACACTAACACTACCTACGTTTGTGCTGTACTAACTGTGGCAGCAGGGTTGGACAAATACAGCATCTGCGGGTAAATTCATTTTCAAGACATACACACCGTTTATATCATGCTGCTATGAAATTGCAAAAGCAGTGTGACAATTACATTATTGTCCAACCGAATGTAATGAGATTGCAGAAAAAAACATTCACACAGATTGAAATTTACGCTCTTTTGAATCCTGAAAAGTGTCTTAATTTCTAATTTAATGTCAAACTTAATGTCAACTGTCATTTTAATCTCAGATGCCTGGTTGTATACCTCCATTAACTGAAAGTGTACGACATAGACATAAGTGCATACAAGTTGGATAATACCATGATGTACACCGAATATACATAAACACTGTATGTATTATCTTGAAAATCCTGAGATTTACAGAAACAAAAAAACTCTCCAAACCTACCGTTTGTCTAGCATGTCAGTCGCTGAAATCTCACAATGCCACTTCTCTCTGCCAGGCCTGGCATTTGATATCTCATCATCTTTTTATGGCCTAGTTTGCCTTTTTGTTGGGTGGATGGCAAACACACACACACACACATACACACACACACACACACACACACACACACGCACACACACACACACACACACACACACACACACACTCAATGGCAATTGATAAAGAATGTCACACAGAATAAACACTATAACACAGTCAAATCATTGTAGGTGCTGAGATATTCTGCCAGAAAAGTGCCTTGAAGTGAAACACCACTGTATTTTTTCATTATTATTATTATTATTATTATTATTATTATTAGTCGTAGTAGTGGAAGTAGTAGAAGTATTATGAGGTCTATGAAATCTATCTATCCAGGCTATATATATATATATATATATATATATATATATATATATATATATATATAATCAGAATCTACATTTACCAAAAGAAAGAAAGAAAGAAAGAAAGAAAGAAAATTAAAAAGGCCAAAGTAGCAATTTTTTTTTTTTTTTTTTTTTTTTTAAATGTTTTTGAATATAAATCAAGGGAATTTTGTTCAGTCCATCTCGGGGTTGTAGAGGAATATTTTAGAGGTTTTCTTTTTTTTCCTCTTTTTTTTTTCTCTTTTTGCTCATTTATTCATTTATAAGATATTATAATAAATAACAAACACATCAAGATGTGTCTGGCACCATTAGAGAATTAAGAAAGCTAAAAATTAACTAAACTACTAAATCAATCCCACCCAGTTCACAGTGACTGTTTCACATTAAATACTACTACTAGTAGTACTACTACTTCTACTACTACTACTGCTACTGCTACTACCACTACTGCTACTACTAATGCTACCACTCCTGCTACTACTACTACTTCTACTATTACTACTACTACTAAAGCTACTACTACTGCTACTAATAATAATCAGTTTCAGGTTTGGGGTCCCTGGTCTGGAGAATTAAAGGTACAGGACAGGAAACAGGACAGACGCATCACAACAGTTGCAATATCCTTTTCAGCCAGCAGAGGTCCTCATCTCCTACTCCAGCAGAGCCAATACACTTTTATCCACGCTTCAGGGAGAGCTGAGGTCAGTCCACTCACGCTTCATCCTGTTTGAAATGGAAATAGAAACCGCATTCAAATTCATTCCACTAATGACGGCACATTCATTCCCAATCACTTCTCAATACAGTGAGTGGACAAGTTATTAGGGCCCACAGTGACGAGGTGTGGCCATGATCCCTTATGCACTCCATTTATTAAATCCTCTTCATTTTGGAAAAAAAAAAAAGTGAAACGAAGGGGAGGAGAGCTGTGGTTAAAATGAGGACAGAGATAACTGAGACACTGATTGTGACAAACAAGGTGCAACTCAGTGGACGGGCAGCTTTGTTGCTCTGCACAGTCACTCCCACTCAGATTGAATATGACAAGCCGCATGCAAAATGCTTTTCAACAGGGGAAAAAAGGAAACTCCATTTCCTGTACTGAGTGATTCAAAGTGAACTGAACCTAGCCCTTTTCCCTGTCTGTGCCCACTGATTCACAGCACTGGGGACGTACACTTTCACTAACTGCGCTTTTTTTTTTTTCTATCTCGATTTCCTCAGAGCTTGGTGGTGGTTCAGACAAAATTCAAATTAGGAAGGTGTTTTCACAGTGTATTTTTTTTTTTTTTTTTTGTCATTTCTAATTGTTGCAGCTGTCACCTACTTCAACTATAAAAGACAAAGGGATTGCAAATCTTCAGCAGTATTTTTTATGTATTTATTTATCTTTGTCAAATACAGATCCAACTTCCTTTTCATTTATTTGCTTTGACATTAAAACAGAAAATTAACATGCCTCTCCTTCCACATATTTTTTATTATTTTTTTTTAGCACTCATCTTGTGTTGTTTGGTTTGGGTTTGCATTCACGCTCTGACAGGCATTGTGGCATTTAAAAACACAGTCAACATTCCCTTTTTCATAATATCACGTTGCAGATGTAGATATGACTATTTTTTACAAATTAACTTTCACAAACACAAATAGGTCGTATATCTCTTTTGAGGGAAGCTTTATTGTAGCTGTAGGCGTGTAAAACCAAGCTTTCAAAGCAGCTTCCTTAACTCCCCTAATAACATTTGCTTGGGCCACAAAAGTATATGCAACTGGGGATTTTAATTTTACCATGCTAAATAAACTTAAAAAAAAAAAAAATACAACAACAAGGCCATCTGAATTTAATGTTAATTGCTTACTTAATGTTAATTAATTCGATTTTAGATCGTCTCTTCCTCAGCCTAAGTCTCACACACAGAGTACAATCAGAAATTAATTTGCCATAATCTGAATCTGTTGGAGGAAAGCAACGGCTGGATAATGTTGGCATTCATGTGTTTAGAAAAAAGCCATGGCTGCCACAAAGCGATTTACAGAGCAGAAAAGTTCAAAGTATGGAAATGTCTAGTAGGTATTGTGAGGCAAGGTGTGTGTAACAGGCACTCGATAGTGACCTCTAGTGAATTAAATGAGTAATGACGTGATTATGATATGATCAAGAAACTAATTGCTCCATTGTTGGTGGCTGCTGCAGCAACATTTCACAAATTACTGAACAGGCAATGTGGGTCAAGTTTCTGCACTACAAATACTGATGCTGATGCCGATGGTGCTAAATGTCCAGATTTACCTTGAAAGCTTAGTGTCCTGTCATATGAACCCTCTTTTTCATACTTAGGTTGTAATAAAGCAGAATCAAGCAACTGACGACTGTACAAAGATGTTTTATTGAAATTTGGGTTCAGTAAGCATGCACGTCTTAAGTCTTATGTCAAACACTTTTTTCATCCAGGGAAGATTTTTTTTTTTTTTTTTTTAAATAATCAGCCTGGTCTTTTTTGAAATTGATAGTTTCTCTCATTCACACCTGTGACTGGATCAGAGTCACCACAGTGGACGACTGTTGTCTGCTGAGCAACTGTGACACAAGAGTTTCAGTGTCTTCCCAACTGATAACGCAACAGGGAGGAGAGTGTTTGTTTCATTTATTTTCATTCTATTTATTTTATGTTAAACCTTCACTTTCCCCATCTTAAGCAGTCTGGGGATTCAAACTGCTTGTTGGTGACGAACTTAAGCGGAGCAGAGCGACCATCCAGCACAAAGGATCATCAAGAAACTAGAAGAAACAGATGCGGCTTTTGGTGTTCATCCCTAAAATGCAGTGAGAAGCCAGTTTTCATCGCTACTTCCATGTTATCGCAGCTGTGCCATGTGTTTTTTTTTTTTTGTTTTTTTTTTCATGCCAGGGAGTCTTTTGGGAGTGAGAGCTTGAAATCAGCTCCACCAATCAGACATTGGCCTGTAGTCAGCTCTTTGTATACTGATATACTGAATTAAAAAAAAAAAAAAGTACCCACCATCACAGCTAATAGATTTGCAGATATACACAGATATTATGGTCATATTGTGCAATGGGACTGGGATTTTATTTAATCTTTTTTTTTTTTTTTTTTTTTTAATTGAACTTATTTTTCTTTTAGAACCCGCTCAAGAATGTGTCAGTCACATTGAAGAAAGTGCAAAGAGAAATAATAATTAAAATGAAAATGCAGCCAATTGTGTAAAAGAGATTAACTATGATAAGATCTCCAAAGTTCAAAGGCCATTTGACCGACACAAAGCCAGTAGGTTCACAGGGTCAAAAGCTATTTAACTTCTGAACTCAAGCCCAAGATATCCCCTAATAGCGTCTACTTGAGGTCCCTTCATTATTAGTTTAAACTCACTACTTATTCAGCTTTAAATCATTTTTAAGTGATTTCTACATGTATGCCTAAATACAGGCTACACAAACTCATTTCTGACCTTAGGGAGAGATAACAAAAGCAATTTTTGAGAACTTAAGAGTAATTTCCACCAAGTTTTCTACAGATATAAGAGCAGGAATAGTTAGGAGCCAGACCCAGCCTTCCAGATAAAAATACACTAATGAATAAGGCTTCCAGTGGACAGGGCAGACCGGTGACCTCAAGCATGCAAGGTACAAAGATGAGCAAGACCTTTGCAGTCAGTAATGAGGCGAATGCTCAGTTATACACAGTATGCAACCGGCTGGGAGAATATAAAACACTGTCATTATCAAGTACCAGTATTAAAGCGGCGACAAGTTTCTTTTCAGTCGCAAATGAAAACACAACTTGTTTCTAGTCACAGTCATTCGAGCGCTCAAAGTTCCCATGCTGAAATCGTGTGAAATCCTCCCAATTTGTTGAGAAGTAAAATATTACTTTGAAAGCAGGACAGGCAGCAAGAGAATGGAGAAAAGGCAGAGAGGAAGGAGAAAAGAGGGGGAAAGAAAAGGAGGGGCGAACTAATTAAGAAGAAAGTGGCAGAAGGAGAGACAGGGAAGCGAGCGAATTGAGTCAGAAGGCTTTATTTGTCTGTATGGATGCGTGTGGGTTTGGACATGCTTGTCTAACTTCTAATTCCTCTGCAAAGTCAGAAGAGTCTTTCATTCCCAAGATGAGTAAACATTGGCCCACGTTCTGTCATCAGGACTGCTGTGCCTTCAACCAAAAACAGCTTGTTTGTTTCTCTCTCTCTCTGTGTGTCTCTCCCTCCATGCCAGCAGCTCATTTTATAGAGAACAGATAACAAGAGTAAAGGACCGAGTGTTTCCAAAAAAAAAAAAAAAGAAAAAAGAAAAAACACTTTTTAAAATTCAATTATTGTTTCTTACCCATCTGCTAAATGAGAAAATATAAGAGGGAGAAGAGGAGATAACACGTATAGGCTATAAAGTGCGCGCACACACACATACATACACACATTCACAATCACAATCACACTCAAACACATACACACACCACTCACTGTATGGGAAGCAATCTCATGAATAATTCATATTTCCGATGTACTTATTAAAGGCCCCGTTATGATTTTTCATATTCTCGCTCTTCATATGCAAAGCTGGTGTTTTCCTTGTTATCCAATCGGAGGCAATTCTTTATGTTCTGTTGTCTGGTGGGGAATTCATATGGGGAATGCAGCCTCTAACTGTGGGCTTGGAGAGCTGTGTGTGTGTGTGTGTGTGTGTGTGTGTATGTGTGTATGGCACATGTTTGTAACCTGGGTCATGACCTCTGCATGAGGTCTCAGCTCTCTGACATTGTTTAATGTGTCCTGTAGCTGAATTTACAGAAGATATACACATCACAAATACCGCCTTATTGTCTTGTTGATCAGAGATTGGGGAAGGGAGCGCCATGTGTGATTTCTGAGCCTCTGATCCTGTAAGGCAGCGCTTCCTAACCCTCATCCTTACCATAACCACAGCCTGGGAGGCAGCGCTGTCTTACAGTCAACAACGGGGGCAAAAAAAAAAACAATAAAAAACATGGATTTTGACACTGGGATCACATTGTTTCACCCAATACAACTGTTACCCTACCAGTGAATGGACGTTATCAGACATAACCCCCCCCCAGGTTTGGGTTAGTCGGTCCCTTCTGCACCTTCTAGTGGGTAAGAAGACGGGGGTAAGGGATCATTTATTCCTATCAGCAATCTGTCTTAACCAGTTAAATAGGACCCTGGAGCCTGACGTACTGTGGTATAAAGACTGGCAAAGTTGGTCACAGGAGGAGAGGTAGAGACCTGGGATCAAGTCCCGACTGAAGCATGAACCATGCACAGTGAAAGTTTACGAGTTGCATTAAGTTCACCTTTTCCTAACCCTTAACCATCACACCAACCCCTCTCCTAACCTTAACCAAGTAGTGAAGGAAAGCTAAGCCAATAAACACTAATGAAGGCGGCTAAAGGCAGCATTTGATTGGTTAAGAGCGACTAATGGAAGGAATAGATAAGAGCTTCTGACCCGCTAGAAGGTGCAGGAGGGACCTACTAAGTGTCCTCCTCGTCAGCCAAACGGGATGGTCTAGCCTTCGGAATATTTCCTGGTCGGGTAACCGCCGTTCCCATGACAACAAACTCCGGAGACAGAAAGATAACGTTTCTTTCCGTGAGACAAGACAGAACAGTAAAGAAAGGGGTTTTGGTTTAACATATATGGCGTTGGATGTTCAAATGAGTAAAAACCAAATATTTTATAATAGTGAAATCTGAATTTAGATGCAGCCGTAGCCATTTCACTGCAAAAAGTCAAAATCTTACCAAGAGTATTTGTCTTATTTCAAGTAAAAATGTCTTATTTCTAGTCAAAATATCTCATTACACTTAAAATAAGACATGATCACCTCAGAAATAACTTGTCTTTAGACAATATTCACTTGTTTCAAGTGAAAATCTACTTGAAATAAGTGAAAATTTACTTGAAACAAGTAAACAATTTTTGCCAATGGAACAAGCAAATTTTTACTTGTGACACAAGTAAACAAGTAAAAATTTGCTTGTTCCATTGGCAAAAATTGTTTACTTGTTTCAAGTAAATTTCCACTTGAAACAAGTGAAAATTGTCTAAAAACAAGTTATTTCTGAGCTGATCATGTCTTATTTTAAGTGTAATGAGATATTTTGACTAGGAATAAGACATTTTGACTTGAAATAAGACAAATAATCTTGGTAAGATTTTGACTTTTTGCAGTGTTTAGTTAACTTTTTTAGACTGAGCAGCAGCACGCAAAGCATCTTGGGATACGGGAGCCCGAGAAGGATAGTCGCGGTGCATCCTCCGAATCGGCTACCAACGGCAGAAAAGGAGGATGCATTTGAAGTGTGAATTTGAAGGATCCTTCGACTTTGGATGAATTGGGACAGGCCTTCGCGCAGTGGGGCTATGACTGATAACGTCCATTCATTGATGTGATACCAGTCGAGTCAGGTGATCATGTTGTATATAAACCTGATTAATAAATAAATTTGATTAAACCTAAAAGAGAACGATGTGGTTTACATTGATATGCAGCATCTCCACAAACTGATGGGCCCCCCACGGCGCCACCAACAGGCCAAAAAGGCGTGAAGCCTCAAACCCCAAGGTTCCTCATGGTGATGTGACAACATGATCAAAACTTCTGACAGTATAGTGTGTACTAGTACAGTGTAGTATTTCTGCTCCCTCTCCATTTCTTGCCTTTCTCCCTCTCTTGCTCTCTCTATTCCATTCCATTCTCCTCCAGACCTCCTCTCATTTCTCTGATCACCTACACTTTCTCTTTCCCTCCAGCTCCCTCTCTTTTTCTTCCTCCCTGCCTTTATGTCCTCCTTAATTCTCCTGTTTGCTCCCGCCCTTCGTCTCTCGCTCTTCAACTATAAATCACTGAAAGCATGAGGTGGAAATCGTCTTTCTATTGTCGCAATCTCATCCTTTTTTTCTCTACTCCAGCATTAAAACTGGTGTTTTTCACTCTAATTTAACTTTCATCATCATGTTTAGCAGCTAAACATGGAAATGCCTGCACTTGCCAGTCTCTTCTTTTGTAATTGCTCCTATCGAGTTACGGCGCCGTTTTTTCTCTGTAATGAGATAGTGATGCCGAGCCTCATTTATCAAGTCATACTGACAGATTTGAGCCGCACGTGTTTTTAATCTGTACAATTAAAACCATTTCAGCAGCAGTCGGTTACCAAGGCATCTATTTTATGGGGAATGCAAATTTGCATAAAATTATATGTTTGAGCCGGCAGCTCAGCCTCTTGTAAAAGTTTGCCCATCTGGAAATCACAGCCAATATGGAAACTGATCAGGAGGCGAATGCCAATCAAAATAAAGCAGGTATGCTGTAATGTTCTGCTGAAAATGTAATAACAGCTTGGAGAAGTTTTGTATAATTGAATGCACACTAACAGTATACATCACAACACACAGCAATGCAATGCAACATAAATATATCCCTCTAAACAAGTATTTATGGCTAGTTTAAAATCTCATTTTAGTCATTTTTTTGTCTTGTTTTCTTTCCTCTAATGCAAATCAACTGTGCCAAAGTAATCTTCTTGAATCAAGTGTCATTTTTCTTGTCACGAACGGAGTGATCTGCTTTATTCTGCCTTGTCTTACAATATTGACACTTGGTTTAGAAAAATGGAAACTGGAAAAAAAAAAGATTGTCTTTTTTTATCACATAAAAGAAAACAAAAGAATGAAAAACAATCACAATTAGAGTAAATGATTTGTTGAGATGGGAATTTTTTGCATTGCAGAGGATAAAGTGAGGCTTCTTCTAACCACACACACACACACACACACACACACACACACACACACACCATCATCATCATCAACTTCAACTTTCAAGATCTGATTTGGGATAGATCTAAAATATTTAGAGCTTCCCAACAGGTAATACACCATAATCAGGTTCCAGACCCACACACACACACACACACACACACACACACACACACACAGGTTAACAGCTGGTGAACACAGGGCTGTTTAATTATGCAGGGCGGTACACGTCGTCTCTCGCCGCCCCGCCTCCCCTGCGGGCGGATGGGGAGGTGTGATGGCCAAAAAGCACGTCCATGACTTATTGATGCCACGGAGAATGATGTTTAATGATGAATGACGGGGGGAAATAATGAATTTGTGCTCATTATGAAGAGGAGAATTGTAAATGGTGGATTATCTGTGTGTAAAAGTGTGTGTGTGTGTGTGTTTGTGTGTGTGTGTGTGTGTATGTGTTTGTTTGTCTCTGTGTGCTAATTAAGGCTTTGAGTTTGTACAAAAGTTTTTGCCGAGTTGATGTAAGTCAAAAAGTTACTACAACAGAATGAAGTAAACTTTGTGAAGGACTCTCTCTCTCTCTCTCTCTCTCTCTCTCTCTCTCTCTCTCTCTCTCTCTCTCTCTCTGCCTCTCTTTCTCTCTCACTTTCTTTCTGAGTGTGTGTTTGCTGACAATAGGAGCTACTTTCCTTTGAGATTTATTTTGGTGTCACCTCATTCAGGTTTGAATTCACATGTAATTTGGCTGTAGCTGATTCTTGTTGCCGCTTTCCAACATGGAGATTCTCATCGCCATGGCAACCTGTCCCGTGCCCGTTGCGACTTTCCACAACTAAAAAAATGTCCTCATCTGCTGGTTTGTTTGTTTCTTTGTTTGTTTATGATTTTTGAAGTGGTGCGCAGTTTATTTTCAGTCCTTCAGACCTTTTCAGTTCCAGTCCATCTAATGTTGAAAAATATTTTCTGTTTTCAACAACAGCAAAAACACAACTAATTATAAGCTTTATTGATATAGTATTTTCAAAAAATGAAGAAAAAAAAAACTTTTTTTGAACCTTTATTTAATCAGTCAAGTCATTGTTATTGAAAAAATTGTTATTTACAATGGTGGCCTTGCAAAGTGCTTTACGGAAATAAAATAGGTGAGAAAATAAAATAAAATAACATAAAACAAAATGAAAAATAAAAAGATACCCATTTTTTTTTTTTTTTTTTTTTTTTTTTGGCTCTGCCCTTGCTGCTTCATGTAAGTGCCACGTCCAAATGGAGTGCACTTATTATTTTCCAGAAAGTGGCAGTCATGGAGTTGTTATGGAAATATTACAAAAAAAAAAAAGTTAGTGAATTGACATCTGACATATTCTCATATGGAAAATGAACTAATAAGTCAGCATCTCCAGCAAACAGGTTTCCATTCATCCATTCATCCATTCAGCCACTGTTTTTCTTTTCCCGTTTTATCCACCTCAGGGGGCTGGAGCCTGTCCCAGCATGCACTGGGCAGAGGGCCTAAAGACACCCCTGGACAGGTTTCCAGTCCTTCACAGGGAGAATCGTCCAACACCTGTGTTTACTGTCTGCCGTCCTGTCTCCTTCTCAGGGTTTCAAGGTCGGGTCGCTTAATATCAGCAGCGGCTCTCATTAGTAGAAAAGATTTTTTAAGATTTGAGGTTTCTCAACTGAAAAATCCCAGAATGGAAAATGAAGTACACTCAGGCTGATGGTGCGAGGGTCAATCTATCATCAGCCAGGGGTCTAATTCTATTCTTTTTTTCTCTCTGTTTAGCATGAAATTTCTGAATACATGCTCCAAAATGTGATCTGTAACGTATTCCAATACTTTTGAGTACTTTGAGAATAACCAGCCTTTGTTTTCATAAATGTTAGAGCAGCACAAAGTGTCTGGATGAAGCAAAACAAATTTTCTTCATCTGTATTTTTGAATTTGTTTTACAGTAAAAAGATGACTCACTTGAGGATGTTTCTTGAGGTCGAGTGTGAGATATTTTTGGAGACCAATCAGAAAAAAAAAAAAAAATTATGATTCAAAGAGACTAGTGTTTTGCTGCTGATTTTACAGTAAAAAGGGACAAGCGAGGAGCCTCACCTTCACTGATCCACCTGTTTGTGAAAGCAACTCGCTCAATCTGACAAATTAGAACCTGCTGGGGAGTTTTATTTACAAGTTATTATCTTCTGTACTGTAATCCCTTATGCAGTCTATCCATCCAGGTAGTTTTGGTGTGATTTGGCACACAGGATACGGTTTGCTGGTGTTCTTCAGCAGGAAATAGTAAATAGTTCCCAGTGAAACTCTTTCCTGGGGTGGTATGGATTATGCTGCATATCTGTGACAGCAAGCTCCACAAACAAATAGGCATCCAACCTCATTGTAGTGCGGTGAAGGGAGTGAGGGGAGATCGCAGCAAACTGGAAACCCAATTCCAGGCAAACTATTTGGATGGATATACTGCAAAAAGGGTAAGTTGGAAAACTTTTTTTTTGCTTTATGAGTGAACTGGCCCTTTAAGGTTACTCTGTTACAGTGATGAAAAGGCTTTTTGGAAATGTTTGGGAGCCCGAAAAGGGCAGTTTGACTCTTTCAGTCAGAGGAGGGAGGTGGCAAAGGCTTGAATTGGTGTCTTTTGTCAGCAGTGCTCTTCTTGATGCTGGATTTTTTTTTTCTTTTTTTTCACCGCCACAGAGTTGCAGATCTTAAGAAGTTTGAGCTTGTAGAAGAAGGTTACTGTGGGAGTTTTTTTTTCCCTTGCGCTCTTTGAAGGACTGGGGTTGGATAAGGTGTATGTACTTGACTGTCATACTGTTAATTTGTAGACCGTCATGGAAGATGGAGTGATCTGATCAGTCAGGGTCAACGTGGTGTGACCTCTTGATGTTGAAACAGAGTGATGTAAGAGTTTATGTCACTATGAATGCATCAACATCTGACATGCGGACAGACACAAAGGCTGAAGCTTAATTATGATGAAGGGCTACACAAATAAGTTTGAATTGCAAAAAAAATGCACTGCAACAAGTTATTTAGTTTCATATTTAGGGCTCTATCTTTCACACTGTGCTACCTGTTGCCACTACCCGCTACCCTCAAACAGGGGCGCCGCCAGGAATTTTGGGCCCAATGAAGAAAAAAAAAAAAAAAAAAAAAAAAATATATATATATATATATATATATATATTTACTCGATGATGGTTTAATAATTTTATATTAGTTTTTACCTATTTTTTGGGGCCCCTGTCAGGCAAGGGCCCTTGGAATTGTCCTAACTTTTCCCCCATATACGGCACCCCTGCCCGTGAATTACACATTTAGCAGCTTCCACTATCCCTAAACTGTATCTTGTGGCCACACTACCCGCTATACATTACGCTGACTCCGTTATTTGCGCCTGGAGGTGTGCCCGTGGGCTTGTTTTATGTGGTTTCCCTACAACTGCTATCTTGACCACACACATTAGGGAAAGCGGATAGCGGGTCCTCAAAACCACACGCTATCCCATTTGGGCTTTTACAAGAGCGCGCCCAGGCGGCTTCAATACGTGTCCACTTGGACACATGTGGACGTGCACATGCAGCTCCACCTCCTGAATTAATTAAATATGTTGACACAAGACAGAATCAGGCAAATCAGCCCACTGGTGTCAAGAAAATGACACTTAATTCCAGACAATACTGGAAATAAGTTGATTAGCAACAGTAGCAAATGGGATTATCTCATCCTGCTGTCTGATTTTTTCACTTGTTTTAAGGTAAACAGCACTTTAAGACTGAATATGAGATTAAGCTAGATTTTTTTTCTGGTTTTTCGTGGTTATATTTAGCTCTTAACCCAACTCAGAATTTCCTTGGTCAACTCAGATTCGGCCAAGCAATATGGTGAATCAGCTTTTCAGTGTTTTATTCGCTGATTTGTTTATTTTCTTAATTCATAGATTTTCTGGCAATCAGAAAATGCATTGGCACAAATTTCAGTATTGATCGACCATGTTAATAATTATCACAATAATCATGTTCAAATGCAGCAGAGACAGATACTAACATATATGAGCATTTAAAAAAATCTGTTGAATTCATCCAGAGAGCTGCACAAAGGTTTTTTATTTATTTTAGAGACGGATTTCTGTGATAAATGAAGCCCTTATAACTTACTAATTTCCTCTCTTTTTTCTTTCAGCAATGGCCTTTAAACAAGGTTGTGTATTTTAAGCAGCCGTGATGCCACTGAATGACAATGAAAATACTGCGGCATTAGCGGCATTATTTGCTTCTCTTCGTTTTGTTCATGGCCGCACGTTGCAATTTGTCATTTTGTTCAAGAGGGTGCAGCTTGGTAAAATAAATAAATAAATAAATTAATAAATAAATAATAAATCAAATAAGAATAATAAGTGCTCGACTCAAAGAATCTCTGGACGATTTGTTATTCCTTTGTTTTGAATTGCTGTTTTTTCTTTGTGATGTATGAGAGCGGCGGGATGATTTTATCCTCATTCCCGTTCTCTTTTTCTTTCTCTGTCATCTCTCTCTTTCTTTTCCTCTCTCTTTGTACTTCCTCTTGTCTCACATTTCCTCCACTCCCTCACCTCCTCCTCCTCCTCCTCCTCCTCCTCCTCCTCAGCCTCTTTCCTCTCTGTTTCCATCACCTGCTCTTTTCCTCCTTCTGTCTTTCTTTCCCACTGTCCTCATTCCTCTTTTCTCTCCTCCTCCTCCTGTCCTCCTCCTGTCCTCCTCCCTCTGTCCTCGGGATAAACTTATTTCTGCTGTTGGAATCCGTCACTGATCGTTTTGATATCTGGGTGAGTGTCAACAGGCTTTACTTGGATTGCTAGCCTTATTTTTTAACGCCCTTCGATGCAAAATAAATCCTGTGTTTTTTCTTCCGTGCGCAAAAACAGAAACTTCATGTCTGCAGCCCCAACTTCTCCTTCTTTCTCTCTCTGCCTTCATATTTGTCTTGTACTCAGTCCGTCCCATCTTGCATTTCTGAAATCCAGTTGAGATATCCTGGGTGCATCATTAAGTTTGGAGAAAATGGTGAAATATATGTACAAGTATGTGTGGGTGTGTGTGTGTGTGTGTGTGTTGGTGTGTTAGTACACAAGTGAATACACTGCAGTAGTATCACATAAATAGTGCTCCTCTTAATCTGTTCATTTATATGGAGCTAATTAGAGGAGCTGTCTAGGGAGAAGTCCCTCAGTGTGTGTGTGTGTGTGTGTGTGTGTGTGTGTGTGTGCATGTGCATGTATTTGAACATGCACACGTGTGCATAATACGAATGTGCATCCAAATGTGTGCGCATGTGTGTGTCTTTGGGCTGAGTGTGTGTGTATGTGTGCATGTGTGTGTGCATGTGTATGTGTGTGTGTGTGTGTGTGTGTGTGTGTGTGTGTCTTGCATGTGAGTGTGTGTCCGTAATAGGTTTTTCATAAGATAAATGAGCGCTGCTTAACAGTGCAGTAAATACACCAGACCTACAAGGGTATTAGACACTCAAGCACTCTCTTTCTCCGGTGCTTTCTCTCTATTTGCTCTCTCTCTCTTTCTCTCTCTCTCTCTCTCTCTCTCTCTCTCTCTCTCTCTCTCTCTCTGTCTACCTCGTTCTCTCACTTCTTTGCCCTTTCAGTCTTCCTCCTTATTTCAGGGTATCTGCATGTTTCAAGCCAAATTAAAACCAAAAATTAAGTCCTTTTAAAGTCCCTCAATGCATCAGCAGCCCCTTTTTTCTCTAATTGAACAGCTAATGAAAATCCTGGAGCTCTAAATGGCCAGAATAAGAAAAATAAAAAGGCCAATGGGAAGTTAATTGTTAAGAGACACGACATCCAGTTGTATTTAATAAAGCAGATATGACATATATTGTACCACTAATCCTGTTCTGGATTTATTGCAGTGCAAAGAAACCTGCCATTAAATTGTGGGTGAAAAAAAAAAAAATCTAATCTCTAATAACTGTATTAAAGGTGCTTTAATACTTTTCAAAGCCCTTCAATTTAGATCATTTGTCTTAAAACTTTTTGGACTTTTTGGGACCTGCAGATACGCTGGATCTTCCCCTAATCTCCTCATTTCTCTTGTTCTGACAGCTGCTCTCGTCCGCCTCTATCTAATATTGCCTTTGTTTCTTTCCTTTCCTCTGTTTCTCATGTTTGCCCTCTGTCTCTATGGGACTGTTAAGGCGAGATATCATCATTTATTATATCACCATTCATCATCATCATTCATCATGGTGGGGTGGCGGTGTTGGAGTGTGTGAGTGTGTGTGTGGCAAACAGATATAACAAAGGCAGCGATGACAAAAGTGTATCAGCCGTTATTAACGATGAAACTTGCATGTTTGTAAAGGAAGCGAAACTTTCAGTGAAACACGAACGCAGAAATGGAGTGATTCATCAGTCTGGCCATGTAATCGCACACATTAATTCCAGTCTACCACTGAAAAAATAAAAATAAAAATAAAAATGCTGCGTTTGACAGAGGTTCTCTTAAAAATAAATGGAAACAAAATGAATCTGTAAAGATGGGAGGAGTGAATGTAAAACAAGTATAGGAAACATTAACAGGGGAAATGTGAATTTATTCTTCAATCAAAGTGGCAGGCAGTATGTTTTTTTTTTTTTTTTTTGATACGGAAGACAATTTAAACTCAATTTAATTTCCCATTAAAATGTAATTGCTCCAGCAGATGAGAAAGTGATTCAATCAAATTTTCAAAATGATACGGAGGAAATTATAGCTTACAGTGGTCGGGTATTGTTTTTACCCTATGGTGAGACCGTCGTTTCTTGCAAAACCATGAAATAGGCACCCTTCAGAAATAACTCGGTCACTCCAGGCCAATTTGTTCTCATTTCCATTTGCCACTCGCTTCAGCCATTATTTCAATTTGCATTGTGGTGTGCTGACAAGAAGACAAGACAGGCTGCGTTTAAGCCGTAGAGTTTGTTGGAGGACAGCGAAGATGCCTGAGCGGAGAGACTGCCCGGGGTTTGTTATGCACAACTTCAGGAGCAGACCGAGGGTGAAAACCCAAGTAGAGGTGTACTTTCACCTTCAGCACATCTTACCAAAGTAAAGTAAAAGTGAGTAAGAGTGGAAAAAATAGGTATAAAATAGAATATAATACAATATAATTATCTTTATTGTCATTACACTCAGGTACAATGAAATTCTTTCAGTGTAGTTAAAAAACAAACAGAAGCAGTGCTGGGAAAAAAAACAGCAGTAATCATAATAGTAATAATAACTGCAGCAGCTTAATGAGGAAAACAGAGGTATTTGCAGCTTAATGTTGAACAAAAAGTGACGCTTTTTTTTGGAATAGGGCAGCTTTAAGCACAAAAGAAATAAAAACGTGGCTCACACAAAAGCAGCTCATATAAAATGTACTCACAGGAAAATTTAGGATACTGAGTTGCTTTTTGGAAAATAATTGAGAGAATATAGAGTTTAAACTGGATTCTTTTAACAGGAAAAACTCAACATTACAAGATTAAATGTACAAAGTAAAGCTTTTTTTTTGTTTGTTTGTTTGTGAGAGGCTCCACCATTGTCCCATTTACATTTGATCCAGTGTCTGATGCTTATGGACAACCAATGCAGTTTGTATTTGATGTGACGTAAAAAGGTACTTATTAACACTCTTATTATCTTTGGGATCGATTTGACCCCATTCAGTTTTTAACCTCTCTAAATACACGATTAACATTGTTTTTTCCCCCTAATTTTTTCCCCCTGATTTAATGGGGGTGACCAAATAAACATAATATTAACATGATGATATGATTTCAATGTCTTGCACACATTTGGTACCCACTGGTGTTTCACTGGCCTCTATTTGACTCCCAGGCTTTGTTTTTTAGCTGTAAGAAAATCAACATTTCATACACATCAGTTTTAGTTGTTTTGGATGATATTGAGGAACTATAACATGTCATTTATAATCTTTGAAAAACTTCCCTCTGCTTTGGGGCCCTCACCCAATATAACCACGTCCAGTTCGTGTGACATTTTGGAAGGAAAAACATGATTCACACAAGAACTTTGATGTATAAGGACATGAGGTTGGGATGTGGTTAGGTTGTATTTAAAGGGCTGTTTAAGTAGTTTTTATATTATAATAATTATTTTCTGAAGGTTTAAATCGGGGTCTAATTCACCCCAATTGATAAAAGTAAAATACTCCAGCAAAAGCCTAGCTGGGTAAAAGTATATTTCCTAACTTTAAAAAATAGTAAACAAAAAGCCACTCAAAACAGTAATACAAGTACAGTTTGTTGCTTTCACCTTTGCATATAACCTCCAGCTCTCAGTTGCTTTCCTGGGCTTGTTACTGACACTTTGAAAAAGTCACAGTGGGTGTGCTTGCTCACTTTTGCTCAGAAATCCCTTGCTTTACATTCATAAAGTTGCTCACATTAACACCTGGGAGCTGCTCCAAACAACCAAGGACGCCCTCGCAGCAGCTGGTGAGGGAGGGGAGAGCGTTACTTCCGTACCAACAGTCTCCCCCGTCTGTCCTGGGATTGGAACCAGCGACCTCCACATTCACAGAGCGGCTTCTCTGACCTCTTGGCAAATGCTGGCACAGGCTGCATGCCCACTGCAGTGAATATAGATATGGGAGCATGTGGATAAATATAGATACCGCATGCTGTGGTACATCCCAGTGGGTCTCGATGAGTCCTGATGGGTCGGGCCAGCCTCGGGTTCAGGTCGATTTGGGTCGGCTATTTCAGGCGGTAAATGTAACCTGGCGATGGAGGACAAACAAAATTTTGGGCTCAGGTCAGATCCGGACACAAAAAAAGAATGCCTGACGGGTTCGGGTTGGGCTCGGTTGCTCTGCTCCTGTCTCGGGAGTCAAATGTAATGTATTTTGTGAACAGTGCTGAGTGAGCAATACAGCTGGAAAATGATGAATTCATCAACAATGGCTGAAGCTCTTCACCACCGCCGCCCTCCTCGCTAACAGTCTGAGAAGAAGACATTCAGGAGGGAAAGAGGAAGGAAAGGAAAGGAAGGCGCGGGAGGAAGGACAAAGGTTTGAGGATCCCACCACAGCGGCAGTTAAATATCTGCATCTGCCATCGCTCATCCCCTGTGGTGTGTGTGTGTACGCCTGTGTGTCCTGTCCATTAGTCACCGAGCGCTTCCTTAACGAGGTGCACTTAATTACTGAACTCGACTGGGAGTTCGCGTTCCCTCTCTGTCTCCCTCAGTTGCCCCCTCTTCACCCCTTTTATTCTCTCTCTTTCTCTTTCCCTCTGTCTTTTTTTTTTTGTCTTGTTGTCCCTCAGTTTGCTCTCATCCATTTCCAGGATGTCTGGGATTTTGTTGATTCTCGCGTCTCTCCTTCGTCTTTGCTTTATACTCTTCCGAGTGATTGTTTCTCCTGTCTGGGCTTGGTGTGTGTGTGTGTGTGTGTGTGTGTGTGTGTGTGTGTGTGTGTGCTGACTGACATTTCTCAGGTTGTAGCATGGCCAGACAGACCTGCTGTGGGAGGATAAAGGAAGGTACATTTTCGTGTGTGTTTAGTTAGTGTGTGTGTCAGTGTTTGTGTGTAGGCTTTTGATCTAGACAAACCCAAGTGTGTCTATATGTATTTGTATTTGTTTGTGTGTGTGTGTGTGTGTGTGTGTGCCTTTATGTGTGGAATAGAGAACATGTGTGTGCGCTTGCATCCACTTGGCAAGAATAAAAAGCCTTCTCTGGGTGAGTCAGGTGGCCATATAGTGTTATTGGTCTGTCTGGCAGACATTCATTGTCTGGAGATTTCCTCAGACTGCTGCACAGAAACATAACACCAGTCAACATACCATATAGGCAGTATGGCCTTGCATATATAAGAGCAACATGAAACTATATCGCATTTCATTTATGACCCTCTGGAAGCCCCACAGTGATCCCTGAGGGTCTGTGAAAACCACTAGCCACGAACTAGTCCATAAATTGCAAATGTATGCTGCAAATTGATCGAATATAAATCATCAGTCTGCATCTTTCTGTCACCCTGTGTCTTCACGGTTACATCCACATCGCTGCCGGGCTTTGTTTGTCGTCTTCTTCAGTGCCTGCAGCGCCATCCCGGATGCCGGTTACCTCGGCCTCAGGCTGGGTGACAGCTCATCAAGATGACTGACAAGTGTTTGGGCGGGAACTTAACCAGCCTAGGGGGAGGAGAGCTGGACCGACAGCCTCCCGCCTCAAGGACAAATGTTTTTAGACTGTAGCGTATTGCAGATTTAAAGGAATATTAGTGGTCATCAGTGTATCCGTGGATCCGTGCTCCCAGCCCTGTCCTCTGAGGCGGAGGAATCATCATTTACATGGTGGAGTCTGGGAAGCTCTCAGGAGAAGTGTTGTGCTCACTGCCAGTCTTATGTGATTAGCAGCGAGTGTGACGCCCACATGGGGGAAGGCGAGGGAGCAGCCCACCAGGATTAAAAGGTGAAAAAACAGCCAGAAATGTTGATGTCTTTTGATGGATTTATAAAACCATGCTCTGCTTACCAAAACATCCCAAATGCTCTCAGAAGACTCTGAGAAACATGCATTTTAAAACATTTTGTACTTGCTGGATATTTTGGTAATGAAAGAAGATTTTTTAAAACTTTTTTTTTTTTTTTTTTTAATCCTGGTGTGCAGATTTTTTAAAAATCTTCTTCCATTGTCTTGAAACTCCAACCTCTGTTTTTAATTGTGAACAACATTTCGAGCTGCTGAGTGGTTGGTGTGAAGGTGCATTGTTCAGTGGCACTTTGATAGACAATATGGATATGGGCAATATGTTTGTTTCATTTTTTAATTGAAACTTAACTTATCCTTAAAAAAAAAAAAAAAAAAAAAGTAATTTTCCTACAAAAATCAAGAGTCACTTTTTACTTTTCCCTCTGACAGAATCATATCATAATAAATAAAATGGTAATGACAACCCCTGCCTGGAGACTCAAAGCAGCAGGCGGAGACTGGAGACCTCGAGATTTCAGATGCTGTCAAAATTCAAATCATAGTCATCTCTGGAGAAGATCTATGTCACACTATCACTTCTCCCCAAAATAAATTCTTTGGAAAATTAATTTTTATTCCCCCTCAAGAGTCGGAAGCAGTGATTTAGTGGTAAATAAAAAGGTACATAAAATATGACATCTAGTTCGTAATCATCATATGGCAAATATCTCCATTATATTTTCAGCGCAGCATTATTTATTTATTTTTTTATTTCTTCTTAAAAGACTCTCATGCAGCTTATTTCAGTTACTTCTTATGATGATGTTTACCATAAATTTGTCTCATAAAAATTATGTCGGCCTTACGAGGTCTTTAAACTACTCTTGTGTGTAAACTGAGCTTAAGTGGGTCTATCCTCCACCGCACGCCTTGTCAGAGAGTGATGAAATGTTGCAGCTGTATTCACGATTACATTTTGAGAGAAACTCTCAACTCAACTCAACTCAGCTTTATTTATATAGCACTTTAAAACAACCACAGCTGAAACAAAGTGCTGTACACAAATGATAATAAAACAACAAAACAGTAAGAACAGTAGAAAGAATAAAAACAATCAAACAAATTAAAATAGAGCAACGTCTGATGCTGGAATTTAAAATCAATGTGCATAAATGATCATAAAATAACAAAACAGGAAAAGCAATAAAACAGTAAAAAGGATATAAACAAATAAAACAGAGCGATGTCTCATGCTGGGTTAAAAGCCAATGAGTAAAAATGGGTTTTAATACTGGTTTAAAAAAAAAAAATGTGTTTTGACGCCATCGCCAAAACCACCATTTCAGCACTGGAGGGGAGAGACATTTTGGGAATGCCTGAACATCGAATTGCTAATATATTCCAGCAATATTTTTGGTGGGGGGCATTTTTAGAGTGCCTGAACATTGGGGGGGGGACTTATACCTCTCAATGTATATGGGCATTTGGGCCTTGTTTGACACAGATTCCATGAGTTTGTCACATATCACAAAAAATGTTTGTAATTGGTTTGTCTAAAGTTCATGTTAGGAGGAGGCTGGAGTGGCGAATGGGTCAAATAGCATGACTGTCATTCAGCAGACCCGAGACAGTGGTGTTTATTTTTTGCTAATATTACATTACCATAACCACGTTGTTTTTTGGTGCCGAAACCTAACCATGTAACACCGACACGCTGTAAGAGCCAGAAAACCTGGTGCGACAAATTTGAGAATGGAGTTTAGATACAGTATATGGGCACCAGATGTGTTGATTAAAAATATATTTGTGATAGCTCAGAAACAAACGTAATCCGTGACGAAGCACATTCCCCCCTAAGTGCAATTGAGAATGCAGTTTAGTTGTATGAGAATGTAATTTTTAGCAGACTGGGTTGCATTTTCATATTCATGTTCAGAGAATACTCCTCCCTTAATATGCATATATATCCGTATGGTTAGAGACAGCAAAGAGGATGAGGTATGGCGAGGATGAATGTCAGCAGCATGAATAAAAGATAGGAGAAAACAGCATCATTATCGTTAAGATGTGATCTCCCTTCAATTACACTGCCATTCTTTTTATTGTCATCCCTCTTTTTAATGCTGTACATTCTTCTTTTGCTTTTCTATTTATCAGCACATCTTGACTTTAATATCTTTCCGCTTGTTTCTCGATCTTTCCATGTCCTCTCGCTCCCTTGTCTCACACACACACACACACACACACACACACAGTCTCATATTTTTACGGTGCTGTTTGCCACAACTGCTACCCCTTAAGTTGTTGAGCTATAGCATAGAATAGAATAGAATACAAAAGAATAGAATCGTATTTATCCAGATTGGTGCATCATATCAACTAGGGCAATAATTAAAAACAGTTAAACACACTCATTAACAACCTGAGTTGCCAGACTGCACATCAGCATGCAGAGACAGACGTTTGCAGATGATACAGAGTTCAACTCCGGTTCATTTAACTTTATTGGAAAAGCCTGGGGTATTTTAAAATGCTTGCCAAGGGGAACGTCCTCTCAGACTGCATGTGTGTGTGTGTGTGTGTGTGTGTGTGTGTGTGTGTGTGTGTGTGTGTATGTGTGTGTCCAAGATATGCTGGCAGACACCAAAGCCCTTCAGCGTCCCAGTCAAACCACTCTCTGACTGGCCCTTGCACACACACACACACTCACACACTCTGTGTTGTCAACCTATCAGCCTGTTAGCTATCTGTGAGAGCCCATTTCCATCCGGCATTAACATGCATCCTGGATGACTGGATATTCATTTGTCTTCTCAAGCGTGACATAATTTTTTATTATTAGCAACATTAGCAACAAAGTGTAAATGCGGTGTGTTTCCAATTCCAATTTACCTGCTGCGTCAATGGGAGGCAGCAAGCAGCTCAGACTGTAAAACACCTCTCAAAAATGGATGGTCGGGATACTGTTGGATCAGTTTTATGGGACATAAATGCTACAGTAACCCTGCATTTTGTCTGGAGAAAAAGAAACGTAAGTCCCTCACATGTCAGATTCATCAGATTTCGACACAGTGTGCACAGATGCATGCTATAATGGAATGGGTGAAGGTGGCCAGGCTGTCTCCGGATACACAAGATACACAATACAAGATCAATTTTATTTGTCCCAAATCGGCAATGGGTGCAGCATAGCACCAAGATAATAAAAATAAAGAAAACATTAAAAACAACATGAAAAAAGATAGACATGGACACAGGCGGTGACAGTGGAAACAAGCAAACAACCAAACAAGACATTTCAATTAAGAACAATTAAACTCCATAATTAAGTTCATAATACAACTACAATTCACATTTGATGCTTTTATCCACAGTGACGTTCATATGAGATTTTTATGCACCACAAGCAAAGACCTATTCAGGAGAGAACAATGAAATCAAGTGTCATAAAGCTCTGGTTCTGCTCCAAAGGACAGAGGTGTTACAAGGCTGTGCAAAGAGGGAATGTATAGAGTGCATAAAGTGCAGAGAGGAAGGAAGAAAGCTTTTTTTTTTTTTTTTTTTTTTTTGGATTACACAATCCATTAAGTGAGAAAGCGTTCCCCTGAGAGCTGGGTTTTTAGCCTTTTCTTAAAGATTGAGAGGGTTCGAATGGGGTTTGGTAGCTCCTTCCACCACCGAGGGACCAATAATAAATATGTAAGATGTAAAAATAATATTGCATATAGTGAAATATGGCTAACCATATATAATAGAATAACAAAGTTTCAGCGACCCTATTTTCTTTTCATCAGTGAATCAAGAAGACTGATAGAAATAAAAGGGTGCTTGTGCTTGTTTGTCCTAACTTTAGGCCACCTGAGCCGAACACCAGAGGACAGAAACTCAATTTCTGGGTTCAGAGGTTGAGAAGAGTCAGACTTTTTCACCACCTGCTTCTTGTTGAATGATTTTTAGTTTATTTTCACACTGACGTTGCCGAACCAAGAGATAAGAGAGAAAGTCAGCGCAGAATTTATGTAGGCTTCACTTTCTTTTCCACTTGGAACTTGACTCACAAAATCAGCAATGGCAGCACAGTCTTTTCTGACTTTTTTTTTTTTTTTTTTTTTTTTACAGATTAGGTCATTATTGCATTCAAAATTAATCTAGATATGTGTCAAATATCAAATTTGTCACACACTGAACATGCTGGTAACAGATATATAATCCTAGAACAAAGCCACCAGAGTTAAAGGAAAAGTTCACCCATAATATAAAAAAATATTTTCCTACTTACTCCTAGCACGCTTACCCTTTCTGTGTGATTTAACAAGGTTTTTAGTCTGTCTCCTTTCACCCCAACACAAATGGGGCTGAATGGGTGTAGTTTACGTGAAACATTTATGTGAAAAACTCACAACCACTCCCTCCAAAAACAATGAAAAAGATAAGTATAACCCACAGCCAGCGAGTACAAATTAAAGACAGATAGATACACTCCACTGCCGGACATTATATAACCAAATAAAGGAACAGCAGCATCTCTGCAGAGTAGACAACTGACGATCGCAAGAGCGCTCATCCATCACCTGTTTTTTGTAAAAGAGACAGACAGGCCAGGGCCGAGTCTTCAGGATGTTTCCCAATTTTCTGCATTTCACTGCAACCTCAATTCATTAGTACAGACAGAAAGAGAGGGGGGGAAATGTGACCGGAGACGGCAGACAACATATAACAAGACTCCACATCAGTTCCAGTGTTGAAATTCTAGTCTTCTATATCCTCCTACTCAAAGTGTCGTTGTCTTTACTGTATTCTGACAATGACTGTGATTCTTTCATGGTATTCTCTGTTACATAGTTTTCTATTACCGTTGAGAAACAGCCTTCACACTGAAACTCCAAATAATCAATGACAGAGGTGACGGCAAGTGAACTAACCTTAACGCCTCGTTCACACCCTCTTGCAACGCGAGCTTGTCAATTAGAGAGAGAGACAGATGTAGTAAACTGTCAGACATGAGGTTGTGTTATGACTCTCTGTGACTCTGTTGGATTTTGTCATGTCAACACGACGACTGCCAAATATATGCAGGAGAAGTGAACTTAAACCAAGCTCTTATTCCAACCTAAAAAGCAGGTTAAGGAGCACGACCACCCTTAAGCTTCCACTTTATTCACTCACCGATTACCTAACCCTCTCTACTTATACCACATCAATTCTCCTCTCCTTGTTGTTCATTTTTTGACCCCCCTCCCGATCCCTTTTTTCTTCTGTCTCTTCTTCTGTACAGAGGGACCTCAAAGGACTTGATTGAGCCTGTAAACCAGGCTCAGATTACAGGAGTTTTAAAATCCTAACCGATTTTGAAATTGGGTTGCATCACGCACATAAGGAAAAACTTCACAGATGTTCTCCTCTCTAATCTCAAACATACACACACTACAGGATTTGAAAAAACAACGGCGCATCACACACTGCAGGATCGCGCCAGAGGGAGCGTTGCACCACCTCACGTGATCTCATGGGGAAGCAGATATAACTAAAATGGGGGCTGACATGGTGCAACAACTTGCTTTAGTGATGCCTTGCAGTGAGAAAAAAACGGAGCAGGAAAGCTAAGCGAGTCTGGGTGAAAATATTGTTGGGGAGATGCGGTCAGCATGGGTTGTGTGTTCCTCAGAAAGAGCTAGAGGTGAGATTTTGACTCAGTTTTAATATCCGTCCACATCAAACATGCTGAAAATTACTGGGGCGGCACCAATGAGTCCGCAAACAGTTCAGGAGGTGCAAGACTGGAATTGTAAACCCGCTTTACCACATAATCTGGGCTGAACATCGGTACCAACCAAGATCCCAGATCAGATTTCTTGTCCAATTGTCAGGAGGGGTGAATCGGGGATAAACTGGCCCTAAACTCCTGTAGTCTGAGCCCCGGCTTTAAGGACTCAGAACTGTGGGAAAAAAAAGACCTGAGTCTCGTTCCTAACTTTGACCGTCCAGCCAATTCCTTTCGCTCTGCACAACAAGACGACATAATCCACCTGTTGCCGTTCTGCCTTAATAAATTGCTCAACCTTTCAAAATGAAAAATACTCAAGAGAAAGGGCGAAGTACCTCAGAGCTGCGTTGAACAACAGCACTGGAGTGAATGTACTTTGTTCCTCTGGAAATAGATGGACGCAGAACAGCAAAGTGGTATGCTGGATATAGAGTCAACTGCATAATGCAATTACAATCTATTAGCTGTACACACGAGTTCAATAAAGGCCTTGGCTTCATCATCTCGCTCATAGCATGGTATGTTCTGCGTTTGTTAATTGCAGACTAAAATAATATTCAGCCTATCTCTGGCCTACACCGAATCCAAATACTAATTCTAACACTAATCCCAGATCCATATCCTAAACTAGCACAGGCTAACTTTGGAGGATTAGCCATTCTTTCAATGCTTGTGAGGTTGTCTTATAGATAGAGGGACACACACACACACACACACACACACCTACACAAAAGACGTACACCTCATTTATCTCAGTGTCTTAATTGTTTTAGCTTCCCTCCCTCTGCTTTCTCCTCATCCAATCACTCTCTCACGCTCTCTACCACTACATCTACTTTAGACAATTAGTGCTGACTGCAGCTGTAAAGAGGAGCCTGGAAGAACTCTGTTAGGGTACACACACACACACAGGCACAGGCCGAGACACACACACTGACACACACACTCACACACAGCATGAGCTATCTGCCTACCCCCTGCAGGCACAGTGCATCCCCTCCCCTCTCTCGAACACTATATCTAGATAATTACCACGGAGTCCAGGCATCTACAGCCCGCTATAATGGACTCCTTGCCTTCACTCTTTTCTCTCTCCTCTTATCTCCTCCTCCATATCCCTCTTTAACTTTTCACCTTCTTCTTTCCACGTCTCATCTGTCTCTTTGCCCTCTCTCTGTTTTGCGCTATCTTCCCCGTGCCCTCTCCATCTCACCTCTCCTCTGCTCTCGCTCCTCTGTTTTCCTTCCATCTCGTTGTCTCGTTCTCCCTCTGCTCCTCATTTGCCTCTCCATCGCATCCTCTTCGTCTGTACCCCCCCCACCCCACTGAATACCCATGTCTCTGTTTACAATTTATTTGCTCCTTCTCTCACTCTTCTCACTCTTCTCCTCCCATTCCTTTATACTCCCTCTCTTCATTTTTCCTTACCCTCCTTCCTCCACTTCCGACAGTACTGTATATCAACCCAAGGCCATTATTGAGCAAGTGCATACAGCTAATAGGCTGTAATTGCTTTAGGCAGTTGACCTTACATCCAGTATACCACTCTGTCTTTCTGTGTCCATCTATTTCCAGAGGTAGGACGTAACAAAGTACATTTACTCGAGTACTGTACTCCAGCAAGGCTTTGAGATACTTCTCCCTTTCCTTGAGTATTTGCATTTTGTACTTTTCATATTGTACTTTTCACTGTGCTACATTTATCTGACAGCCGGAGCTGCTGGTGTGTCTACAGAAGAAGCTTTTACATGCAAACCATCAGATGTGATGCATTGTTAGAGTGGTATATGGAGCAGTTAAAATATCTCTTACAGGTTAACGCATCTGTCACCGGTCCCAGCTATGGAACCACGTGTTAGTTAATTCTCGGTTGAAAACAGAATAAATGAGACGACAGCATCGGTGGAGGCTGTTGTTGCACGGGCTCCTTGCTGCAGAATTTATTAGCATATTCAAATACTCAAAACAATAAATCTTCTGTTTGTCTCTTTTTTTGTGTGTGTATGCTTTCTTCGGGGCAATTACTGCTTTTACAAACATCCAAAAATATCATAATACATGGGCCACTCGCAGTATCATACATCACCTTACGCTCTCATCTACCCTGCACATATGTATCCTCGCCTTAAATAGCACCTGTCCCAATAAGTGATAGGTCTCCTTCAGTTTTGGTCCCAGCACCATCATTCTCTCTGCAATTTCACTCAACCAAAATATTGTTTGAACATACACCCTCCAGCCAATCAGAAACAAGTGTTCCCATTCCATGGAGTTATTTTGCTTGAGTAACATTTTGAATGCAAGAGTTTCAATGGAGCATTTTCCCCCATTCCTTTCTTGTTACTTTTACTTTTACTTTACAGATTTGAGTCCTCGATTTCCACCTCGATTAGTTTTAATTCCATATTTGGTCTAGATTTGTGCACATTTACAATTTAGGTGTCTTGCTCAAGGGCTCTTGGGCAACATACAACAGCTGCTTTTTGGTATCCACCCCTCTTTTCTCCCCTGTTTGTTTGATTCTCTCTCTTTCCCTCCTCAGTCTTTGTTCTGTCTTGCCTTCCTTCCCTCCGTTCGCCCATCTAATACAATCATTCACCCACCCACCTACTTATAAAGCCATCATATGGTTGTAATGGAGGGGTAGATGATCCATCCATACATCCATCTAACTACCCATTTATCCATCCACCCATTATGAAATCCATCCATCCGTCCATCCATTGATTTACCTTCCCTCTCTATCAGTTGCATTAAGTCTCTAATCTCCTTCGAGTTGTGTTCCTTACTTCCTGTTATACCATCTATTGATTTTGTCCTATTTGCCAGTCTCCATCCCTGCTAAAGACACTGTTGCCAATTTCCATTGCTTCCAAAAGCCTGTCCCGTGCTGAAAAGCTGATCATGTATCACAGCCTTCACGACGGCTTCATCAAAGTGACATTTGTGGAGTTGAGTTGAATGTGGCCCGAGGCCAGCGCTGGAATTTGTCCTTTGTCCTGGATTTGATAATGTGTCTAAATAGTTAGTACAGAATCATTTATCTCAATAAAGCCGCTCCTGCGAGGACACATTCTCGCCCCAAGACACAAAACGAGAGGATATTATTTCTGGCATATTCTTTGCTGAGTGAAATGACAATCAATAATTGATTAGGTTAGTAATTAGCTTTTTTAATTACCCGTGAGATGCAAAAGGTGGTTAAGTGGAACTTGGAGTGTTTGAAGCTGTCTGGGGAGGAAGGGAGTTTCACAAGTGTGTGTGTGTGTGTGTGTGTGTGTGTGTGTGTGTGTGTGCGTGCGTGCGTGTGTGTGTGTGTGTGTGTGTGCGTGTGTGTAGTGAAGTGTGCACCTGTGTGCTGTGGAGTGTTTGAAATGCCACAATGTCTGAGGGGAAAGCCAGAACAAATGCGGCTGTCCTACATTCAACCATGGACCCACACACACACACACACACACACACACACACACACACACACACACACACACACACACACACACACATATTCCAATCTGTATCAGTGCTTTGAGGTGAATTGCAACATCAGAGCCTTTTCCCAAAGTATCCAAGTGTCTGCTTGATCTGTTTCTATATAAAGAAATGAAAATGAACTTTTCGGCTTACGCACACAGACACACACACACACACACACACACACATATGCACAGTGGGAAGGCAATGCTAATTATCCATAGCAAGTGGAAAACACATCCACATGGAGAGGAGACACACACACACATATAAAAACACACAGGAAGAGAGGGAGAGAGAGACAGAGAGAAACTTGGCGCTAAACAAGTTAGCGTCCACATAAACCACCGGGGAGCATGAGTTGGCTTTCATTCTCTGACTGTCTATCACTTCCCTTCGCCCCCTCCCTGCTGCAGCTTGGAAAGAGATAGGAAGGTGTGTGTGTGTGTGTGTGTGTGTGTGTGTGTGTGTGTGTGTGTGTATGTGTGTGGGTGTAGGTGTATGAGAGAGAGAGAGAGAGAGAGAGAGAGAGAACCAGATAAAATGAAAACAAAGAGTTTAAATGAGGATACTTGGAGCACAGATCCTGACTTTGAATATTCAGGTTTTAGACACTGCAGTCACAAAACTGTCTCAACATCACAAAGCCAGAGGATTTGAGAGGCTCAGCAAATATGGCACGTACACACACACACACACACACACACACAGCTAACACTGATCACACTCAGGCGGCAGACACACGGAGACCTTGTCAATTGTCAGCCTGTGTGTGTGTGTGTGTGTGTGTGTGTGTATGCGTGTGTGTGTGTGGGGTGTATTCTGGCCTGCCAGTCATTTCAGACAGGCCTTTGATTGTTTGTGAACATCAGTCAGACGGCCGGCTATATTAGCTCTAATTCCCTGTTGTGTAAGAATTTAACCTTGATTGCAATTTTCTCTGATAGGAAAACGTTTTTCTGCTTGATCCTGTCCCTCGTGAACGCTCTCAGTTTATAAAACTGCTGTTGTAGGATAAAAGCAAACAGCCTAACTCTTCCTGGTGCTGACAGCACAGGCCAACTCACAGGCCACTGGAATTTACTTACATTTTTTCATGTTAACTTTGACAGCAAGCTTGTATAACTTTTTTTTTCTTGGTTTGAAAGAGGACTAGAAAGTGGATGTGTCTCTCTACAGATTAGAGCAAATCATCAGAAATCATCAGGAAAGTAGATTCCAGTAAGAGTTCCTGTAAGGGTTTAATCTCATAAGTAAAAATTTAAAGACTGAGCTTTAAAAAAGTGGCAGAACAGAGGCGGCAGCACATATTCAGCAGCAGAAAGACAAATACTGTTATGAGTGTCAAAATCACACTCTGCGAGCACATTGCATGTACTTGGACTAGAATATGTGCGTGGAGTGGGGTGGCATCAGTTTAAGCTCTTTGCTCAAAGCTTTTTTTTTTTTTTTTTTTTTTTTTGCAATCACACCTCTCCAACTCCACTCCTGGTTTTCTATGTTTTGCTCCCAGCTCGCTTCTCACTTAAAGCGGTAAAGATCCTGCTCCAGGTTGTCAGCATTGCAGGGAAATGTGTACGACACAAGAGAATACCCCCATTCATGTCACCATTCCCATGTTTTGAAACTCACTTGTAAACTATTTCTAGCGATTTGTGATTGGCCATTGAGTCCTGGATTATGTATTTTAATTCAATCTTATAATAAATAGTGTTCTTCTGATCTGTGGCAAGAGGATTATTTTTTATCTTAACTTTTTTGTAGCTATGTTAGCACAGTGGTAACCTAAAGACTACAAATTCCTACACAACCCTTGGCGTTCCAGACTCCCGCTCTCCGACTTCCTAACTAACAAGCTAATTCTTGTAACCACGGTGAGACTTTGCAATAACCTCTGTTTTTAGAGGAGTGCAAATCATTACAAGCCGGGGCGTGGAAGATTTTAGTTGTTTTTGAGGATCAGATCGGTGGTTTGGTCAGAGCGACCCTCGCACTGCACAGACAGATTATATTTAGTGAAAAACCGTCTGGAACATCTAATGAATACAGATTTATTTATTCACATCACACAGGCCCGCCCGGGAGCAGTTCTGCTTTTAAAACATAACCGATCCGAAGTTATGATAGACTGAATCTGAAATGAGTGTTGATTATGACAGTTTGTTTTAGTCAGATTTTACTCATTTATCAATCAAGTTTTAGTCCGAAGCATCTCAAATAATTTTAGTCGCAGTCATTTAAGTCAATTTAGTCAAATGGCAAGACAATATTCTAAAATTATTGTTGAATTATCTGAGCTTCCCTGGCCCCTTGCTTAGTATAGAGTTTACTCTTTACTAATATTTTATAATAAGTGAAGGTCATTTTTACTTCACATCTGAAACCATGCAAAGGATAATGTATGCTTAAAGTCAGAGGGGGTGTTAGAGCGGTGCAGTCTGTTGCTGGTGGGATGTCCGGCTGTGCTCAGAGGTACACCGCGGTATTCTGAGTGTCCTGCTGCTCCTGTGCCTCTCCATAGTGTTGTCCACTGCAGTGATTCCCAACCCAGTCATTAAAGGACCCAATGTCCTGCAGATTTTTGTTTCAGCTGTCCTCTTTCACACCTGATCCACTTAAAGGCTTCATGCTGATTGGTTGAAGCAGATCTAAGCTGAACAGGGCATGCACGGGCCAGCAAAAACCAGCTCTACCAGGACAGGTTCTTGACAACTGGGACGGGAACCATTGGTGTAGTGGACCAGAGGGACAGTCCATGATGGCCAGAAGCCCAGAGAGTGTCATCCGTCACGGGCTGACCACTCTGCTGAGGGTCTCTGTCCACCAGAAAGCCATTGACGGTCACGCTTGAGTCTGGGTTGTGTTTGTGCAGCCAGGCCTCGGGGAAGCACATTATGCTGCATTTTCGAAAGTCCCTCTCCCGCTCCCTTGTCAACTCAGCCAGCTCATCCATCTTGTTGGCCAGTGCTCCCACTTTCCCCATGATGATAGAAGGGACAGCACGTTTATATTTCCTTTACCTGTCATGCTGTGTTACGCCTGCAGTGCACTCCATCTCCACCTCCGGAGCTCTTTTGGCACTTCAAGCTTCTCCCCCCAGAACACGGTGGGACTCTTGTAGTGCTGTCAATGACAAACAAAAGCATCTGCAACCTTCAGTCTACAACTTTCATCCACTGTTGTGACGTCCAAGGAAGGTAAAAACGTATTAAAAAGTATTAAAAACATAGTAGGAAATAGTAAAAGAATTATTCAAAAGATCCAAGACACAACCAGCACCATGGAAACTAGCATGGTCCACTCCAGCTCCACATCACTCACATGCTCTGACATGGACAGTGACTTGTTCTACTTATTCATGACAAGAAATCACAGTTTACAGTAAGTGCTTAGGACCCAAAGCTAGACCTGACATACGTTTGAGTGTGTGTGTGTGTGTGTGTGTGTGTGTGTGTGTGTGTGAATGTGTGTGTGAATGTGTGGGTGTGTGCTGTTTTGTCAACTTAGCCACAGGCATGCTGGCTGACTGCTTTCTTACCTTAAGGTGTTTTGAGAAAAATGGCTTTGACTGTCCGTTTACTGTGGTTGTATGTGCAAGCGAGATTTTTGAAAAACAGATTGGGTTGTAATTATACCAACTTTTCTCAGAGGCAGAGCTGTTCTGGAGGGAGAAATGATCATATTGGTTGTGTTAAACCTCCATGAGCAGAGTCAAAGAACCATTCCCCAAATTGTGATTTTGTCATGGCTCTGTGTTTAGACTCTTGTTTTTGGACTTTGTTGGGACGCTGTTTTCTGTTCTCCCTGTGGTTTTGTTATCGGGTTCCTGTGACCTCTTTTTGTCCCTGAGTTCTCCTCCTCATTATCCCTGATTGTTCAGTTCCTTCCTCAATGACTGTGTTTACATGGTCTTTAGTATCCAGGTTTTGATCGGGTTTTTTAAGTATCCCGTTTTTGTGTTTGTGCATGTAAACACCATATCCCGAATTCAGAAACCGGGTTATGACCTTATCCCGGTTTCAAGAAACCCGGTTTTGCTACCTGGAGTACTCCGATAGAAGCCAGGATACTGGAGCATGTATACACCTTATCCCGGTTTCTGACGGCTGCCCACCGTGTGCGCAGGCGCCAGAGTGACGCACCAGATAAACAAGCAACATGGCGGCAACGAGAGCTTCCCATTTTTGGAGCGATGAAGAGACTGAAATTTGCCTGAAAATAATGAAAGAACTCAGCATGACTACTGGCGATTTTCCGCTAGCACCTACTCGGCTCCACTTGGCTCGCCTCGGTTTCAGTCGTACCGAGTGGAGCCGAGTGGAGCTGAGCATAGATATAGAAACGTTTCTATATCTATGGCGCTGAGTAGGTGCTAGCGGAAAAGCGCCATTCCTGTTTAGATGGCAGAAGACACAGAAATGCCGACCTGTTGTGGACAAGTTACGTGACGCTGGTTTTCCACCTCGCACCGTTGAACAACTTAGGTCGCGGTGGAAATACTGAAGAAGCACTACTGAGTATTTATTAATGCTAAGCCCTCTAGAAGCCACAGAGGTCTCATGTTTGGCTTACTTCTAAATATAATAAATATATCACACTTCCCACTCAATCTGTTGTAAATAAAAGACGTAAAAGACGTAAGACACGCCTGCGCAGAGAGGATGCAGTGATCAGAAAACGGGTTACTGGTATTTATCATGTATACAGGGATATGAATAACCGGGTTTCTCTGTGTTCCATGTAAACATCATATCCCGAATATGCTCAAAGCCGGGATAAGCCTCAAAAACGGGATACTAAAGACCATGTAAACACAGTCAATGTTTCCCTCAGCCAGTCCTCCATGTTCTCCTGTCTTGTGTCCCTCCGTTTCTCCAGGTGTGTCCAGTTTTCCAGTTGGTTCAGTTTGCATTTAAATCTCGCTTGCAATTCAGTTCTCTGTCACTTTGTTTGTCTATGTATCTTGGTATTGCAGTGTTTGTTCCCTGGGTTTTGCTCTTCGTCTTTCAAAATTGCAAGTTACCTGACTCTGGCAATAAACAGTATTTTGACTTCAGTTCTTTTGCCTGCCTGTTTGCTCCTGCATTTGGGTCCATCTGCCTACATCACACATGAAAGATTTAGCCACACTAAATCTTGGAATTAGTTAACTAGCCCTGCCAAATATCATAAGTTAAAAGGCACTACAAAAGGTGAAAGCTGTCTAAAGCAGGCAATTTTAATCATTATTATTTTGTATTGGCATGTTTGCTTTATTTGATCGTTACAGGTGAGAGACACAGGAAAGGCAGGAGAGAGGGATGACATGCAGCAAATGGCCTGGGCTCAGATTCACAACCAGAAAACTCAGCTTTGGTAAGTAGTACGTGCTCTACCATGTGAGCTACCGGGGCCATGCCCTCAATTTTAATTACATCTTGACCAGAGTCTCTTCTTTGCCATCAACTTACCAGTTAGCAAAACTATGAAAGTTGTGGATGTTTGGCTCCGCCCACTGACATTTACTTCAACCAGTGAGACGCTGAGCAATAAAAAAATTATGGTCAGCTAATGCAGGTAAGGCATCACTATTTACAGTTTTTCATTTTGACCAAAACTCATTCTTTCCCAATTAACAAACTTAACAGTCAGCAAAACTACAAAAGCTGTGGCTGTTTGACCCCACCTGCTGAGGTTTAGTTTAACCGATGAGACTATTTCTACCTCCAGAGCAGCTCCAACTCTTAGAGACAGTTTAGAAACATTTTGTACAGATGAGCTATGTGGAAGTACACAGTGTTTTTACCATTGTGTCTCCCAGCTGTTATTTTTTATCTGTAAACTATGAACAATAACACTCACTGAAATAAAATGAAACATGTTCTTATCAGGAGCTAGAGCAGGTACAAATCTGCACTGAGAACTGCTTTTTAGATGCTAATTGAGTTTTTCAGTGCAGGTTTCATTATAAAGCTAGCATGAACTATCACTCTTTATTATATAGAGGCTGTGTTTTGAGATGACTGCAAGTTTATCCAACTAGAATAACAGCAGTTTTCCCCCTGCAGTACATTTGTGCAATTGACTGCATCCTGAAGTGATTTTAGTGAGATTGCTGGTAGTTATTGTGCATTCTGGACACATTTGTGCCCTCATATTCAGTCAGACATTATCTAAATACCAATGACGTATTTGCCTTGTGATGCTGTTCTTCCCTTTAAGGCCATAGAGTGGCAGCACACACCTAGAAATCAGGATTCACCCTCCGCTCAGTCCTTCTCTTCCCATCCTTTCCTCTCGGTTCCCCCCTCCTCTATACATCTCTCTGTCTCTGTCTCTTTTTTTCTCTCTCTCTTTGCCACTGTCCCAGTCTTTTAAAAAGTCTTTTAAAATAGATTTACTGGCATAAATGCAAGATAACCAGTATTACCAAAGCATTTCAGAGCACAGTATATTATATAGGAATTGTGTAAATGACAAAGAAATGAATCACAGAGGCATCAAGCTAAAGAAATAAAACACTGCAGAAAAAAAAAACAACTTGTCAGAAAACTACATGTTTCTCAGATTTCTGACTGTTTGAACTGGTGTTACATGCATGTGCTGAATGCTGTAACACATCTTGTAGCATTACACATAGCCCCACGGCACAGAGATTTAAGACATCTGAGAGGAGATAAAAGGTTGGAATATATATTTTACACATTCAGATCAAGGAAGCCAGTGAACACGGTTTCAATTACACTCTGTATCCAGTAATTTAGATGTGACTCTTTCAATTTCAAAGACGTGATCACTGAAACTATATTTGGCAAGGCCATCCTTTATCTGATGCTTTGAATATTTACATATCCTTGCCATCTCAGTTCTACAGCAGACGCTTTAATAGCACTGAAACCTTTGTGAGCTGCAAAGTCATCTTTCCACTTTGCCTATTAGACATATGTCAAACACCTCTGACATTTGATTAAGTGTGCACCCTATCAGATTTGCTGGTGAATACATTGTCTTTGATGCTGTTTAATTCATACAAATCATTTCATGCATCTTATTTTAGCTGTCTGCAGCACTTTCCTCTGTATGTGTTTGAAGAATATTTTGATTGACATCTTTTTAGTGAATTAAGCCCACAAAGTCCCATATGTATATTTTGCAAACAAACATACCTGACAAGCTGATGTTGACAAAGCTATTGAAAATAAAGAACAAGGTCAAAGATGTATAATTCAAAGTCAGAGATGGAGATTGAATAGCAAGATCCTCCTAAGAAATCAAGGACTGCAGGAAACATTATCTCCTGGTAGGATAGGATAAATTTGGACTAAAAGCGTTTATATTCTGACCTTAGCAGGTAGAATTCATTATAAACCATGAGTTGCAGTTTTTAGAAATCCAATGACTTCAGTGGCTAAATCATTAGGGAAGGCTTTTGCAAAAAAGATTAAACTGCAATCCTACAGAAATGCATGGGAATGTTTTATCTGGGTTAAATGAGGAGGCCCAGGACTTTCATGTAAAGATATTTATGTGCATCTTCCACAGGGAGTTTTGCTGTCTGACTAGTAGAGCATTGCACCCAGCTACTGCACAGCAACAACTGCCATGCAGCAAGAGGGAGAGGAAATTTTCATCAAATCATTGTGAACCAGAGTCTATGATGTAATGGATTACGTCCGGTAAAATGACTATTTTAAGCATAAAGAACCAGGGAAAAATTTTGAACAGCATACTGCATAATCGCATGCGTGCATACGTGCATGCATGATGCGTCAGTGTTGCCAGAGCAAATTTTCATATGGGCACTGACTGACCTTTTATTTTGATGTCTCATGTCTTTGATTACTTTTAAATATTATTTTTATCTTCACTGGGGGATAGTTGATATGGCATGCCTACTTTTCTGCTTACAAAAACAATTTCCCTTTGCTCCCCAAGCAGCGGTGATTTTGACTGACTGCTCCCTGTTTAAATCTTGGCAACATCAGCTTTTCCATGGAAGAAGTCATGATGTTTTGAGGGTATTATAATCCGGCACTGGTGATGCTTGCCATATTGCCCTCTAGCCTGAAATAGGCATTAACTGCATCATTCCCTCCTTCTTTTGACTGTTAAAATCTGCCAGACAACAAAAAAGCCAATGCCTAACAAAGGACTGTTAAATACACTGAGAACTACTGCATTTCAGCACCATGGACAGCTACAGCATAGGGTCAGTGTTTACTTGAAGCCCTTCTGATATTAGAGTTTTTTTTTTTGTTCTGAAATGAATGAACAGCAAATCTATAGAGTAAATTACTGTAGGCTGCTGTTTGAAGGTTCCGGCGTCTTTGGTGTGAATGTCTGTGTGTGTGTGTCTGTGTCTGTGTGTGTGGGCGGGGTGTGTACTTCCTCATTTACCCATAGTGCAATCCATCCATCCATGATTTAACACGAGCTGCCGCAGTATTCTTAGGTGTCTCCTGGCGTTCATTGCGCTTGATAGCTGTAGATGTGGTGGAAAATATCCTGTTTTGTATTTTCAGTGATATGACATTTCTGTTCAACATTTCTTGTGTTTACTTATCCACTATAGTTAGAAAATCACCAAAGGCATTTCCTGGTGACCAACCTTAAGATCACTGACATTTCATGGCTTCTACTGTACTGCCTACACACTGTTTTTCCATTATGAATAGCTCTTTGGCCTCTGTGGTGCCTAAAAAGTGAATACTGTAATCCCACTAACAACTGTGCAGTGCAAAAATGCATTATACACAAATAAAGGTGCCAGAGGTGTACCAGGGTCCAGCTCTTAATACCCAAGCACCTAATAATACCTATCAAAGTTATTGGTCAAGCCGTTGGGAGGTATTGGCCAGTTTGTTGTGAAGCTCCTCTTTTAGCTTTAGCAGGACCTGTTGTTGGGTAGTGGAGGTTAACTCCTCCTTCCTTTAACTCCTTCTCCTTCTCCTCTGATTCCCTTCTAACAGACTGCGTCTACTTTTTCTGCTCCTACTGCTGGGCTCAGCAGGGTTATCACATCCGCTATTGATCAGACCCTCTTCTCTTCAGCTTCTTCTTTTCTTGCCCCAGCATCAATAACTCTTTCTTTAAGCTCATGGCCATCACAACATTCTTGCTATTGTGTTGCCACAATATGTAGGGCATATAAGAAAAAGTAGTTGAAAATGCTTCAAGAGGTAGGATAGCAAGACTGACATTACTGCAAATCCTGTGTCATTCAAGTTAACCAGCTGGACCAGGTAAATTTTTCATGAAAGATACACATTAGTTGTCGATTTCATTGTTGTTACTCCAGCACCAATGTCATGGGTTTACGCTGCTATATAATTGCTTTTGTCAAATGTAATCTTTGTGCTGTGGATGGTCAAACTCAGAGAAACCAACAATGATCTTTACTCCTTCTTTCACCCTGAGTGGGTCCTTTCAGCACACACCATTTATTTGAATGGATCTTTGTGGATCCACACAAATAAATCAAACTATTTAGCTCTTCAAAAAAGTACCTACCAAGACCTCGGCCATCATACAAGATACTTAAAAGACTAGACGAACAAACACCAATGCATTGTCATAGCACACACTCGCTGAAAATAAGTGAAGACACAACTTGTCAACTTTTGCAACTTTTTCTTTTATCACTTCCACCTCCATTATATGAAAATCTTTCTCAGTTTTCAGTTTTAAATTCATCAGCGTGTTATTTTTGCATGATCATTTCATGCACTCAAGATCACAGAGACAAAGGTGTTACTTGGCTATAATAGGATTATAATTCTAGAGTCAATCAAAAGTAGTACTATATGTTCATGAGGAACATTTTCATCTTACTCTGTGATGCAACAATATCATCCATGTACATACAGTACATAAAAAGAAAGTATTGTTACTTTCATTACATTAAGAAACTGTCACAGAGACTGTCATCTGAGTATTTGTTTTAATGTGCAACAATTTCCAAAGATCAAAATTCTCAAGAGCATCTTTGATCCCACTGAAAACAGCCTGGCTTTTTCCATTAAGGCACTGTCTTAAGCCTTTCATGTTTCTGTCTCACCCCTCGCAATTTTTAGCTGATGTGTTCTCTCAAATTGGAACAGACTGATGTATCTTGTAAATGAAAAGTAAAAGTTTTTCCTGGTCAGACGATGCCCCCGCGCTCCCCTACGTGGACTATATCACCTCCTCAGTCTAAAAAGCTGATGTTCTCCAATCCCAGCTCAGGGTCCTTTCGCTGCATTCACCTTGTGGACAAAAGAAACAACATCGCAGTCAGCCGCAGCTGTAAACGCACTGTCGAAGAATTTGATAAACAAGAAATTCCATTTATCACACTGATACAATAAAAGCTTTTTCCGACAGTTCATTTTCAATACTTCAAAATGTCAGTAGTTTTAAAGAAATTATTATATATCATTTCCACTGTAAAAATAAATCGAATGCCAAAGCAGTTAGACAACTCACATACTAAATATTTTTTAAATATATATTTTTTTGTGTGTGTTAGCATTTTGCCTTTCCAGAATAGATCACCATAGAGAGATACAGAAGAGGTAAGGAGGTAAAATACACCTTATAGCCAGACACCAGGACACATCAAACATGCACAATTTTTCAAAAGTGTTTTTATGTTTTGAGAATAAATGTAAATAGTGATTTTAATTTGAAGCAGCACTTGAGTGAACTAGCTTTGTAGGCTCTGCTGCATTTAGAAGAATAAGGTCTTTTTTTCCTGTATTTTATCTTCATTAGACACTATAATAGAAGGTTTTGCAGCTGCAGTGCATAATTTGATAAACAGCAGGGGACTTGATCCACCTAAAGACTAATCTCTACAAATATTCTGAAGCGAAAGTGAATGTTGTTTTTTTTTTGTGTGTGTGTGTGGAGATGGCACTACATTTTGCAACATCCTAATGAATTTAGATCTGTCCAATTTAACAAATGTCATTCTTCGGCTTTAAGAACAGCACAGAGATGAATCCCACACTGTGATGTGATGAAGTTGACTTATTCCTTGATCATTTGTCTTTGTTCTTTTTGTTGTGAATTGTTCCGTTTTCTACACCAGCAACAACAATTTTTATTTTACCGTGCCTTTCTTGGCACTCAAGCTCACCTCACATCATACAAGATCAGTAAAAACATACAATAAACAACAAAGCACCCATAATAAAACATCAGTACAATAAATCATGCAACAGGCAACAGAGCAATGAGTTAAATCAGATGCAGTCAATGCAGTTACAGTGAGTCATCTGGTTCAAAAAGATGGGTTTTATGAGTAGTTTTTAATTCTGTGTTGGAGTCAAATGTGTGGATGTGAGGGGGAAAGGGAGCTTCAAAGTTTGGCTGCAGCATAGGAGAAGGCCCTGGCACCCACTGGGGTGTGGTTGATGGCTGGAAGTGCCAGTAGACTTGTTGATGAAGACCACAGGGAGCGTGAGGGAGTGTAAGTCTGAAGGAGGTCTGTGAGATAAGCAGGGGATTGATTATGAAGAGCTTTAAATGTTAATAATAAGATTTTAAAGTTAATCCGTTGTGACACAGGGAGCCAGTGTAGCTGAATCAGCAGGGGAGTGACATGTTCAGTGGACTTTGAACATGTAATAATCCGTGCTGCAGAATTCTGGATGAGTTGAAGTCAGTGAATAAGTTTGCTGGGGATGCCTGCCAGGATCACATTGCAGTGGTCAACGTGTGATGAGACCAAAGTGTTGACTAGGATTTCTGTGGAGTGCTGTGTTAAATCAGGATGCAGTCTGGAGATGTTTAAGATTGAAAAAGGCAATCCTAGAGACACTGTTTACATGACTGAAGAAAGAAAGGGCACTGTCCAGAATAACACCAAGGCTCTTAACATGTGTAGAGACAGCTAATATTAGTTTTTGAGAGTGTAGATTTAAAGCCAGTGAGGAGTGGCTCAGTTTTATTACTGTTTAATTTAGGTAGTTATTTGTTATTCATATCTGTAAATCATGAATACAAGCAGTGAGGGTACTGGATACATAAAGTGTGTTTGTGAACTGTATACCATCAGCATAATAGTGTAAATTGATACAATAAAGCCAGAAGATGTTGCCAAGAGGGAGCAGGTAGATAATAAACACGAGTGGCACCAACACTGAACCCTGTGGAACTCACTCCCCTGTGCAGATTTCCAGAAGTTTCCAAGACCTAGACAATGTTTCTGCCGTTTACAGAAGTGTTATTTATAGCAGATTTATGAATGCATGAAGCTCCAAAAAGATGTCAAAATCAAGGACAAAATGGACAAAAGCAAGCCAGATTCCTTTGTCTCTAAAGAAAATTAAATTGAACTGTTTTTAAAAACACATAAGCTACAAGTCATTTTGGGTATTGGGCATTGTCTGAGTGTCGTTAAATAATCATGTGGAAATGTTTTCTCCATTTTCCTGTTCTTTCAGTATTCTAAATTTTTCCACACTACAACATCAGTCCAGCATATCAAAAGTCATCCACTTTGGAGAGTGTATTGGTAATTGAATGCAGTATGTTAGTGTACGCAGAGAGCCAAAATAAACAGGGAAACCCATTTTCAGTTTATACACACACAGCTACTCTTGCATGCCTCTCAATTTATTGCAAGCCTTAAAGGAATAGTTCACAGCATTTGAAGTCAATTACTTTACTTGCTTGGCAGCTTGAATGAGAGCCTCTGCCATAGGAGTGTAAATGTGTGAATGTGAGGCAGACAGTAGTCAGTGTACTAGAAAGGGACTATAGAAATGCAGTCCATTTACCATTTATAAAAAAGTAAACATGTGAACACTGCTGCCCTGATGCTCCCTTGACTGCTTTGAACAACAGCCCATGTAGTGACGCTGTGCTTGTCTAACCAACTCGTGTTTAAATTTCTCCAGAGGTATGTCTGTGTGAGATTAGCTTGCACCTTATCAACTTGTGTCTATCTACGACCCTGAGTGTGTTTTAATCCCTTGGTTTGATTTAAATTGGCTTTTCAGTTAAGGACATTTTGTTGCATAAATCATTTGTTGTGATTGTGGCAAGCTTAAGAAAGACCTGCGGGTATCAAGGTGAAACTAGTGCTCACAGCACAGGGGGTCATAGCAACAACACTAACAGCAACAACAACAACAACAAGAACAACAACAACAACAACAACACACAGCAAGGTTAAATACGGTATGTGGTGAAAATTCACACAGAGCTTGTTTGCATTTGATGTCAGTCTGCTGTATTTTCTACTTACCAAGATAGCGGTGTTAAATTATCCTTGAGCTCATCAGACAGCTCGTCAAGATGACTGACAAGCACTGGGGCAAGAACTTGACCAACTGCAGCACATACAGCCTCATACAATTTTGTGAGATGAGCTCAAACTCTTAAATGCACAGATGGACAGAAGTTATGTGAAGATTATTATTATTATTATTATTATTATTATTATTATTTTACCATTAATTGGATCATGTGACAATCACACAAATTGAATTATGGGACCAATCAGACACTTGTTAGAGGAAAGATTTCCTAATGTTTGAGTTTAGTACAGTAAAATATTTTGATTAAAGTTATGGTTATGTTTATGGTTAGTTTTAAGCAACTGAAATGGTTAAAGTAATAGTTCACCCAAAAATGATATAAGATCTGCAACTCTGTAGCATCCTTCTCCAAAACAGCTGAAGTCAATGTGTATCCCCCTTAAAAGGTGAAAAACCAACAAGAAACTCACTCCATACAGCTCGTATAACGATCTTCACTTGAACTTGCGAGAACTACTCTTACAAGTACTCGGCGAGCAGAATGTGGAAGAGCAAGGCTTTGGTGTGTGTTAATGTACAGTATGAAGATTTGCACTATATTAATAGTGTAATTATGGGTCTTTTCTACTCACTAAGTGATACTTTAGGTTTGGAGGTCTTGGATCATGCCATACAAGCTTGAGTAATCTCGTTGTTATACTTTGCACTAACATGAGGGTGAGCAGATAATGACAAAATTTATATTAAAATTCAAATTTAAATAAAACACTGGATGAACACTTCCTCTTCCTCTCTGTTTTTAATGGTAGCTGGCAACCACCATTTGAGGTGCATTACTGCTCTAGAGTGTGTGTGTTCATTATGGAAACTTCACTCTAAAATGCAACACATGAAGCTCTTGTGAAGTTTCCAAAATGCAACGGACAGACACACTTTCGGATTTCTTCATTACTAATTGTAATGAGGTGGGAACTCAAACTCGGTTGCCAGATTTGAAGGTGGACCTGTGTGCCATCCCAGCCCCCTTGACCCTTGTGCCCTTATTTTTCACTGTGCTATTTCAGTGATGGCCTGCTACCTGTTGCTGTTGTTGTCCCTCATGTAAACCTTTTATGGTGATAAAGGTATTTGGAGACTGGAATGTCGATTTGTTGCTTTAATTTTAACAAGAACTTTCTCAAGCCCAAACTTTGTTACACTCGCTAGCTCCCAGTTAATCGCTCAGTTTCTCAATTTTTATGTCTCACTCATAGACACTGTGCTGACATTCAGGTTTCCCTTCACACAAATTTCTGTAGGTGCTTTTTATGACTCTCACTGCAGTGTGCATGAAGGTGTGTATGAGTGTGTTTGTCTGTGTGTGCGTGTGTGTGTGTGTAGCCTCATTAATTCACCTTGCAGCACAATATTTTAAGCTTTGGGCTTAATTTAGCTTGATGATTATTAAACTCAAAAACATCCCCCCTGCCCACATCAAAAACTTCTCGTGTCACCAAAAGGATATGTGTGTGCGCTGTTGCGAGAGTGTGTGTGAATGAATGTGGAACAAATTCAAGTGTGTTTGTACATTCTTGTTTATGTGCGTATGCCTGTGTGTACGCGGATTGATATATGCATTGTGTGTGTGAACAGGGTTAAGCTGATGGAGAGACAGGTAGAAATGGGAGAATGAGATGAAAAACAAGAAGTGTCAAATCCCTTCATTAAATTGTCATTTGTTCAAAGAGAAGCGTGTCACGCCCTCTGCCTCTTTAAACTTTTATCGGCGTCTGATGAGAGTCCCATGTCTGTCTTCAACATGTCTTTCTGTCTCTCTGTCTATCCCTTTATCCCCTTTCTTTTTCTTTTTCACCCTGTATCTTTATCCCTTTGACTGTTTTACATGCAGAGAACAGCCTAGCCACTGGCCACACTCGGGTCAAGTTCTTAATTAAAGGAAAACACAAAAGCTTTGGGGACATTATCTTGTTAGTCAGTGCATCCATTACAGGTACAACTGGCAGCTCTTAAACAATAAAAACAAGATTCAGGGCATACTATAAAGTGGTTTTTACTTTTTGAAACATTTTTAACCTTTTCAACTCTGCTGTTCCCATCAGGGGGATTGTCATTGCTGCATGGCTGAGTTTTGTTCCAACCCACAGATCTTTATTTTAAACTCTAGATGACATCCAAGTGTGTCCAAAGATAGAAGCACATCCTGCCACATTACAGGGAAAATGTGTATAAATGTGTATACATTTTTTTTTTCTAACTTTGAAGCTGCTTTTGGGGAAAATAAAAGTAAAGTCAGAGTTCCAGAGGTTAAACTGTCCAGTCTATAATAATACCTTTTCCCTTATAGTAATATCTTTCCCCCCTGCCTCCTTCACATATTTAAGGTCAAGCTCAAGTTTCAATTTTATTTGTCCCCAAAGGGCAATTGGTTGTGTGGCACAAGTGTCCATAGATGAAATGGGATGTTGAATGATCCAGATAACTAGGAACTGGGAAGACCATCTGCCTGTGATTTTCTATTTCTTACCTCAGAGCATTCAAGTGGTTCAGCTGTGAACAATATGGACACCAGAAAGAGCAGCTGCTTTTCCCCACCGGCGGAAACTAAAGAAGGGAATGAAGTGTAATGCAGAGTTGGCCTGTTTTCTGTTGGACAGCCAAATTACTTAGCAACCTGCTGGTCTTGCTAGCTTTGGTTTTTCAATTTAGCACTTCAAACTGTCAGCATGTAGGCTGCCCATTGCTGTGATTATATTCATTATGATTATTATGTCGAGGTTTTTTGCAAGAACAAATGGCAAGAGAAAGTCTGATGGCAGGAGAGTTTACAGAGTGTACAGAGTGCTCATTGTCTTTATGTCTGTTTCTTCCTCTCTGTCTTTCCTTTGGTGTATATAAGGGATCATCAACTACATTTGTCCAAGGGCCATCATTTTTCTGCAGCAAACACTATGGGGGCTTTCAAATAACAAGTTTATTTAGGTGTAATTAGCCTATTATTGTATTGAAATTTAATAACTAGAAATGTAATAACTAGATTCTTAACTAGAAAATGCTCTCAGAATTCAGTCCTGATTGGTAGGAAACATTAATCCGCTTTAACAGTTTTGACACTATTATGTAGTGTCATGATTGGTGGAAAATGGTGTCCCCATGCTTTCATGAGGCTACTGCACAAGCTATATTTTCTGAATTCATTACAATTACAATTCACATTTGGCAGAAGCTTTTATCCAAACCGAGATATATATGAGACTTTTTATACAGCAGAAGCATTGTTCTCAGGAGAGAACAATGAAATCAAGTGCCATAAAGCTCTGGTTCTGGTCCAGAGGACAGAGATGCTACAAGGCAGTGCAAAGAGGGAATGCATAAAGAGCATAAAGTGCAGAGAGCAAGGAAGAATGCATAGAGGCAAACTTTTTTTTTTTGGATTACATAATCCACTAGGTGAGAAAGTGTTCCCTAAAGAGCTGAGTTTGGTCGCTAGTTCCACCACCGAGGAACCACAGAAAAAAAAAGTCTAGCTGGTGATTTAGGGCCTTATTGTGCTGGAGGCACCAGGCGCCACTCCATGGCAGAGCGAAGAGGGCAGGAGGGAGTGGAAACCAGAAAGAGTCCAGGTAGGTAGGAACAGTTTTAGTTGCTGCTTTGTGGGTGAGTGTCAAGAACTTGAATTTGATGTGAGCAACAACTCGGAGCCAGTGGAGCGATATGAACAGCGGAGTGACACGTGCTGTGCTGGGCATTAACATCTTCCGGACCAGTTGGGAAGCTTCGCCGGCCCAGATGTGGCCCATGGGCCGCCAGTTGACAATCAGCTGTATATCTGTGACTGTTTTTGTCTATCCCTCTTTCGCAGTGCTTATGTTTACATGCACAAAGCAACCCAGCTGTTGGTCACACTCCAGTGAAGGTCTCATTCGGGTTAAACTGTTTACTTGAACCGCTGACACCCTGCAATTGAATATCCCTTTTTTCAAGAATGAACCGATATTCCTGTTCACCTGTAGTGTCCTGCACACCGAACAGTCTGCCAGATAGCAAAAAGGCAAACAAAGGTGTGGCCACCACGAGTGTTGCTCACTGCCAGGTTTTCTGTTGACAACAAAATGTAGTCATGACACTGTGCAAGGGTGATTTTGTGTAGACAGGGAAAACCAGAAGTACAAAGAATACAATATTTCCATGTTACAGCACATTTCTGGCTTTATTCACTTCAAAGTTGTGGCTAAAAAGCGACACTAGTCAAACAGACAAAATCCCTCATGTATACAACTAAAATCGGATTTGTTCTTTGTCCACCTGCCCACCATATTTAATGGAAATTTGTTTATAGGTTTTTCAGATATCCTACTGACAGACAAATAAATAAACAAAAGGAATTAATATGCATCTTTCTCATTGTAGGAGCACCCGCATACTTGGGTTATTGTAACTGTATTGCAAAGCTGATCAACCTAAAACCAGATTACTTGAGTAACAGGGGTAAGAAAAATGCATTCTTCAAGCATGTACACCTAAACAAAAACTTAACATAAATTTAAGTGATAAGCTTCCCAAGACCAAGTTATACATTAAGAGCAGCTGAGATACATCGTTAGGCACAAATGAGAGTAAAACCTTGTTAGTCTTCTTGCTTTTATAAAGGCAGTAACACACGACGGTGTTAAAGAAGAAAGAACACAAATGCTCATTGACTCTTTAATTTTTAATCAACAATAATTAAATGATATTTCTCTGCTGGCAACATAGTTCTTGAACAGCAGCTGAAAGTGGCTGCTCAGCGATACACACTGCGTTTGACGACTTTTATAGCTGCTAAACGTCCTTGTCATTTATTTCTGCATGTCTATCTGTTTCTCCCCTCCTGATCCAAGTGAGTAAAGAGGCAGAGGGGAGAGAGAAAGATGTCATTGGCTTTTGAGTTGGTGCATAAATTGGAGGCAATCAATTCTTACAAGAACCAGAGGAATAGAGCAGATCACACAAAGCAGATGGACAAAGCGCTGTTAGTGACTGCAGTTTCTAGGTAACCTGTCATATTTGCCTCTGCTTTTGCCTTTTTTTAGTATTTTGTTTAACTGATCATAAGCGCCGCGGATCTCAAAGGTAGCCAAAGATTTGTTGTATTCCCAGTTGTAGACATTGGGTCTGCCCTAGTTGGCCAGCTGCTGAAGCTGTAATAGAAAACAAAAATTATCTGTCATGGATCCTCCTCCCTGTCAAACATTTCAGACAACATGAGGATCTGCAGCAGCCTTTTCACACCTGCCATTCACATTCAGCCTGGGCAGACGGAGCAAAAAAAAAAAAAAAAAAAAAAAAAAAAAGATCAAATCCCGCTGAAAATGCAGAGAAGGTCCGGTCACCCAAAATAACCCCAGGAAGTGATCAGAGACACACTCGAGCACATTAACGACAGAGTGTAAATGGAGTGTGTACCCGGCGGAAACATGGACACTACACACATAGATCCATAGATGGAAATGCTGGCAAATCAAGCCGCTCAGATAGGAGCATACATGTCAAAAATGGATTGTCAGGATCAGGGGCGAAAATCCCATTTCATCATGGGGGGGGGGGGGACAATAAACAGTAACATTTCAGAGAGTAATTTCTGGGGGGGACATGAAAAAATTGCTGTCTGGCACAACTGTATCTCCCTCTTTCTCTCTTACGCTCCTTTGAAACGTACCGTACAGTGTTGTGCGCTCAGCATGTTCATATGTCTTAAATAATGCTATTAAAAGCAATAATCCTCTGAACAAATTTCTTTACTCACTGTTCTATTTCCACTACAGTCCACCAAAGCAGCTTGACAAGAACTAGAAACTCAAAATAAGCTCTAAAACTACAGGAAATACCTTGAATAATCCAACTACAGCTAACTATTCTTCAAAAAAGATTTATTGTAGTGTCAACAAAAAACAAAGCAAGATATGGCATCAAATAGTGACATACAGTATATGTTTGAGCTGTACACTGTCCCTTTTAGATCAAATAAGAAAATGAAATGAAACTATGCCACATAACAATGCAACATAAAATACACACACACACACACACACACACACACAAACACACACAATAGATATCTATCTAGAGACAAATTCAAAATATCAGTAAAATATGAACTATTTCTGACATTAATATCCTGACAGACTTTTTAAAAGAATAAAAAGCTCAGTATTTGCTCCTCCTGTCGTCTGTCCTCTCTCCCTCACTGTCATGCACTCGCTTGAGCTTGTAAACAACAAGCAACTTTATGGATGGAGGGGTCGTGTCTCCCCTGACCCCCCCGGGATTTCTGCCTATGGTCAGGATGCAGCAGGGTGGAGTTTGTACTTTCAGGAGGGAAACATTAAGAGGAAGTGAGCAGCTATCTGTTTTTTGTGGCATTGTGTGCACCAGAGGCACAATTTTTAATGTAATCCATGTAAATTATGTCTAGACGGCATCCTAATATGAGATAAATGTTAACAGCACAAATCAGTGGGGTATCTTTGACTGCAGCCTCCCTGTCTAGACTTAAGTAGGTCATATGAGAAATGATACTATAGTCTACCAAAGTAGCATTTACCTGCATCTACGAGACTAGATCCTAATCTTTACAGACTCTGCATTACACCAGGGTGTCGTGCTTGCTTTCACATTCACCATTTTCGCCCTGCATGCAGCTCAGATTTACACAAATAAATCCTTGTAAGAACACCCACGAGAGAATAACTTGCTCCAGATGATTTAAGGTAATCTCATGCTCTGTTTGGATGATCACGCTGTCATTTTCAGCATGAGAGCGCAATGGAAGATGTTCAATAGGAAAATAAGCCCTGTGGGAAAACACTTTGTCAGTTGTGCCTCCACACAACCACTGTCACTGGCTTTTTGAGATGAAAATAAAATAAAATAAACGAAAATACCTTATGTAACTGCTGCATTTCAAATGGTTCAACTCTGACTTCAGGTCACTGATTTAATTTGTGTGTTTTTGAGGCTGGTAGCTACGGGTGCCACAGTATACTGATTGATTGGTAGATTGGTAGAGACCATCATACAATTAAATATTTTCCCCACATTTTGCTGTATTGTGTATTATATTGCTATGCATCTGTATTTTATTCTATACTATGTTGTTTAAACTGTAAATGAAATGCACACCTCAAAGAGAAGCCCCAGTCTCATGTATGTTAACAGGTTACAGTGCATTCCTTATATGTTTATTCTTGTGTGTTTTCTTTTTACAATTTTTCTTAAATGGCACTGAGGAGGACTGCGCCTTTCAGTTTCGTTGTGCTTGTTGCAATGATAATAAAGACATTCCATTCCATTCCATTCGTATTGATTACTTACATTGTATTTCTGGTGCTGTTTTGTTGGTTTAGGTTTTTGTTCTGTTTTTCAAACGTAATGCACATCGAGAGCAGCTACAGTGGAGCTTAATGGCACTAAGAAGTGATCTCTGTCTCCTTTGTGCTGAATTTCTCTCTGTATGTTTTTTTTTTTTTTTTTTTTTTTTAAATCTTTGCTGTAAACCAGTGAATCTACAAAGAAGCAAATCATTAAGGGGCCGTTTACACGACAACGATTTTCACAAAAACGGTAAACTTTTGTTGCGGTTTGGCCTTTCATTTACACGACAACGGCGTTTTAGGTGCTTGAAAACGCAAACTTTTGAGACCGGGTTCCAGAGTGGAATTTTTTGAAAACGCCGCTCTCCCCGTCGCCGTGTAAACTGGCAAAACGCAATTCTTGTGAAAACGATGACGACACGGCCCCACTTCTCGCGTGACTATGATGTTTTCAGCCATGCACGAACAGGAAAACAACAACAATGGTGGAGTATTGAGCTGTTTGTGCGCAGGCGCGCGGTGCTACTCTGTGGTGTTACATTGCAAAGTTCACCGCCACCTACTGGCCTGGCATGCACACTACAGCGTTTTCAGTTATTTTTGCGAATCCGTGTGAACGAGCATCGTTCTCACAGCGTTATCGTATAAACATGGAACTTTTTAAAAATGCAAAGGAATGAGTTTTCTGTTTTCATCAGAACTGTTGTCGTGTAAACGGGGTCTAAATCTTTTTTTTTTTCCCTTGTTACACATCACTGTAACTGCTGAGGATCTCTCTGTGTTGTAACTGGATACATTTTCGGACGGCGTCAGAAACACCAACGTGACGGTTTAAATACTGTTCATGTGTTTTAGGATGGAATTCTCTTTTAATATGCAAGAGATCGCAAACACACAGCAACACAAAATGCACACACTAACACACATACACACATTTATGCACGCTTATTCTTATTCCTCACACACACATATGCACACACATACACACACAGACTGAGTGACTGACACAGTCACACCTTTGTCAACGATCAATACAGTAAATTAAACTGCAATCCAGGGGATTAAAACTAGCATGCCAGGAAAGAGGACAGCCGGGAAGGACACACACACACACACACACACATACACACACACAAACACACACACGCGCGTGCACACACACATCAAGATACCCTGATACATTTACATAACCTTTTTATCTGTTCTGCTCTCATCTCTCACCCGATCTCTCTCTCGCTTGAGTGTGTGTGTGTGTGTGTGCGTGTGTGTGTGTGTGTGTTTGTGCTTAACACAGTCAGTATTTGGTTGGCTGTAAGACAGGAGGTGATGTAACTACCAGGAGAGGCAACAACCTGTCTCAGCCAACAGCTATCTCTATTCAGCTCCAGGCTAGCACACACACACACACACACACACACACACACACACATACACACACACACACACACACTAATGCCCTACTTTCAAACTGCTGAATTAGGGACTTTAGTGACTTACAGTCTCTGTGTGTGTGTCTGTGTTTTCTGAGAGACAGCTGAGGAAGAGCAGACAGCCACCATTCTTCACACACCCCAACACACACACACACGAACACACACACACACACACACACACACACACACACACACACACACACACACACACACACACCGAAAATACACTTTCTTTTCAATCTCACAGCTTCGGTCTGTTTATTAGCTAAAAAGGGAAAAAAAAGATTCTGCATTTTTATCCACTATGATTTTATGATTGCAAACAGGGTCATTTTTCTTACACCTACCAAGGGATTTCAGACAGTGAAAAGATCTTCTATATTTGGTCTGTTCGAATGTGATTCTAATTATATCTGTGCAGGGATTATGAGAATACTTACAAAGACAAGATGGAAGACCCCAGTTTGGATACAGAGGGAAAAATCGTCCATTTTTATCCACTTTGAAACAATGCAAACTGCAGAACAGCATGAGGAGACATTTTTAAAAGTGGAAGGGGCAAACTATTTCTCATTACGTAACATTTTCAAGATAACCTCGGGGATTTAGTGGTCCAGTTATGCTTTCTTTGAATGCTTTCTAATGTAATCGGTGGATGAAACTTTGGAAGTCTATGTCTTGTTTCTGTCTTCCATCCAAAAAATGAGTTCTTTGATACCGTACACATGAGGCTGAAAAGTGAGATATTTGCTTTGAAAGTGGAAAAGTACAGAGATGCCTAAAATGGAAATGCTCATGTAAAGTGCAAGTGGAGCAAAATGGTACTTAATGATCATCAGATCAGTGGCGGAGAGCAGGTTTTACATTTACTGTGGTGAGTTCATGGCGCCATTTGGCCACAAAGCTGCTACTCAGTCTGATGCTGCAATGACAAAGTTTCTGTTGTGTGACACTATTGAGCCTCATCTCTATCTTCTGTCTCTCCTGCTGTGTGTGTGGTGTTTATGTGTGTGTGTGGTATTTGTGCATGTGTGCGTGTCCTTGTGACTATCAGTGTGACTTCTGGATTTCATAAAAGAGAACTACTTAGTGAAAGTGGCGGCATAATGGCTGGTGCTTACACTGAAAAGGAGTGCTTGCTGTTAGATACTGTTGCTATGTCACCAAACACAAATGGAACATTCAACATGACGATGCAAATGAGAGTACGGACCGAGCTGCATATTTTAGTCCGAACCTGACCCGACCCTGACATTTTGCTTGTCCTTCATCGCTTGGTTACATTTACCACCTGAAATAGCCTACGTGTTGCCTTCAGCGTCGTCACGTAAATGCCAGCACTATACAGAAAGTTGCCCAGAACAGACAGCAGGTCCATCATTTTTCTTTATTTCACACTAGTGTTTCACTAAAATAACACCGGTGTGTCCGAACCCGATCCAGACCTGCACATAATCTCTAGCTTTTTGTCCGAACCCGGCCAACCCTGTTGGGACCCGTTGGGGGGCTCGGTTTGGGTATCCAAACCCTAATGCAAACTTTATAAACACTATAAATTACAGCAAAAAGAGAAGACAAGTCTGTAATGCTTACTTAAAATTACATACCGTATTTCCAAGTTGATTTTGCGTATTAAACGCCGGGCTATTAATTGGTGAAATACGATAGACTGGAATCAGATTTGTTTTGACTCATGACTGGTGACAAACTCTCTGTCCAACAAGAAAAAAAGCTCACTAATATTATTTTTATTATCATTATTATTATTATTATTATTATTATTATTATTATTAGTAGTAGTAGTAGTAACAAAAAAAGCAACAAGGTAAATGTTTTTCAGCAGTGGTTTGGATCAAATAACTGTATGTGTGATCACACAATATTTTATTATGCACATACTATGTAAATGCATAATTCCTACCAAATTATAAAGCAGCATACTATATAAGAAACACAGCTAAACTGCCACAATAGCTACAAGATGGCCACTGCTGTACCTGCTGGCTGACAGAGCTCGTTTAATAACAATAATAAAAGTTACTAATGTGAACACTTACAAAAAAGGTGTTTGATGATTATTTACACATATCACATACAGACACATCGGGCCCTATCTTGCGCCAGACTCCCTAAACCCGCTATTTGCGGATTTAGGATTTAGGAAGAGGCGTTCCCCCGTAAAAGTTGCTATCTTGTGCACCTCCCGCTATCTGCAAAACACCTCCGCTACCCGCTATATTATGCATAGGCGTGTTTTGGGCGTTACGCCAGTTAAACCAATAAGTGTGCCAGGTGCCATTGCCTTTAAGGGCAGGCTGCCCTATCCTAAATCCTAAATCCTAAACCCGCGATGGAGAGAGGGAGGTAGATTTTCTCAGGGCTTCTACTGAGGCTAAAGCAAGTTGGCTTTATATACATATTATATATTATATTATAGGCGAGTTAATTCGGGAGGTGGAGCCACATGTGTCCAAGTGGACGTGTCACAAGGTTGTACTGATTGAGTAAAATCCCCGGGTCACACCACACACACACGCAAGAGGCAGAGGTGGAACTATGTGTAAACTAATTTATTGACAAGGTAGATTGGGCAAATAAAATATTAAAAATAAAAATATAGCACAGCTGCTGGCTTATGATAAAACAATAAAACGTGCTGGCGTAAGTGTCCAATTAAAACAGTCTTTCCTCTAAACAGTCTATATGAGTAATATACTCAGTCCATTCCGGCGGCGTCCCGGTATCAGTCCGACCGTGTGCGTGGTGAGGCTCCGTCGGGGCGCGCATTGAAGCCGCCTGGGCGCGCTCTCGTAACAGCCCAAACTTTAGGGAAAGCGGATAGCGGGTGGTCCTGACCACCCGCTATCCGCTATCCCTAAAGTGTGTGCGCAAGATAGCAACTTTAGGGATAGCGCATGAAACACGCCCACGACGCACCTCCAGGCGCAAATGATGCAGTCGGCATAACGGATAGCGGGTAGCGGGTGGCGCAAGATACCGTTTAGGGATAGCGGAAGCTCCTAAATCCGCAATTTGCAGGTAGCGGGTAGTGGCAGCGGATAGCGGGTGGCACAAGATAGAGCCCATCATCTCCAAAGTAGAACAGGCATCCAACACTGTGTCAGATAATCAGAGATATGTAATAGAGCAAAGAGGGCTCACTGTGACACTGTTTCTGAGAACCAACACAACACAGATGTACAACAGAGCGAAGAGCGCTCACTCGCTAACGAACCAATCCCATTTAAATTTCTTTTAACTCGAATTTAAAGGCGGCACGAGGCCATCTTCTTGTCCTTTTTCCTCGCTCTGGCAGGGTGCAGGTCTCTGATGGAGGGCAGCTGGCAGCCGACAACCCTCTCAGCCTTTCAAATGACACTCCAAAGTCTAACCTTGGAGGATGCAGGGCAGACAGCAGCCTGTGATGGATGATGGAGGGGAAGCTCTCAGTGATGGATCTGAGCCGGGATACGTTGTGACACACTCGGCTGTGGAAGTTGACACAAGAATCTGGAAACACACACACGTCGACATGCGTACACACACTCGGGTTGATGTCACCAGCTAATTCTCTTGTCTTTTTTTCTGTTTTTTTTTTCTTTTTCACTCTTCCTCAACCTGCATGGGAATCGTCCGTGTTGCCTTGCCCTTTTCCTGTCCTGATGTGTTTCACTGAGAGAGAGAGAGAGAGAGAGAGTGTGTGTGTGTGTGTGTGTGTGTGTGTGTGTGTGTGTGTGTGTGTGACAAAAAGATAGAGAAAAGTAATAACTTATTTGTTTCTGTATACATACATGCACACCTTCAAGCGGCTACATATATTTGCACGTCTCCTTTGTCCAATCCCACTCCATCAGCCAACAACTCCCACTTTGGGGAACACAACTGTCAGCTTCACAATAAAAGCCCCCTTCCACCTCTTTGATTTGTTTGTATACCGTCTGAGCCTGTTATATAAGGCTCTCCTGGCGTTCTTTCTTTTCAGCTTCTGTCTGCTCAATCCCGCCTGCAGGTATCTCTGAAGGAGCCTCCTCAAACAAAGAACAATGCTGAATGTAGGGGGAATAACCGCATCAGAAAGCCTTTATTTTATTTTCCTTTAAGCAAAAGAACAGATGGGGAAAAGGAAGTGAAAGTCAAGAAAAAAAATAAAAAATTTAGGGGAGGTTTGCTTGATCTAGCTTGTCATCTACATTGGGGAGGAGTGGAACAACCCTGAGGGGTAAACTCCATCTCTGAGGTGAGATGAATCTCAAGCCCCCCCCTGTTTCACAATCAGCAAAATGTGGTGGAAGCCCACATCTGTTTTGTCGTTTTTTTTTTCTGCATCGCTGTCTTTTGATTTTACTGTCAATATTATGTCGATTTTGCGAGGCAGCTGAATTTAAGTCACCTGCTTTCATCATTTCAGTGATTTCTTCTTGGCCTGATCTTGTCAAACTGGCTTCAGCCAACACGGCAAAAAAGAGAGGGGGGAAAACGAGAACATAGGAGATGTGGTAAAGTATGGAGGGCTGCGTCACTCCCTCCCTCCCGCTCGTCATGTTCAAAGTCGGCCTGATGAGACTCACATCTTTTGAAAAAAAAAAAAAAGGGAGAGAAGGGAGCTGGAAAGAGGGAACATGTGCAAGTCAAAGAAAAAGGCTATCAAAAGGAGAAACAAAGAGAGAAAATAAGTGAGAAAAGAGGAGGTCAAGAGAGATGGCAGGAGGGAGAGACAGTAAGACTCGAGGATGCAGATGGAGTACAGAGAAGATAAAAAAAAGATTTTAAAAAATCAAGCACAGAATATAGTCGATGGTGAGGCAGTGCTTTTCAAATACTGGGTGAAGAACTGAGGCTGGTCATAGGATGATAAAAATGCTCTCCTAAATTATTGTGAAGCTAGTGCATTCTCAACTCTCTGGAAGATTAGTCAAGGCTTGATCCTTGTGGGCATAAAAGAGAATATGTGAACGAACAGAGCAACTGAAGAAGAACAGAAAAGTGGGGAAATAAAACAAAAACAAACAAACAAACAAACAAAAAAACTCTCAACACATATGTAGAGGTGCTGGTCACTGCAAGAACTCACTATAGAATAACTAAAAAAAAATAAAACAAAAAATAAAAAGCAAATATAAATCACTTTTTCAATGGAATTTCACATTTCAAAACATTTAAAAATGAACCGTTTTTGTGACTTTCCACTCTTGTTTGTTCATATTTAGTGTTTTGAAGTTCAACAGGATTTTGTCATCATGGACAGCAAGATACAGAAAAATAAAAATAAATACAGATTAGGACAAATGACACATCATTTACATTTAGGATAAGTTTGAATACCAGTTAATGCTTTGCCAAAACTTTAGACGCCACAATGAAATTACACGTTCTTCATTCTGTCCGTAGCCTCTGCCGCTGGAAACTGAACTGCCCTTTGATTTAACATCACATGGAGGAGGCTGCACACCTTTAATGATGCTTCATTGGTGGGAGTGTGTGTGACTCAGTGTGACTCACTCAGTAACAACACCTACCTTAGTGACATTTCAGCAATCTCACAAGTTTATTGAAAGCCCCACTGTGTGACATGGAGTTAATAAACCTGGGTATGGTATAAAGTTTGGTGTGTGTAGACTGCATGATCATCACACCTGTTGAATCTTGCCGGGTGTGACGCAAGTCATTATACAAGAAAATGTCATCGGCGTGCGTCATCCATCTGCACTGCTATAGTGGTAAACAATGAAGCTAAGCAAGAATGGAGCCCTTGCAATAGTGGTATCAGTGTGTTTGGACAAAAACCCAAAGAAGAGGAGGAGACTGTGGAACCGGATGTTTTATTCTTTGTTGGAATCCCAAACATTTCGTTTTTGCTTGTTTTATCTATTCCTTATCTATACAATCATGTATATACTTCAATTCCATCTGTATATTTCATATTCATTACCATCTGTATATTTCACATCTCATATCTCTTTTTCTTAGGTTAGCCCTTATTGTATATTTTTAGTTTTTAGACTTTATAGTCTTTATTGTATATATTTAGCTTTTATTCTATTTTATTTAACTTTATTATATGTTTCTACTGTTGCTGCTGGAACACCAGAATTTCCCTGGTTGGGATCAATAAAGTATATCTATCTATCTATCTATCTATCTATCTATCTATTTACCTCCATCATTGAGTTAGCTCCAGTGTCGCGTTGATCAGTGTGTCTTTTTATGATGCATTCCCATTGGTTGGTTAGTAGAGGTAAGTTATAGCAGCAGTCACAGTGTGAGATGGTTAGGGCTTTAGTGCGCTACTTTTTAGTTACTTTAGTTTAGTTTTTATTTTTCTCAAAGAGTGTCATGCACCATTAATGGTGCCCAGCCCTATGGGCTTACAGGACACTGCAAAAAAAAGAAAAAAAGGAAAAAAAAGATAAATACAAAGTCAGAAGGAAACAAGATGGCAAAACAAAATGAGTTGCATTAAATATAATGGCACGCTACCTCACAAGATAAAGAGTAGACTTGCGTAGCTGAAATGCGTCTGACAGATACTTAGCGAGTGGGAACACTTCTTTGGTAAAGATATATAACAACATTGATTCATCGGAGAGCAGATCACAGCCAGAAACCTTACAAAAGAGATTGCGTCTAAGAGCATGGTACAATGGACAATATGAGGTGTGCAACATGTCGACCCCACCTCTTCACCTCTTGTTCTCACTTCGCTTATTTGATTTTCACACAATATGTAGGAAGGGAAGGGCTGAAACAGTGCCTTTTCTTTAAGATATGCTTTTGAGATATACATCTTTTATCTTACAGACATTCCGAACTCCTGTCATCTGTTAGACTGACAGTATTTCAAGGTTTGTAGTAGAAATACAGGCACAAACATTTATTGTCAAGGGTAAACAAAGGACGGTTAATAGTGAACGGTGCTCAGTGTCACACATCGCATCGCACATATTGTGTCATCAAGAAATTTAAGAAAAAAAAAAGATTATTGTGCCCTCAACTTCAGCACGTATTAATTTCTGCGTACTGCATTATGCAGAATCTTCTTAGTTATGCCAAGGGCAAAAGATAAAATCCTTCTAATCAGATCATCGTGACTAAACTATCTGGCTTTCAGAATTAACAAGATGCCCGTGGAATTCTTTGAGCGGCCCATCAGCTGCAGAGAGCTTTGAAAAGGGTTTTTCATCTAACACATCGTTAATGCATTTAACGCTTGTTTTGATCCATGGACAAGTGCTCTGCAAGGATTTCTCTCACTGCTTATCCATCGAGAGTTCATATACTCTGTGCATTTGTGCGCTGACTTTTTTGTGTTTGCATGGTGTATAGGCCATAGTTCAGGTCTCTCTCTCTCTCTCTCTCTCTCTCTCTCTCTCTCTCTGTGTGTGTGTGTGTGTGTGTCTTTGTACATGAATCTTTTATGTGTTTTTCTGCATATTCTTTCCTGTGCAAAAAAATGTGGTGGCAATTGATAAGTGTGTGTATAAATGCTTGTTTCCTCCTGTGCAAATATGTATAATTATTGATGTGCTCTTATCAAATGTTTCTCTGCCTTGTGTGTGTGTGTGTGTGTGTGTGTGTGTGTTTACATTTGTGAACGAGGTTATAATTAAACCCAAATCCATTATGTTACAGGATTCGTCTCAACGAAGGCCCCACTCATACCTCCTCCTCCAGTCCTTTGATGGACATATTTATCCTGTTTTGTCATTAATTGTGCACAATGCATCCTGCTGTTTGCACAAATTAAAAACTGTGATTAAAATAGACACAGAGGGTTTATTCATGAAAACATCGCCGTGGACTCTGAGCTGTCAGAACAGCGCTGAGGAGACTCATCACTTAGAAGTTTCAACTCAAGAATATTTTATCTGCACTCCTCCGACCTGAGAGTCTTATTTAACTAATAGAGTAAATATGCGACGCTTATAAAGTCACTCTGCCTTTACAGACTTTTAAATGGATTACAGCAGTGATGTAGCGGTAAATAAAAAGTGGGTGACATATACTTATTTACAATGTGCACTTTTTATAATTAAAAATAACAACAAATAAATAAATAGAACGTATCAGGCACACTGTCGGTGTGCATTGCTTGGTTAAATCACCTGTTTGCCTGCAATTGTCATGTGATTGGAGATGTTTTGAGGCGCTTCAGCATTTCCTGTGGAGGAGGCTGACATGTGTCAGCTGTGGAGGAAAAGCTATTATAGTTATTATTAGAGAGAAGCGGTAAGAAGAGGAAGAAAAGCAAAGCTAAATGTGCGGCAGAAAAAAACGGATAAAACATCTGCATTGCTTTTAAGTTATTATTATAGTTATTATTTTTATTTCTGTTCCCACTTATTCGTCATCTGCTCGATAGATTTTTGATCTCAGCTTTAGACAAGGTGACGTTTCCAGGTGGTCAGATCATCAAAATAAGCCTCAAACATGACCAACTGAGCCGGTGAGATCGCTTACATTCAATAAACTTTAACTGTCCTTACCTGAGGAGATCTCCTCCAACAGGGTTTCTGTGAGGGTTTCAGCGATTCATAAAATTTTTAGTGCTGCTCCTTCTAAAGCACCATATTCCATCTTTGCCATAACCTCTCTCCATCTTAGTTATGTGCATGGAGATTCCACCAAAGTAGCGGCACATTGTTTTTCAACCAAGAGCACATCTGAAGCAGAATCGTACCATTTAGCTAAGAGGCCCTCTGGGGATGTGTTTGTGAAAACTCTTTTGTGTCTGCAGTAATCCATCTTTGAAACTGCTGTCATCCATCTTAGCTAGGATAGTCAGGATACAGCATCCCCCCTCCAAAAAAGAAGAGGAAGAAAAAAAAGAGAAAAAAAAATTCACACTTAACTAGAGCCCCATTGGAATCACTGTTTTTTTTTTCTACTTTATAAATACCTACCGTAGTAATTCATCTTTACCACTACCATTATTTATCTTTGTTATGTCTATGTCTATGAAAGTATATGAAAACAGCACACCAGATGCTCTCACACTCACGCACACACACAAACACACACCCATCCTGGTTGTTCTCAGTTATAAACATTAAGCTTTGTACCAAAAAAAAAAAAAAAAGAAGAAGAAAAGGGAAAATAGAAATATATAGAGCAAACATTTGTCCGACATAAGCAAGTTTCAGGGCTTAATGAGAAAGTTTTGCAGCGGCAGCAGGAAACATATGGAAAGGTTGACACTAACTATGGCTACGCTAAGATTAATTATCGCTATTTTCTTTTAGAAAACAAATTAACTCCATCCTCCGCTCTCATGACAGAAAAAAAGGGAAGACAGATATAGACCACATGCACACACACACACACACACACACACACACACACACACACACACACACACACACACACACACACACACACACACACACACACATACACACATACACACACACACACACACACACACACACACACACACACACACACACACACACACACACACACACACAAAGGCATCAGAGGGTGTGCTGTGCTGGAGGAAATACCAGAAAATCATACTCAAGTACAAGTGATGTTACTTTGCTTGTATTTTACTTAAGAAGAGGTAGAAGTACGATAATAATCTACGTAAAAGTGAGTGAGTTATTTGCATAGATGCGGTCCTTTCGAAAATAATGAGGGTGCAAAGTAGGACGAGGAGGAGGTGAAGAAGTAAGATGAACTCTTCTGCCCAGACTAAAAAGGAAGCCAAGATTTTGCCCATTTTTTTCTTATTTTCTAACACTTTCTTTGTTTTTTTCTTCAACTGTGATTCTGTTTTTTTTTTTTTCATACATTGTGAAACAGAATATCTTTTTCCTCTTATTTGCACTGATAGTGTGATAGTGTGTTATTTTAGGAATACACATTCTACCCCTTCTCCACTACTCAGTAACTACTGTATCAGTTTACTTCCATACGATTTATCCAATTTACAATTGTTTTTTTTTTAAACCATATACCCATATACACATAAACAGCATGTTATCATATGATCATTTGTGCATTTTTACCCATACGAAGAATAAATAATATGAATAAACAAAAGAAATAACAGAGCAAAATAGACAAAAATAAATGAATAAATAATCTGTGAGAACACCTGGTGACTATCATAGCCCTTCTTCCTCCCTGTATCCCATGAAAACCATATGTTTGTACCGCTGTTTAAACTGGATCATGCATGGGCATTTCTTTAGCCCCCCATTAAGTCTGTTCCACAGCTTCACTCCACACACAGAAACACAAAAACTTTTCAAGGTTGTACGTGCATGCGGATGTTTTAAATGTAACTCCCCCCTGAAATGATAACCCCACCGTCTATTAAAAAACAATTTTTGGATGTTTCAAGGCAGTGAGTTGTTTATTGCTTTATACATTATTTGAGCTGTTTGAAAGTGAACCAGGTCAGTGAGTTTTAATGCTTTTGATTTTTTTTTTGCAGTATGGATAGTGGTTTTAGTGTACATTTATAAGTGTTGCCCCAAACTTCGACACAATAATTTAAATATGGTAAGACCAACGTTATTGCAACCTGCTGCCCTGCAGACAGAAAAAGCCACACATGCTTCTCATTTCTACTATCAGTGTGTAGCTTCTTGTGCTTATTCAAATGATGGTGTGTGTGTGTGTGTGTGTGTGTGTGTGTGTGTGTGTGTGTGTGTGTGTGTGTGTGTGTGTGTTTGTGTGTCTTGTATTGACACAAGAGTTTTTAAAAGAGTATGAAGAGTTTTGCAAGAATTGCAAGAGTTGTGTAATGTTTTGCTGATTTGGTATGAGGTTTTGTGGTTTAGTGTGTAGGGTTTTGCAAAAATTTTAGCAGAAGTATAATTACAAAAGCCTAAAACTACAAAAAAAAAAAAACCCAAAACAAACAAACAAACAAAAAAACCTATTAAAGCACACAAAGTACACATAGTAAATAGAAATTTCTACTCATGCCTACATGTAATCACTCACGTCCACCTCGGATGGCATGGCTCACCTTGGTGCTTTGTGTGGCAGCTGCCACCATTACAGTTTTTTTCAATTGCTTTACCTCCTCTGTCAACTCAGAAACCGTGGTATCAAAACAGTTAATACATAGGCCTAAGGCACTCTTCCAAAAATTAACACATTTTGTTTGCAAAAGGCTCTTACCATGGCAAAACACTTCAAACATGCAGCAAAAGCACATTTTGTCACCACTCAATACAACTTGCAGTCAAGCGACATAATCCAGCCACTCACTCACTTCATACTCAACACCAAAATGCAACATACCTTTTTCAGTCTGAGCAGGTTCAACCTTACTTTCTCCTGTGTATATTGCAGTCATATATTTTTTTTTTTGACAATTTACATAGTTACATATTGTAAAGCCAATATTTCCCTCAAACAACTCAACTTCTGCCCAAATGAGTAGATTCCTTCAATCAGCTCTACTGTACTGTAACACAGCTGACAACAGAATACAAAATACAGCTGTCAGTTTGAACAAGGTTCTCCTGTGAGCTGCACATTCAAATGTGAACTTACAGTAAAGAACTGCATCCAAACTTAGAGAGACTTTGAAGTGAAATTATACTGTATTGATGGCAAAAACTGAAATACTGTAATTCACATACAGTATTACACAGAAAAACTCAAAGGAGTTGAAAAAAAAATACAGAATACAATTTATAGGCCCCTTTTTTGTAGGTGCATACTGATTGATTGGTGAATGGTGATTTGTGGAACGGGTAGTGATGCAGGTGCACTAGTGATTTCACAGGGATGCAGGTCATTTCTATCAGCTGTGAGCAGATGTTTTGCTTTTGACTACCACAGTGAAGTCAATGGAGTCAGGGCCATGTAAATGACACAAGTGAGACGTGTTGTGCAAAAGAGCCTGGAAAATGTGTGAATCCAATGAAAAGGTATGAACACATCTGCAAAAGAAAACTGCTGCTGTGGTTTGGAGGTGAAGATGACGACAAAGTGGATCCCAGTTTCATTATACTGGAAAAAGCGATTGAAAAAAAAAACCTGTAGTGTGTGAATGGGTGTGTGTGTGAATGGGTGAATGTGAGTCATACACTGCAAAGCACTTTGAGCAGTGAGTAGACCATAAAGGCACCATGTGAAGGCAGTCCTTTTACAATGTAACTCCAATTCCAGGCAGGTCAAAGCGGCACAATTATATCAATGTAAATACTTGCAGACCTTCACAAGTCTTGCTCATAGACCCCGAGAGAAAGAGCGCACATTGCAGAAGCCAAAGGCAAGGCCGCGTCTGCCTGTCGAAGTACAAAGAGAAGGAAGGAAGCGAGGACAAGAGGACACAAACTCCATTAGGTGATTGAAGTTAGAGATGAAGAGGTCAAACGAGAGTCAGATGTTACAGAAAGCTTCCATCACAAAGAGCCTGAAGGTTCATTTGAGTGTATAGGGCAACATGGACTTAAGATGTCAAAACAATTTCACAGCAGCGTACGAGAGCAGAAATGCATTTGTATCCGTTATGGCCGAGGCCGTGCCCGATGGTGTTTCCTTTGCTCTTCTCTGTGTTCCCTGCCTTCCTTGTGCTTTCCTGTCTGTCTCTCTGGGTATCTGAGGCGTCGATCTGTCTTTCTCGCTTCACCAGCACACCTGCCCTGCAGTCCTCATCTGCTCACCTGCCGACCTTCAGCTCATCAGCTCCACAGCAAGTTAGTATAGCTTTGTATATATATCATTTTCAATTTTTGTTTTCAATTCAGTTTTAATGTCAGGTAGTTTCCAGGTAGTTTAAAATGTTTAAAATGTTTAGTTTTAGTTTAGTTTTTACTGGCTTCAGTAATAGTTTCAGTTTTTAAATGTTATAGTATTTAAGAAGTTCAGAATAGGTATTACAATGCAAACAAGACTTTAATAAGGCAGTGGACTCCCAGTCATGTAGATAAACATCAGCACCAGGATAAATTTGAGCAAAGTGGCAAACATTAAAAATAAAGACATTTTACATATACATGTGTATATATATATTAGTCTTGTAAGTACACAATATCATTTCATTGTTTTTGTTTTTTCAGTTGTGTTTTTATTTTTATTTCAGTTAACTAAAATATTTTTTGCACACCAAGGTTTAGTTGTTAGTTTAGATTTAGTTAACTATAATAACCTTCTGTCAGGATGGCCTTTACTCCCAGACCTCACCAGATCGTCGCCTCAGTTAGCGGTACTTTGATGTTATGGGAAGGGTTGACACAATACAACCAATTCAAAATACTTTCCTGTCAGTTTAGCTGTTAGAACACATTCGAGTAAAAAGAGAACAGCATCTTCATTAGTTGTAACAGAAAACAACCACAAATACCAGACAACAGTTAAACACGTCCCCAATGGGATGACATCATGTAGATCGAATGTACATCTTCCCCTATTTCCTGTATAAATATATATTTTTTTCATGTTAATCTACATATATAGGTGCTCTTATCCGCTTTCTGTGGCTTATTTGAATTTCTTTATGGCTTATTACATTTATTGTGTCATTAACACTGATGATGCTCTACATGTAAGCCAAAGGACTGGCTATTGTGCTCCCATTTTTTTGGACTTATTGGACTTATTGTATATTGTTGTATATTGTACATAGATTGTATATTGTATATAGGAGTGTTATATATACTTTCTATTTTATTTTTATTTTATTTTTTTACCTATTTTATTCTTATCTATTTTTTACTTGCGCAGTGCTGGAGTTGTTGCAATTGCATTTTACTGCTGCTGTGCCCGTACATCATGCATGTGATGAATAAAAATCTTGAATCTTGAATCTTGAATTAGAGAGGTGGACATTCTTATAATATTAACAAATGGATATGTATCATTTGTCAGTGTATATGCAATTAAATGATACTCCCTCCAGTAATCCGCTATGTAGGCTGTATCCAGTAATTGTGATTTTATTATGCCATACATGATTCTAACTCTGTGGAAATGTTGGCTCAGTAAATGACTGTGTGCACGGAGGCTATGATTGTGCAGCAGCTTTCTTTCTCACAGTTATTGTACAAAAAACTAAACTTTCAGGAGCTTCCAAACTGACAGCCATAGTTTTGCTCTTGCAACTTCTTGCTAGTATTGATTTATTTACCACTTTATATACTGTATTACTATTTTGCTGTTATGCATATCCGTCTGTCCATCCATTCAACTTAACTCTATAACTTTTGGCGCTGCGCATGATTTGATATCTCACAGTTTATTTGGCAGAGTGCCATGCCATTTAGCATGCACATTCATGCTCCCCAGAGGATGAACCCTGCCATTGTTGATGACCTCATAATTTTTCCTGTAGTACCACCCTAAAAAATGAAAAAAAAAAGGCCAAAATGTCAAATTTGCACACAAGATATCACTGAATTTTATTTACAGTGCATTCATATTTTCCAAAGTATGAATGACCCCATGACCTTTCTTGACTTGATATCTATAAATTGTTTTGGCAGATGTACATGATTTTGGAAAGCACATTCATGCTGTATGTGTAAAGATGGAGCATTTTGACATAGGTGTGATTTGTACATGTGCATCCTTTCTTGTGTAGTTCCATCTAATTTCATCTCCCCTTTAAAAAAATCCTGTAAGTCAGAAAAATACTAATTGATCGTTGATTATAATAACTTTCTTTCCACCACCATCATTTGATGTGTAGCATCATGCAAGGAACAATGTGGGCATATGGCAAGAAAATTATTATTATGAATAATGGTCCCTGTCCGCTATAATTTAGATTAGGAATAAGATTTAAGAAGCACGAGAGCCACCGAGATGTGATCTAGTAGAAAAAGTTGGCTGCTAAATTTACTGAACCACCGAGCTGCTTTAAAGAGAGCTGATTCTGTATCTCATCTTGCTTTCAGTTTGCACCTCTGGTCATTTTATTAAGCTTTAAAGATGTTTGTTTGTAAGATCCAGACAAAGTCCATTAGAATTTAAAAGCCAGACAGACACAGCCAATGATTACCAGATATAAAATATACACAGAGCCAGCACAGCCGGAAGACGCCACAGCTGTGAGTATACAATACGTCAGTGTGATGTGTGGTTATTATGTATTGTGTGTGTGCGTGTGTGTGTTTTATGGGCTCACTGTGCTGGAAAATCTCCCTTATTTCAGAAGTCAGCACCGACATGAGCGGCTTTGCTGATCTCGTTGCACTGCCACACCATCTTCCTGACTTCTGGTTACATTCAATTCCAGTGGAAACCCTGATACACAGTCGGCCCCATCTAACTACACCTCCGCCTAAACCCCTTAACCCCACGCCAGGCCACTGGAACAGAGCATACATACCAATGTTACACCAGCCCATAGCCATGACATACATTCAATCACGCCCCCCATAAACACTTATAGCCACACACAGCCATACTATAGCCACTACATTGTCTATAGTACTCATTTATACTCTTGAGGCCATTTTTCTGACATCTTGGACTTGGACTTAAATGTAATTTATAGTCAAACTAAGGCTATCAAGATTATTTTTTCTTACTTATGTCAATTGCAAGGTAGTCATGGATAAATCATGAAACAATCGTTCCTCTACAGGGTTTGAATGATGGACTCTTGATGCAATCAGTATGATGTTTTTCAGACAACCAGTCAATCACAGCTTAGTAAACGTTGCCCTCAGACACAACACCACTTTTGTCTCCATGTCTCCAGAGACGTGGATGGAGTTGACATGGATGCTGAGGTGTTTTCAGAGGTTTATGCAGCTGATCTCTGATGAAGCGTCATGCCAGCGGAGACACACAGAGGCTGAACTGAACCAAAACAGGACCGGGCCACACACATAGATAATACATATAGGTGCCACTCAAACACTCAAGAAAATGGAACTTGATTCATGAAAATTATTGGAACAAAATGAATCTGAATTTGACAAGGATAACCAGGATAGCCAGATAAAGGATACATTATAAAATCCCTTCAGAACACTTCAACTGTTAAAAAAAAAAAAAAAAAAAAATAGATTTCACAACTCCATACAATAAATGACAAGTTCAAACTGATATTTCTTGCCAATGCTGTTAAATGAAGCTGGAAAAAGTCCTAGAAGGGAGTGTATTATAAAGCTAAAGCTAGCACTTAGGAATGTTACACAGTGAGATAAATGCCACGGCCAGTGCCGGTGCAGGAATACACACTTTTATCAGATCATGTTTGTTTTGAGTGTTATCAGGCGAAGGAATGTACTACAGGACGGCTGCAGTGTCTGCAGAACGAAAGAGACAGGAGGAGTGGAAGGAGAAAAAAGAGTGATGGAGAGAGGGGGGGGGGGGGGGGAGGAGAAGACTGCAGGAAGAGAGGGAAGCAGGTCTTATCATCCTTCACCAGCAGTTGCCTGTCAATCATTTGATACTGATAGTCGGGGCAGGTGTGCACACACAGCACGGCAGCCAAACACACACAGATCGCACTGAGGCCGCATAACGCTGGATGTTGCCTTATCTCTCGCTGCTCTCCTGCTGACGTACTCCCCTCTTCTCAGTCTGGGACCACACAGCTATTCATTTGTCCTGGTTGTCTCTGCTTTTGCTGTGTGATGAAGTGTTTGTTGTCTATAGGGGTGGCAACAAAACTATTATTTTTTTCTATAGTCATAAAGTAAGTTTAAACATAACTGAAAAAAAAAATCAATGGAAGGTATGAAAAAGCAAAAGAAAAAAACAGACTTAAAGCAGAGTTAAAGTGAAGGAAGGAAATTTTAAAAGCGATTCAGGAATTTTTATGATCTAAATTTAATGTCACTATAATGATGATCATGAGCCAAACTGCCATTGTAGCCATCCATTGTAGTAGTGGTAGTAGTAGTACAGGTAGTCATGCAGTAGTGGTATTAGTCATGCTAGCAGTAAATTAGGAAGAATTGGGGGGTTTCATTTCAAAGCAAGATTTAGAAAATTCATTCATGAGAGAAAAGAGAGAACCCAAACACACTCACAACGCTGACAAGAAGCAAAGGAAGTGAACGTGTTACTCCTGTTCTCAAATCTTTACTCTGACTTCCAGTTAGTTATAGAATAGGTGTTAAAATACAGCTGCTGCTTTATAAATCACTCCGTGGCTCCGGGCCAAAATACATTTCTGATATGCTGGAAGAATGAATAAAAGCCCATCAGGTTCCTCAGGTCTTCTGGAAACACTCAGCTCTGAGTGCCTTGAATCAGAACCAAACAAGGTAGAGCAGCAGTTAGTTACTGTACCACACACAGCTGGAATCACCTCACTTATCATATTAAGTGAGGCTAGAAAAAAAAAAAAAAAAAAAATCCACACTTGTGCCTTTGATTAATTTCTGAGGTGATGCACTCTCCCTGCATCTCCTTTACACCTTAAGTTACTCTTTTCTTTAATAATCTCTCTATATTTTTCAACTTCTATTATATCTTTTTTCTTTTTATCATTTCTATTTTTTGAAAATTATCTGACTTTTTAAAAATCTTTTTCATGTCTATATAAAGTACTTTGAATTACTGTTGTGTATAAAATATGCTATACCAGTTGTTTTCAAACTTTTTTCATGTTCCAGACCCCGAAGCTGACTTTCATTCTAGGGACCCTGATATGAAAAGACATTTTTGTTTCTTCTAAGTAATTTAATGTTAAGGCCTAGATGTCACACTTGACCTAAGGCAATTAAGTTAAAACTGGTGAGATATTAAAATATAAAAATAAATCAATGTAACAAAAAAAAAAAATAAATCACATCTTTTTGTACCATAACCTTGAATTAAATAACACTGTGAAATTAAACTATCCCTCATTTTGTTGTGGACCCCATTAAAGCCCCTCAAGGCCCCCCGGGGGGACCCTGGACCCCACTTTGAAAACCACCGTGCAATAAAAATAAACACTCCCTGTCTAGTAAAACAGGTGGCAGTAGTACTTGTAATATAAAGTAGTGTAGTTTGTTTTCATAATTATTATTTTACACTTTATGCTGAGTCAGATCCATGTCCTCTGTCTCTTTTTCTCTTTCAGTATATTCAAAACAGCGGGATGAGTGGCCCCCTACTCTTCCTCCCCGGTCGGCCCTGGAAACGACAAGCGAGGTCTGCCTCTCACCTCATATAACTCTGTAGAAAGGGAGCAGGGCAAAGAGAAGGAGAGAGGGATATGAATAAATCATGCAAACAAGTGAACCAAACTACCAGCATGGATCTGATCACACCTTTACATTATTTAACACTCTCATACTCTCTCAGCCCTCGCCGTGTCAGTATGTGTGTAAGTGTGTATGTGTGAGTGTGTGTGTGTCATGTGTGGATCGGGGCGAGGTCTCCTCTTGTAGAGTGGGTTTCCATCACATTTTGATACTACTGCCATTCAAATGAGGTGATTTGCGTGCCTCAGTGCACAAGACTTAGACAGTTTTAACATAACTACTTGAATCTGCAGCCAAATGATTTCTTTGCCATGGCAACACATCAGCTTTCTGACTCTCAAGCAGTGCACGGTGCTGCAAAACCCTGCGAGTAAAGTCATGGGGATTAATGCCTGAGAATAATGTTCTGCATACAATTTCTACCTCCAGTTTCTGGTTTGTATTTCATTATACTTTGGTAGCCATTTCAGATAGATGGATAAATAATGGAATAATCAGAAAAATAGTTAAATATACAGATACTTATGTAGCAGATTTAGAAAAAAAAGAAGATTAAGCTCTATATGGCAGTCAATCATTAATAGAAACATCTCTCATCAATGAAAAACCTCTATAATGTTTGTATCATATTCTTGGTGGGACTTTGTGTGTGTTTATAGTGACTTTGTAATACTTTGTGGTATTGCTATGAGTCTTTTTGGATTTTTAAAATTATATTTTAGACATTTTGTGACAGTATCTTTCTAAGATTAACCATAGGAGAAGTACTTACATCACGAAAAGATGCAAATATTGATATTAACAACTATACAAGGATACAAGGAAGTTTATTGGTCATTATACAACAGGTTGTATAATGAAATTAAAGCTATGAAGGCAGGGATGACATAATGACACAGGGCCAAGTGGAAATCAAATGGATTTGGTGATATTTGATTGCTTGTAGTGATGACATATTTTTCAAACTTTGAAATCTATCACTGTGGATTTTCTATAACGATGGGTAAGGAACTTTCCCCCAAAAAACTATTTTCATTCTGCTCCTTAAACTGTGAAAATGGAAATGAATGGATGCACTCAACTTTTAGATTGCCCAATAATTTCCTGATTCTGTTTTTAAAGATAACTGCACAAACTGCTTATGTTGTGAAAACTATAGCAACTGCAGTGACTTTCAGGATTTAAACCAATGCCTCCTCAGCCGCTGGTGAGAGTGATAGGGAATGTTAACAGAGGATTATGGGAGTTCGAAGTGTGCCGACATTGGGGAAGTTGGTGCATGACGAGTCCGAACTCTCTGCTGCTGTTTTTGCTTATTTGTTTGTGCCGTTTGCTTACACACACATATACAAAGATACACTGGAACACACACACACATTCACAGATACACACATAAGCGCGAGTAAACACACACACACACACCCATAAACTAATAAACACACATACATCACGCACAAAGACAAACTCAAAGAGAGCAAACTTACCGAGGCAAACAGAAACACATCATTGCGCATGCAGTCAGAAATGCATATACGCACACAAAAATGCTTGCACACACACCTACACACACACACACACACACACACACACACACACACACACACACACACACACACACACCTGCCCAAATCCTCTCTGGCTTGTTTAGAAAACCCAGTGCTTCCCAGTAAATCCTAAATAAGATAATCCCAGCACATCAACAAATGCAATTTTCAGCTTAGCATAAAACACATGCAAATGGATGGCAACCTTTCAATGCCCTCAAAATGAGAAGATCCGTGTGTGTGTGTGTGTGTGTGTGTGTGTGTGTGTGTGTGTGCGTGTGTGTGTGAGCCGGTGGGTGTGTGTGTTTTATAAAGCTGCAGGTAGGAGTCAGTCAGGTAGAAATGAGGGAGTGTAGCTGCGGATGAGGAGGATCAGGAGGGCTGTCATGTTACCTCCTGAGTCAGGAGAAGGAGGGACTGATTTCATATGTTTCATCACTTAAGTAACCCGAGGTGATGACGTGTGTGTGTGTGTGTGTGTGTGTGTGTGTGTGTGTGTGTGTGTGCAGACCTCGTGTTGAAGTCAAGCACCGCTATTTTGTGGCAAATATACAAAATCCTCATACACGCAGCATGGAAAATAAGGCAGACAGATGCTAAGATGCAAATAGACAGAAAACATTGCGGCGACATGACATACTGAGCGTGTAACGGCGTTGAAAAAGCACATTTCAGCAGGTCACGCATCATCAGCGCTGAACCAGGGACGGCAAGACCCGAATTTTTTTCTGCCTAAACCCCAGGCTCATAGAGTGCGCCGCAGTACCTAGTTGCATTTCCAGGGGACTTTGACATCTTAGATTAGCAGATTATCTCTCAGTGAGTCACAATCTGAGACTGAGCCCTCTGAGCACTGTGGACATTTTGGTTCAGATTTGTAGAAAAAAAAAATCCCTCCTCTCCCCTCTCTGCCTTTTTTCCACTAGAGATATGTGTGGACATTTGATTGATGGATTTATGGACACCGTTTGGAAAAATGCGAGTGGGAAGAAGAGTGAGGTTAATGGTTTCAACTTTCTCTCCTCCTTCAAAAAGCAATGTTGAGGAACCCATGAGCAAGGCAGTGACCCGCTCAAATGCTCCACTGGCCAGCAGAAGACGACTGTGGTTCTACTGGGCAGCTTCCTGTTGTGAATGTGTGTTGTATCGTGAGAATACAACGCATGGTTCTGCTGGTGGAAAAAGCAAGTATGTTCAGCCAGTTTTAACAAATAAATAAGAATTTAATTAAAAAAACTCAAGATAGAAAATGTTTAAAACATGGCAGCTTCTTAGTAAGATACCTCGAATGTCTCAACATTATTAGCCTCACTGTTTATGTGAAAGCTACATTGATACACAACATATTTAGTTTTACAGTACCTGCTCTAAAATTGTTAGATGCTTATGTATTTTTGGACTATTCTTTCCTATTGGCCTCATGTGGACAAGTTTCTTCCTGGAAAGAAGACAAAAAAGGCTGACACTCTTTTTATTCTCAGTGGAAAAAGCTGTATTTTAAGATAGTTTGGGCATTAAAATACATTTTGATAAGTGAAAAATGTCCATTTTGTTTTCATAATCTTTGCTAAATCAATGTATATGATCTTTAATTTGTTAGTTAATACAAAGATTCTTTCAGGTCTCGCCAGCAAAACGTTACATTCACAAAGGAAAGTAACATTTCCTGTCGATGCTGTGGTGGCTCATATTTGTTTATGTTTACATTATCAGTCTGATTAATCCTAATTTGGGTTTTTTAATCTTGTGAGTATTAAGCATTAACAGTGACTTAACTCCTGCCTTCCATAAACATGAACGCAACATAAAAACACGTTTCTACACCTCTAAATAAATCAAAAATTGCATGTTTTTTTTTTGTTTTTTTTTTTCACGTAAAGCACTTAATGCAGTATAATTTATATTTTTGACTGCACTAAATGTTTGTAATAATTTGTAAATATATCATATTTGTGACCATTTACAACCACAAAGTACACCAACCCACAACACCATTTAATTTTAACCAATACTGGTTAAAAAATCAGCAAAACAACAGCATTACATTGACTTGACACAGACCATCACTAGAGGCAGTGTAATCACTAGTTTGGCTGCTGCAAATATGTGATATATTTGTAATGTAGAGAAAAATAGGCCAAAAATACATAGGCATCTCACAATTTTAGAGCCGCTATTGTATAATTAATGTTTTGTGCAGTAGACCAATGAAGCTATTATACATTTTGATGTGAGAGTGGGTTGCATAAGGTGATGGCGTTGCTGCTTAATATGGCTTTATGATTTTTTTTTTCCCCCCCTGCAAATTTCTGTTTTCAGTACAAATCATGGTCATGCACCTTTCATCACAAAAATCACATCCTTTCTCATCATACACTACCGTTGTGAGATGAGAACATTGCATAACCGTACTGCACCTCGGTACATCTTATTCAGTGTTAAGATGACACAGGCTACATTAGCAGAGTCAGAGCCACAGTTTCAGCTGCATACACACACACACACACACACACACACACACACACACACCAGAGGCAGACAATCCTGTATTCTTGTTATAATTGAAAAAAACAGATAAAAAAAAAAAAAAACTTGTACTGAGCAAGTTGGACATCTTGGGTTCACGGGCAAAAACAAACAAATAAATAAAACACAGTGACTCTTCAGATATGAGAGCCAGCTCCCACTGTTCACCTGAAAGAGCCAGCTTGTTCGCAAATGACCCAACACTAACCTGGGAGCAACCCAAGTAAACACGGGGAGAGTTTTTGGCGGTGAGGCCACTGAGCCACTGCACCACGAATTTATACTTTAATGTAGTGCTAATAGACAATAAATGTGGGGCGAAGGAAGTTAAAGAGGTGTAAAAAATACCAGTGCAACCTTCCTGCCCCACCAAGGTAGACAAATCAAAAAGAACCAGAGAAAAGTAAAGACTTCAGCTCCTCTTGGAGAACGAGAGGGAGCTTGTGCCGTGGTTGCTGGTGTATGTAAAGACAATCTGAGAGGCGATGAGTGACCTGAGGTCTTCCCTGCTCCTAATGCCTGTTCAAGCCTGAAGTACATCATCAGAGAATGACACAGTATGTCATTATTTTTGCATTATTTTCTCAGTCTGGAGTCAGCATTTCACTCGCCCAGAAAGATTTAATGAAATCACATTTCAGCTGGACTCTGGGTGTTTACCAGACTTCTGCTGGCGTATGGGAGTTTGTGTGAGAATGTGTGTTTGAGTGTGTGTGTGTGTGTGTGTGTGTGTGTGTGTGTGTATATTTGGATCTGTGTTCTTTGTGTATGTGCTTGACTATGTGCCAGTGTTGTGACTATGTGTGTGTATGTGCGTGTGTGTGTGTGTGTGTGTGTGTGTGTGTGGTCTGGCCTTGGCCAGATAAACATTAATCATTAGTCTCGCCATATGGTGTCCATGTTGATCAAATTCCCTCGACAGGCGGGGTGCCTTACACACACAGGCATGCAAGAACTCTCTCTCTCTCTCTCTCACACACACACACACACACACACACACACACACACACACACACACACAGGTTATCTGTAGGAATTGTATAGCAAGAAATTCAATCTGTAGGACAAATTCCTTTTGCTGGACCAATTTGTGTTAGAGTTTGTCTATAGCTTTGCATTTTCTGTCGCCAACAGTCAAATACAAGCAAAAGAATAATGGCTGCATTCATAATCTTATAGCCCCATAGAAAACTGTTTTTTTTTTTTTTTTTTTTCAGGCACTCCTAGCCCACCACAAGCCATATGTTAGATGACAAGGGGAGAAAAAGCTTCTCACAGTTAGAATTTAGATTAAATTGCTGTAATCTCATGGCAAATACAAATCTCATAGGATGGGATGCTGCAAAGAAAACAAAATATGAATAAGAATTTAGTAGATAAAGACCATATGAACATTTATCTGGAAATTTAAACTGTAGTCCATGTAAAGTAACACTGAAATATTATGAAGATAACAAATGAAAGAACATTGAAAATATGAGGAAAAACAATATGTGAAATTACAGAATATAACTTGCACACAACATGCAGCTCTACAGAGGACCATAATGCCCAGGTCTGCACCGAGCAACTGTTGAGCAAAGCTGCTGAGAAGTTCAATCGTGCTCAGGTTTCACCCACAAGAAGAAAACATTGTTTAGGAATGACACATCTGGAGTGACAACGCATATTCAGTCAAAGCGGCAGAAATGCTGCAGAAGTGCGGCGGTGTCATTGCATGGATCCCGTCACCTTGCTCTCATACGTCTATCAATCTTTTTCTGAGCATATGGCTTGTCTGGCGCCCTTCTGGGATGGGTAAGACAAACTTTTTGTGTGGGTTGGTGCTGGTGTGTGCTTTCCCAGGCTGTGTCCTTTTTGTAAGCACTCAACCCAGCTAATGTTAGAATAACCTGCTGCCAAAGTCATTTCAAGATTAAGCCTGCAGATGAATTGGTATCGTGCTGAAAAGCCCCTGGACGCCGTCTGTGGCGCTCAAAGTTTTGTCCACAGTTTGTCTCGTGCACAGTTGTCATTAGATTTTGTCTTTGTCCATGAAAATGTTTGATAGCTTAGCTTCAGTGATTTGCCACTGTCAGTAACATAAACTGGGCCTGTCACCACCCATTTTTACCACTGACCTTTGGTTAATGCATGGAGGAATATTATCATTGGTAAACACAGTTAAAACAGGACTTTGCTTCTTAAATATTATTCTTAACGAATATCTTCATCATTAACCAAACTTTGAGAGCTTCCAAAAGCCAGTGATTGAGATATAATTGAGTGTTAGAGGCTGCATTTTCTACAGTGATACACTCCAGCAGGGCTGACACTGTCTGGACTCTAAGACCAACCCATTGTCCAGCAGTGATCCAACAGACAAACAAACAAACAAACAAACAAACAAACAAATAGGTAAATAGAATTAAAAACCCACCAACAATAACAACCACATTTTCATTTTCTGATTGACTGACTGAGCTCCTAATGCAAGAACAGACAACACATAACGATGCATTTTAAACTGTATTTGCTGTATTCTGGGGCTGTTGTTTATGCGCGTAAAATAGATCTTCCACTGATAATTTATTTGGTCAAAGTCACAGATTGGGTTGGTAATCATTATTGATTTTGCATGACCTAAATTTTCATCAAACTCATCTGAAGGAAAAAATACGGTGTTGTAGCTGATTCCTAAAACTGGCATGAGATAGTGCATGTGTCAAAGTGTCGTCTCCATTCAAATTGTATTACTTGTATTACATTAACATTAGGCCCACACATGGCTGTATTGATGTTAGCTTAGTTACAGTGGCCCATTTTTGTGTAAAGATTTTATGAGTGTAACACAAACAAATCTTCAAAGATAGAAAGAAAGAAAGAAGGAAATACTTAAACTACACTTTTATATATATATATATATATATATACATATATACACCAACCATGAACCACCTGCTGTTTCTGTGTCTGGATGTTCACCTGCATCTTTCAGGTGATTTCTCAACACGTCTCTTTTCCAAGTCAGGGAGAGACCCCATATCTCCTCATCAGACCTGCTTTCCTCCCACACACCTTTGTTTTTCTGTCTTTTCACGCACACACACACGCACGCACGCACGCACGCACGCACGCACGCACGCACGCACGCACGCACACCAGAAAAAAACAAACAAAAACATGATGTTGAGAAATTCAAGCACAACTATTACACATACATACCTGCACACAAAACTTGAAAAACCTTAAAACACACACACACACACACACACACACACATGCACACATGCACACACACAAACACACACATACACACCCTCCAGTGCCCGCGCGCACACACACACACACACACACACACACACACACACACACACACAGTTCCAAAAGAATATTTCCAGGGATTTTCTAGTGACATAATTATTCACATTCAATCTGGGACAAATGAACACATTCTCACACACACACACACACACACGCAAACGCACACACGCACACACACACACACACACACACACACACACACACACACACACACACTGTGTGTCTGTCCCTCTTATTCAATCCCTCTTATTGAGCCAGACACCCCGCTGAGTGCCTTGCAACAAAGTCACAGCTAAAAGTGGATCCACCCCTCCTTTTTTAGACTCAACATCCTAAAAAAAGGACCCCAAAAATTTGTCACCAAGCAACCCAAACCACCGGAGAAATCCTTCTCTTTCTCGCCCCTCCTCTCTAAATTCAGTCCTTGTGCGAGTGTATGTATGTTTGCATCAGGCCGGGCTGCGTTGTCACCTTGTCATTTCTTTTATTTATTTATTTTCTGGAAGGCGTGTCACCGTCTGAGAAGTTTCCTTAGATGAAAAATGTTGTGCAGAAGTGTTTTGAGTCAAATCATGAAAACAAGGTGCTATTTCGGCTGTCTGGAACTGAAACTGTCTGATGAGATAAAGCAGAGATATGTGTTTTCTACAGCTATTGTAGTGGAAGTGCAATTCAAACGGAGCTCACAAAGCCCCCAAATTATTAGTGTGTTTCGAGAAAACAAACCAAAGAGATAAGTACAACAACAAGTAATAAGTAACACGTTCAGATTTCACACAGTTCCCATGTTTAGACATAAATAACATCACACGGGAACATCCAAATAAGTTCACATGGCTCTGAAAAGCTATAATTAGTTAGTTAAAGTTAGTTAAACAAGCTTGTAAACACATAAGTCCAACAAAACAGCATCATGATATTTACAGGCAGGAGCTTATGTTGCTCTCCGTGGTGCTGAAGCAGACAAAAGGCACTTTTGCACCATAGCCTGATCCGACTTTACTGTTACTTTTATGAGCTGAGAATGAAACAACATGTGGGCGACTCTCTCCACATTCACTTGGATGATGGGATGGAGATTATTGTTTCCCAATAAGAGACATGCATTAATTTCTTCCACTACTTGGGGGATGGTTGTGTCTGTTAATATCTTGTGTTACTGTTCACAAATAATGGCTTTCATCTGCGCTTTCATATGCGTTTGATATTGAGGGTATAATTCTAGCTACGCGAAGGACTCATAATGTTAATGCCATTATACAGAGGCATTTTACCGTCATGAATCGAGATTTTCATGGTGAGTGATTGTTTTGATAGTTTTTAATGCTTTTTGGTTTTAATATTGCTAAATAAATTATATGGCACGGATTTATTGGGTGTGGCCCTAGACTTTATTTGTTCAAAAACATGTTCATGTCAAGTGTAAAATTTTGTTTGAGAGTAATATCTTCATCGGTGACTCCTAGACTGATAGACAATACTAGAGTAAGCTTGGCTACCAGGGGGCATATTACTGACACCTACTAACTTGCAAATGCCATGTTAATTGTTTGGTAAACATAGTAATCAGTGTTAGGACCTGATTTCGCAAAATTGTCATGACAGATTAACAGTTCCTCGGTCAGTGCTCCTGTCCTAACTTAAGACAGAAAAAGTGTATGTTATATTTGATTACATAAGAATCCTAACTTACAAAAATCTTTCTTAAAGCCTCTGAACTTTAGTAAAAACCCTTAAGCCGTCCGTAACTGTTTCACTTGTCTGTTAGCTGCTCTTTTGTTGTTTTTACAAAACCAGCAAAATGTCAGCGCTCATCAGTATTTACAGCTTCTGCAACACCAAATTGGGAAAGATCCTACCATAGACTTGAGAGTAGGATTTTGTGAGCAGGATTTGTCGGGTGAGATTTGTAAACACAACATTCAAACCTGGCCCCTCCTCCCTGGCAAAGCAGGTTTATGTTTCCTAGGATCATCCTTGATATATTTTGTTTTTTTCTGTGGTCTGCAGTTTGTTTCTGTGATTTTTTGAGCTTCCCATTGGATGTCCTGAGCTCAGCTAAATAAGAAACTCCAGGCAGAGGGCACGGTCTCTGCAGACACACACACACACTTCTAGTGGACCATAAGTGATGATTGAGAGGGATTATTTTCGAATGAATCTATACACTGTGTTTTAGGGGGAAAAAAACTTTGCATTCTGCCTTTAACTTAAAAAACTTAAGACAGGATGTTTCTGTAATACGGCCCTTGCATTACCAACAGGGTTAGACTATAAAGAATTAGTAGACAACTACAATATTAAAGACAACAAGATTAGATTAGAGTCGAGTCTGATGTAGATGAGACAACAGCTGGGCAAAAATAAAAGAAAATCAGAAAAATAACAATGTTTTTTCACTCAGGAAGAGCTCAGCAGTTAATATTTGATGAGGTAACCCCGATTCTTTATTACAGCTTTGATGCACCTCGGCTCTCCACCTCCATCTCTGTCTCTGATGTTGGTTCTGCTTCCCAGGTCTCACATACTGTGAGAACTTAAACAAAACGAAGTGACAGATTTGCCTCAAAGAGAAGTTTGGGAACCACTGGCATAGAAAAAGAAACACAGATATTCTAAAAAAAAAAAATAAATATGGGGTTTAATTTTTTCTTTCTTCAGTGTGTGCATGTGTGAGAGAGAGTCAGACGTGTGGCTGCATCTGAATGCAAATGTATGTTTGTGTGTGTGTGTGTGTGTGTGTGTGAGACTTGGGCCATTCCCAGCCCCAGTTAAACAGAAATAGCTACAACAGTAATAACACTCCCAGCTAAGCGGCGGGGGATTCAATTCCCGGGTCATTTTACAAAAGCGTGGTGTGATTGAGTCGGTCTGCCCATTGAATTCAGTATTTAATTTCCTCAAGGTCCCGAGAGCCGTGTCTCTGTTTCCGATTCCTCCTCCTCATGAGATCAGGATGGGAGACTAAATGAAGGGCCTTTTCTTTCTTTTCTTTCCTTTTTCAGCCCATCATTTTCTTTCATAGAGCGCTCAGGGTTGGATAGGAGGGGACAGGTTAATGAGTCTGCTTGGTGTAGCAACGTTTTCCATTATCATCATTTCTCTTTACCCTCTGCTTTCTGTTTCAGTGTTTATCAATCAGAATCCCATTTTTCTCCCTTCTCTCTTTCTCTCTCTCCTTTTTCTCAACTCTCCCTCCTTCCTTTCTGCCATTTCTCTCACACATTTTCTCTCTGCTCTTTTTCTTTTAATGCACATTTGTGTCCTATTAAGGCCAAGAAGACTAAACAAAGACGTGGAAAAAGGTATATGTAAAGTAAGTTAAAGGAGCAGTTCACCCCAAAATGAAAACTGACCAAATGTTTGAACAACTGCTTTGAAATTGCCATTTTGTCTACCTGGAGTATTGCTGCATAATAAAATATTTTGGACTTATAGTGTAATTGACTAAAAAAATGCATAGCTTATGTTCCATTAACTTGATGAATTTGATTATTATGTTGTGTCTGTTTTGGAACGGTAAACAATCAGATATTCCTTACTCCAAATGCTGCAGAGAAGGCTCGGATAATGATTGTGGTTGATTTGTTCTGATTTAAAGAAAAAGAGCGAGAGAATAAAATAATTTATTGGGGGTCCAACAGTGTCCACTAAATATTACTCAAGCAGTTTTACCAAAAAACAGTGGCAAGTAAATTTGTGTGCAGTTACTGGAAGAGTTGTAGTTGGTTACTTTCCATCTGAAAACAAGACTGTCTTAGATCGCTGGTCCATTTTCCAGTTCAGAGCGGTTACCACTGCTAAAAAATGATGTGTGGAAGTTAAAACAAATGTAAAAGTGCTCACTCACTGAGAGCACAAAACCATTCACCCTTCTTTTATTGATAAAGTGCACGTTGAGTCGGCATAGCATAGATGTGATGAAGTGGAAAAGGTTGTTTTTTCTCGCTCGTGGTCTAGGGAAAAAGTTGAATATTTTGCACATACCTCACTCAGTTATAGATAGATACTTTTCTGGTATTTTATTTTATTGTCCTTGAGAGGAAATTCATTATAACAGTTATGTATAGAGACTGACATAAATACAGCCATTCAGTCCATGTAGATACATCTATACACACAATTGCCAGCCACATTATTCTGGGTTACAAGAAAAAGATCAACAAGACACAGAGCACAAAAATATATCCAACAGCCCACCATCCACAGGGGATATATGTATTCCTGGCTCCATTGTGTGGATATAACATATGTCATGGCTATATTATATGTATTAGGGCTGTCAAGGTTAATGCATTAATGCATCTGTTTAACCCTCTAGCGCATAGCGGTCACTACAGTGGACAGCTCTTTAAAAGTAATTTTCTCCTAAATGCAATGGTTTCTATGGTGGAATTGCTCTCTGCGTCTCCCCTCCAGGTTAAAATATCAGCTAAATGACATGTGAGCTTCCAGTGGCAGCAGTGTGTAAAGCAGCGGCCTCTAACATTTAAAGGATGTTTAACAGGATAAAAGATGCACAGAGATAAAGCTTAACATCTTTGTCTTTATTGCAGGAGGATGTTCTCTGTGTGCCGCAGGTCGATGGTATCGACCAAAAGCTAGACGACTGTTAATGAACCAAAGATGAAAACACAAATGGCTATTCAGTCACCAGAGGATGTACTTGAAATGCATCACAAACCCCGTTACACAGCCAGCAAAATTGATTCAAAAGCCACAGGATATACGGTAAAGTCATTACCTACCCTTATGCATGCACAAATAATTGGTATTCAATTGCAATACGTAGTAACTGAGTTATAAGTGCCAGAGAAGCAACTATAACTGCATTAAAATACAGGCACAAACAAACCCCATGAAATTGAAGTAATTGAATAAAGACAAACTGTTTTCAATATCACCTTTTTCCCTCTGCTGCTTTGATACCTAAGACAAAAGGACTAAAGTCCCACTAAAAGCAGGCACCCTGAGGGTTTTTTGCTTATCAGACAATCTTTACTTTCTTCTCCTCTGTGGCCTCCTGCAGGGAGAAATGATGAAAGGAAGAGATGTGAAGGATGGGATCACAATTTACCCACCCACCCCCGGGGCAGGGAGTGGGGTAAACTCAGTACATTGTCTCTGTGGTGACAAAAATCAAAGCGCCAATTTGATGGCAAAGTGGACACATAATTCAATTTTCCCACCGATGCACTGTAATGTTTTGACCTGGGGGTCCGAGGTCTTAATTAGCTGTCTTAAAAAAAAAAAAAAAGAAAGAAAGAAAGAAAAAAAAAAGAAAAAAAGAAAAAAAGCAACACTCTTTATCAGCCAGTGAGAATCGCACGCAAGGTATTATCTATTTTTCCCAGTTGGGAGGCTAACATTTGAGTTTTTATTGAATGGCAACCATACAGTTTTTTCTCCAAAAAATATCAGGCTACATCAGGCAAGACTTAGAATACCAATGCCATGTGTGTATCAGTGTATGTGTGTGTATGTGTGTGTGATAATCATCTTCATCCACAAAAAAATATTGAGGGTGCAACTTGGTGTCTCAATAGTTACCAACTAAATAAATATATTTTAAAAAAAGTTAGCAATACAGTTTAATCAGTACAACTGAATATAACTGGCTGCTTTTTGCCCAGTCAAAGCATGGAAAACATCGATGAACCTGAATATCATGTATCTATCAAGTGTTGGTGCAGCAGCAATGCACTGTATCTGAATTAAAATATAACCAAATACACATACTGTAGCTTAGAACTTATGTCTCTAATGTATTCATTAGATATTTCACATTGCTGCCACATTACTCCTTGTGTCTTACTATAGCCAGAGGTAGAGCTGTAACACAGTAGTTTTTCACTGTAACGGGCAACATTTCCAGTTAAGTAGCAACAGTCAGTCCAAGTTACGGAAAGTTATGAGAGGTGCATGAAACTCAGAGGCTTTCATATCCCTCTCTGACTGATCAATTCACAATCCAATGTGCTGAAAATGAGAACTGCTTCGCCTGTTATCGCATCATTGAAATGACATCATCAGTCATACTCACCGCTCATCTATTTTTATCCTCAGTCACTGCTGATCACTGAAACGTTACCTGTAGCCACTTTTGTCAGCTTAGCTTTCATTAGCTATTTAGTTCAGGATAGGAAAAGATCACAGTTAAGGGTTCATCATCAAGGTAAAGGTTAGTAAAGTGTTTCACAGTACAAGACCTCTGCAAACTGCAACCTCAGTAATAAACATGTAATTAAATTTACACATTCTCCACAATGTCAACAAAAACTGTACATGATAAACTTTCTTGAAATATCACACAAACATCTACAGGCTCTTTGCAAACAAATCACATTCACTCTCTAGTGTTACCACTGACCACGGTTATTTTTCTACTGGTATTAACAGATCAGAGGGTACTCTAAAAGCTGCAAAGAAGCATACACAAAAAATTTTGCTTTGCCGCTGATGGCTTATGCTAAGTAAATTACTACTGGCCACTGCAGCTGTTACACATTTATTTGTGCATTTGCATTAAGTGGACAGTTGTTGAAGAATATATCCAGTCTATAATCATGATTGTCAGCACCCTCAGACAGAGCTGCACTCTGTCTAGTGAAGTGTCTAGTCTTCAGTAAGACATAAGTGAACTCTCACATCTGTAAAGATATTGCATAAGCATATAAAATAAAATTAAGGAGCGCAAACACTGCATTTGAGTGAGTGTGCTTATGCCTCTTCCCACTAGCAGACATGATTTACCTCGCTTTGGGACTTTCACTGTAAAGCTGCTGCATACACTGGTACACTGTAGATCTTTGCAAAAGCTTTATCAAGAGGGCTGCTGCACTTCTTTGATGCATGCTGTCTCGAGTTAGACGCTGGTGGTCAGAGGGCTGTGAAGGTACGTGTCCACAGGGGTGTGTATTCGATGCTAGGAGTCGTGCCACTTCCCAGATTTAGATGCTTGATGGGCGTGTCACTCCTGATGATTGACAGTTGCTTTCACCGATAACCGTGCAAACACTTCCTAGCCACACCTGATTGGACAAATGCGTCATTAGTGGGCTGTCCTCTCCCAGATTTCAAATCGGACCAACATGGCGGCTCTTTTCGAACCTACATATTGATATTTTGATATTATGAAAACCTTGCAGTTTCCTGATTCTGTCGTCATTTTAGATCGACAATGGTCAGTTTAAAAGTTTTGTGAGAGTTTTTCGGAGGCAGCAAGTCATGCCGGACCTCAATTTCATGCAAATGAAGAGACACCAACGTGATGCTCCATCTCTTGAAACACACTGCAACAGTACCAGAATGCATCACACGGCTGCCTACATAGACAGTGAATGGGAAGCACTGAAAAGACCGATCCTGTGGACACGTACCACGAGTGAACTCCCTGCAGACGATCAATAGATCCTCATTCCTGGAGTTAGATTTTGCCCTTGAGGGAACTGAATATGATCAGCACAGAGGTGGTGGGATAGAGATGGGCCTCATAACAGCCACTGAGGGAAATTTATCTTCACTGCCTTCTTGGGGGTCACCACCCTGTAAAGATAATTGCATGGTGGTGTCTTATTTCCAAAACCTTTCTCTAAATTGTAATTTCTGTCTTGCAATAAAGAAATCATCATCATCTTCACTTTGTCTCTCCTGACTGAAACTGTCTTAAAAAACTCAGGATGCCCATAAATAAGTCTTGTTATGATTTTAAAGCTCTCATAAAATGGCATTTTACTTCCTTAATTTGATTTATTTCCAGTTTTATAATGACCATTGCAGTGGACTCAGAAATAGACAAGAAATATTTTTTGACCATATGCACACAGACCTCAGAGCTCACACACACACAGGTTTTAATGGAGGCTTTCAGTGAGGATAGTTAGTGATTACACCACACATGTGCATGCATAGTCTTGCACATATCTCATACACACATTCACACACACACCTCTCTGCCATAGAAACACTGCTGGATCTTTGCAGCGAGTTGTTGGGGAGCGTAGCTGGGAACGTGGCTCAAGGCTCGGCTGCTGGCAGAACTTGTGTCTCCTGGAGCTTCAGGGTTCGCATTCAGTGGCACAAGACTGGCTTTGCGTGCATGTTTCCCTGCTAACAGCAGCACCTCACACAGGTGTTAGAGGGGGAGGCTTAAAGTACGTCCATCCTGCTCTCCACTATGGGAAATCACACATAATACATCTGTGATTTCTTTTGTCTTCTATTTGTAACTTATCTGTATTGCCTCCAAACATTAAAAAAATATGCAAAATAAATAAATAAATATTTTTTAAGGTGGATATACACATTTTGTCTCACATTAGTGATTCGACAAATAGCCAGTTCACAAACACATTTACATTTGCTTGTCTGGTAGGTCTTCCCCAGTAATTATCATTCCCTAGAGAGTGGAAGTTTCTGTTATGTATAGGATAAATAAATAGAACTAGCTAGTTATCATAAGCAGCAATAGCTGCAATGGCTGAAAAGACCAAAAAAAGAAAAGAAAAAAAGAAAGCATTAACTGCAGAAAATGTGATAGTGACATCAGCAGAAATGCCATAAAAAACTTTGGTTCAGGTTAGGTTTAGGCCACTAAATCTGATTATAGTCTGGCAGCTAATCTGATTAAGCTTATGGGTAAGGTTTTGGTCATCATTCAATACAAACTCAATGAAGATGAAAATTTCATTGTCAGACTTTCCAAGTGTGTCTCCTTCCAGTAAGCCCTTCTTTTTTATGACACTGAGCTGTTCGTTCTCTACCTGCTCACATGTGAGTCCAACACTGAGATGAGAAACTCCGGACTCTGTAATTCTCTCCATTACTGCTCCAGATACCTGAAAGCTCAGGCTTTGCCCTGAGCAGCCATCTCTGCGTTATCATTATCTTGCTCCAGTGAAGGTGAGTTTAAAGTGCCATATTATCATGTGAGAGAAAAGTGGCGCTGGCCCAGGCTTGGCCTCAGCTGGAGTTGGAGGGAGCCATGCTGGGTCTTTGATAGCTATTAATAAGAGGAAGTGTCAGAAGAGAGGAGTGAGAGGTTATGTGTTTTAACAAAGTCATGCCACAGATTCAGGGGAACTGAGGAACTCATTGTGTGAGATGTATAATTGGCTAATGGCTCTGCAGAATCCAGGGTAGTATAAGAAGGTAATTGGATGATATGACTTTGGAAGCAGCTGTAATTGGCTAACATTGAAAGTGCAACCAAGGGCACTGGATTGTAATTGTTAGCTTTGACTTTAGAGGTGTGGGTAGGGGGTAGAAACTAATTAGCTAAAGGTATTTTAAAACTCTAGGTGTGCTCATAACCTGGTCAATTTGAGTTTTGAACAAAGGTTGGAAAGGTTTTTAATTGGCTAAAGCCCTATTCTGTTTGAAGTACAGTACAATAATATTATATTGGCCCTTCTTTTGCAATAAATGTGTAAGCAGCAGCCTTTCTTACCCACTATTAAACAGATAGGTTGGGCCACCCTGCTGAGCGGAACTGCCAATCCCACACAGTTTTAGTTCCAGCGGAGGGTTTTAGTGTCACTGGGTGTAAATGGTGTTTTAGAGGCCTTTACACCCTGCTGACGAATATCGCTGAGGTAAGCACATGTCAGTATTATGGCTCAATGAAAGATAACACAGTAAAAACCTCTATATTTAGTCCAATGTAATGTCAGCCTCTGATGAAAAAAAAAAAAAAAAAAACTATATATATGTGCGCCTCAGTGAAACAGGCTATAGCATGTGCTGCAAAAACGTCATGTGATCTCATACTGAACCTTAAAGGGGTGTTTCACACATATTTCACTCACCATTATGAAACACAAGATCCTTAAAATGTAATAAGTAATGTCAAGTCTGAACCCCTTAAATTCACATAACAGAATTAAATTACTACAAAATAATGGTATATTTCAGGGGAATCTCAATCTTTGTTTTACAAGGAGCAATCAAGGCTTTTGTCATGTCCCTTAATATAGCATTTCAGGGATAAGTGAAATGTGTTTTAAAACATCATAATCATGTAAATTCAGGTTTTTGAACATTTCAGGGATAACTCGGGAAGAGCATTAGAAAATCTGTGAAATCAAGGTGAAACATGCAAGGATGCATTAATAACTGTGGATTTACTATTTTTAGGAATTAATTAGGGAGCCATTGAAGTTATATCAAGGAAACTTTTTAAATGTAATATAGTTCAAAATGTCTTAATCCATGCACAAAACACCTTAATATTCAGAATAAGGTCAAAATTAAGGCATCCTGTTTCTGGGTATACAATTATAAAATAATTCAAATATGCTTTGAATCCCAGATGAAGGAGGTTTTACTTGCAAGCCTTCATGGTAAACTTCAAAAAACACTAGACATCCCTGATCAACTGGAAAATCAGAGACTCCATGCTTTTACCACAGCAAAACATTATCAAAAGTTCTGTTCAAAAAGCTGACACTCATCATGCAGCCTTACCCAAGACTCCAGCACGCAGTCGTATGCTCATTACATCCCACACAGGCTACACAGCTGTGGATGAAGGGATTTTACACACGTGGTCTGTATACAACACTGTAGCAGATATACATATGTTTGGGAAGTGAGTACTTGATATAAATTATGCATTATGGGCAAAGAAATCCTTTAAAATGCTACATTTTCTATAAAAAAAAAAAAAAAAAAAAAAAGTCATGGCTTAAGGGACATTTTGTTGATCCTACAGATGTGATTTTCCTTACTCCTCATTCCTTATTTTAGGGTCTTTATGTGGTGCATGTTTCATGGGGCTAAATGGTGTATTAAGCTGTAAAGTGTGGCACCTTATCTCCGCTTCTCGGGATAGTTCTTGTGGAAAAGATGGATAGACTGTCTGCTTATGAGTTTATCAGGCACACACACACACACACACACACACACACAAAGGTAATAGTGCCTATAGCATAAGACAACATTTCGCTGTCTGTGCACTTAACCCTTATCCACTTAAAACATTATCTTAGAACACCTCAAGCCTTTGACACACACACACACACACACACACACACACACACACACACATAAATACATACGCACACACTTCATGCCTGGAATACTGCCATTATATGTAATTAAACCTATCAAATCAACTTTCCCTTTGGAGCTGAGGACCAATTGAGTTAGCAGGGATCTTAATACCTGAATCTAAATTCACTGCAGCGCTCCACTACAGAAAGCATTAGCCTCCCGGTGAGCTCACACACCGATTAGCAACAGGATGTTACATTTCATACAGGCTTTGCCCTTTTATGGCGCTCTCTTGTCGAGTTGCCTCACTGCACCAAAATCTTCATGCACTCAGCCAGTCTGGATGAACTAACTCTTGGCCTTCCTGTCTTCCATTAGATGGAACTTATAGATTTGTTTTCAGGTTGACATTCATTTCAACCCTTAAACCATCCTCTTCTTAACCAGTGACCACACATATAAATACTGCCTACAATTATGCTGGTACTTAATAACACATAATAACAATAAATTGAACGTATCACATTATTGACAATATTTTAATTGACTCTAACTGATTTAAATGAGGACTATTTATACTCATTGGACAAATGTGTGTACATAATTTTGGGAAAGTCAGTGAATTTCATGCTTATTTCACATGTTTTCAGTCAGGTCTGGACATTACACATTTTTACAGTTTCAATTTTTGTCATTTTAAATCACCTAAACCCAATCCTTGCCATTAGGTGAAAAATAAATAACAAACAAGGGATGAACTGGAAAAACAGACGTGTTGCTTAATTCTTTACCTCCCCGCATAGCTTACTGATGAAGAACTGAAGGAAAAAAAAAAACTGCAAAGTCACCTTTGTCAGACTTGAGATGACACAGATGTCACAGTTAACTAGGTATGGTACAGACCTATCAGACTGAGCTCTCGGGCATCTGAAGTCTGACATCAAAGATCAAGCATCCTTGCAGTTAGTGTATCACTACCCCTTTTATTGGGCACAATGGACTTAACAGGATGCTATTACAAAAGGCACTGCAGCGGGTGCCAGGCTGCCGTTGTGTTTGTCTACTTACGTCATTGGCCTGTGTAATCTAAAAATAAACAACATAATCCTTTTATTCAGTGCAACAAGGTCATGCCCATTGTTCAAAAGACACTAATCTAGAGTCAAAGTCCAGTCTGAAGTCAATTTACATTCAACTTAAATGCCACTGTATGCACCACTTCACTGTGACCCGACCCCCACACACTCTTCCAGTGCTGGGCTTGGGACGGTCGAGGTGTATGCTTTTATTATTTATTATGGGGTTACACCTGTCTGTCCATCAAAAAGTACTGCAGTGCAATATTTGTATGAAGGAAGTGCTAAACCTTTTGGTCCAGTCGGCCTTAAGTCGGCATGACAATGGGTTGGCACAAACTAAGCCATGGTTTCTGAATGCATAAATTACAAAACCCGAAGGGGAGGTCGGTCATTGGTGAAGGCCACGCTGACTGGCCGAAAGGGGCGTGTCCTGTGGACAACAGCATGGCCTGAAGAGGGGTGTGACTTAGCACAAACAGGGTTGTAACTTCTGAGTGTCTTCTTGTTCTCTGATCAAAATGAAAAAGATGACAGCATCTTTCATGACAATATTAGTGTTCACTGCTAATCTTTCCTTTTTTTGATGCTTTATTTGATAGTTACAGTGGAGAGCGACAGGAAACACAGGAGAGAGAGGGGATGACAAGCAGCAAATGGCGCAGGCTCGGATTTGAACCCAGGACTATGCGCTCTACCAAGTGTGCTACCAGCATGCCAGTTTACTCCTAATCTTAGCAAAAATGTCACTTTTTGTGGGTTGAGGAGTGACCCATTCCATTTCATCCATAACTTCTCTCCTGTGTTGCTGGATGACAGCTGGATCCAAACGTCTGCTTAGTGCAGCTTTAACTTAAGCAAGGGAATGCTTCATAATAGATATTTTAATAATCTCAGAGCAACACATGGAGTTATAACTTGAATCACCCCGAAGCCTCTGCTTGGCCTAACTCCCAAAAAGATTGTGCTCGATGAATGCAAGCCCCTAGCCATTAGATAGACGGAGACATCGTCAGCGCCTCAGGCCACAGGACAGGCCATGCAGATTTTCAAAGCTGCATTAAACAAACACTGACGACACAGAATTAAAACGGCGTCTGCTCCTGTTTGAATTACACTTTACTCTTGGGGTGCAGGCCACCGAGGTAGTCTGAAGATGTTATTGTTAATTTAGTTCGTTTCTTTTTTATTCATTATATCTTTGTTGTATTTTCTTCCTGTCCATTCTTATCTTTCCGATTCTTTTGAACCCATTATTCATTTGTATTCCTTTTGTTCCCCTTGCTGTTTGTTTATGTAAACCACTTTGCACTCTCATTTTGCTATGCTCTTACAGTTAATTTATATGTTAATTTTAAGTATAGGTTTGTTAGTTTTTTGTTTTTTGTTTTTTTTCATTGAGGTTTTTTTTTTTTTTTTTTTTTTTACTTCCAGTTTTAGTTTTAATACTTTTGTAATGGGTGGCAGTTTTTAAAGATATTGTATGTATTAGTTTGGATTTTTACCCATGTGGTAGTAAGTAATACATCCACAAAGTTTGGCCAGTTAACTCCTTCCCTGTTGCAAGAACGAGAGCTTCATCGGGCGTGTACTGCTCCAAAAATGAATGAATCAGATATTTTCTGCCATAAAATAGTTCCGCTATTTTGGAAACCAGGGGGCTGAACACAAAACTGAAAGTGAAACCAAAACAAACGTGATTTATTTTGCATCCTTCAAAACCATTTTTCAACTTTGTGTCGGCGCTCAAAATCGTGTTGTTTTCCAGTTTCCATTTTTTTCCAGTTTGCTTCACTCATTTTGCAGCAGTGCATTTCCAGTGAAGCTCTTGTTCTTGTGACAGGAAGGATTAGTTTAAAGGACTAAACATCGATCCCAAATTATTAAAAAAAAAAAAAAAAAAAAATCAATCAATCAATATTTAATCAAAATTCAATCTTTCTTTTAACTCCCTGCACACAGACAAAAATACAAAAACTACCAGTTTATACAAAGAGACAGTTTTTTAAATCAGCTTAGATTTTTCCTCCCTCTCAGTCACATTTTTATTTTTATTTTACACATACACTTGAGTGCAATCTTTAGTGAATCTCTGTGTGGGTGTTTTCGGTGTACTGATAGATTTTCCCAAAGCATACAGTTACATACATCTGTGATATGAACTGCTAACGAGATATAAATTACTTGTTGCTCATGTGTGCACATGTGCAGGAATGTGCATGTCTGTACTCATTAACATTCTGCCGCTGGTACATGTGCTCGCTTACTGGCCTGTACATGCCAAGTGTCTAATCCCGGGCTTTCTGTTTCCCTCACCATGCACCCCTGCATCAATATTTCTATCTCTCCCATTCATCATTCATCCCTTGCTTGATTTCTCTGTCCATTATTTTTTCCATCCTATCCATCCATCCCTCTATCCAACACTCCAGAGGAGACAAATGCATTTATCTTGTGTTCCTGACCTTGAAATTCCACATTACACCGGCATCAGTGTGGCGCCAACGTGTCTTACGAGTTGCTCCACATAGTGCTTTTAATTTGAAAAAAAAAAAAAAAAAAAAAAAGAGCAAAGAGGAGAACAATTGTTTTTTTTCTCCCTTTTTTCCAGGTTCAGGATGATTCGGCTGGGCCTCAGCATGATGATGAACGTGTGCATGAGCCGCTGAGAATTGAGTCGAGGCAATTTTTGAGCTCGGACGCTTCCATCAGACGTGACATAATGCCAATGCAATGCGGCGATGAAGCAGCTTTCATTGATTTTAAAGTAAGCGTTCCCTCCACGGCCGAAGGCTGTCATGGAGCTCAGGGGTTAGCTACCTTTCTTCTCTCCGTTCTTCCATTGATATTTCCATCCCTCTCCATGTGACTTTATTCCCTTTAAGGACAATTTAACTCACATCCTAGATTCTTTGCACCATAGAAACAGTACATGGTGTCTTCATCACAAGAAGCACTGACACTGCACATCACAAGGAACACTGAATGCAACATGGAAGCCAATCCACTGCCATAACTATTGTTTACCTATAGACGCATATAAAGATCTGCAAAGGTGTCATTCCTTCCAGTGAGTTTAAAGGATGACTGGTTCAATTTCATAAAATTCGGTGTGAAATTATTTTGGATTTATCCATGACTTTTTCTGAAAATGCTCCAGTAGCAATGGAAAAGCTGTTTTCCTGTTTTCTGGTGCATGTGTGTGTGTGTGTGTGTGTGTGTGTGTGTGTGTGACAGCCAGTCCCTTGGACTTAACAGCAGAATGTCATTGACTGTCATTGACAACAGAGTAGATAGCACAGGCCACCTCACTATTCTCCTGGTTGCTAATGTACACAACAACAACAACAACAACAACAACAACAATACTAACATCACCATCAAGCTGCTCCCTTCCTCTCAGCCTGACAAGAACAGGTACTGGAGGACATTACCACTGACAAGGTGACTTCTGCCAGTTTCTCTAGGTGTGTGTGTGTGTTTAGGAGAGATAGACAGAGCAAGGAAGAGGAGAAGGTGACCAAGACAAAGGGACAGAGAAGAGAAAGTAAAAGGTAAAATGACAGAGAACAGTTGTATTACACAAACATCTTATATTTTATATTTGTCTCATTTGTTGGTTTGCTTGTGCCATTCCTGTGTCAAATTCATTTATTTATGAATGAATCATCATCCTATTGGCTGTCCCTCTATTAGTTCCTTCTGTCAGGAACTGATTTACATTGGGATTTATGTTGAGGATGTAATGGTTTATTTATTGTGTTGATGCATCATTTATTAATTCAGCTGAACTGATCTGCAAAAATAAATAAATATGACCAATCACTCTGGTTTTGGCCGGAATCGATATGAAAAGCTTTGACCAGATTCATTCACAATTCTTAATCTGCTTGTGTTCATTAAAGGATTAAAAAAAATTGTCTAAAGGTATTGAATCAAAAAAAAATTACTGGAATCCCTGTTTTCAAATTCCAATCAAAATGAATGGTTCCAAAAAAAAAAAAAAAAAAAATCATTCTTAAATAAATCAATCTTAAATGAAATCTCCAGTCTCTAGTGTATCATGAATTGAATCAAATAAGACTCACACTTCCAGGATTTGACAACGTTTGTAAATGTTCACAGAGAATAAATCACATAAATGTCAGATGTGACGGGATGACGGCATCTCAGATTTCATCTTAAGATTGGGATGGGGAATTTTACTGATTTCTAAAGAAACGGTGGACTTAACAACACTTTCATAATACATATCACTCAAAAATATTCATCAGATATAAATAAACGTTTTGGGCCTTGACTTATAGTTTAAACAAGGCTTCCATACTTACATATATTAGAATTGTAGTAGAATACAAGAGCAAGTCATACCACTACTACTACTAATAAACCCTAAACTGACTCACGATTTTCAGGGAGAAACTGCACAAATATCAGCGGTTAACAGTTTCATAATGCGACTGGAAAGAAATTACTTTGAATTTACATTAGAATCCAACCAAGGATTGATATTAAAAGAGCGACAGAGGTGGGAGGTGGGCTGAAAGTGCCTCGCAGTAGATTGGAGCGGTAATAGATTTGCATTTGGCTGCATGAGTGCTGAAACTGGAGCAGTTGTGGGCTGTATAATGTGGCTTTGGGGATGCCTGAGTTTTTCTTGGAGTGATCTGAAATAGAAACAGCTTCCCCGCGGACACACGTGACAGCATCGTCATGGTAATGCAGGCAGATACACCACAACTATGATAAGATGGGTGCATCAATATCCTGTTGACCTTAATCAAAGCATAACCGAATACCAGGAGTGTTGAGGTGTGTTGAGCTGTGTGTGTGTGTGTGTGTGTGTGTGTGTGTGTGTTTATGACGCATGAGGGACTCATTTGTTCCTGCCACTGCCTATTAGATGCTACAAGTGAGAGCGTAAAATTATTACTATTATTGTCTGTCTGGGGAAATAGATTCTTAATACAGATAGGTTGCCTCTGTGTGTGTGTGTGTGTGTATGTGTGCGTGTGTGAGACATGAATCTTAAATAGATGGAGAGAGAGAAAGGGAGCAATCGCTGTATGGACCCACATTGTGAGAAAGGCACATTGTGCTTGTCTTGTTGGTGTGTGTGTGTGTGTGTGTGTGTGTGTGTGTGTTCCACAATGAACAGAAACAGAAACAGAAAGAAAGAAGTACACCAAGGGCAGCTTCAAAATGTCTAGATTACACCTTGTATCACCAATATTGTATCTCCTCGTATTTCCTTCACAGGTTGGTTCACTGAGCCTCGCAGGTGGCACTTGATTCTTTTAGTGAAGGTGAGCGTAAACGTTGTGCCGACTTCGTGTCTGTGCTGTCTCTGTGTCTCCGATGCCAAATTCAGACAGTAATAGAGTCAGGAGAAAAGCCGACAATGAGAGCCAGATTGAGAGATTGGAGCTGGATAGAGAGCTGTAGTTATGATACTGTGCCAGGAGCTGTGAATTAGCAGGGAGGGCTGCATCCTCCTTACAGCGGAGATGCAAGTCTGTACTGTCACAGCATGTCCTGGCACAAATTACATCTATAGATCTATATACACTCAGTGGGCACTTTATTAGCTCCACCTGTACAATCTAATGCAGATGAATGCAACAGCTCTGCCTTGAATTTTACCTTTTAACAAAGTTTATAATGTTCGGTTTTTGTTGACATTGTGGAGAATGTGTAAATTTAATTCTATGTTTATTATTGAGGCTGTAGTTTGCAGAGGTCTTGTGCTGGACTACATTATATTGAGAGGTGTTTCTAATTTTTTGTCCTCCTTATTTATGTACAATGAGAGGGACAGAATATTAGAAACACTTCTCAATAAAATGTAGTCTAGTCCAACAGCAGCACTAACTATGAGCTCAGTGTCAAACATAGAAGTGAATGAACACCTCTATTACTGTGACCAAAAGAAAACCTGAGCATTAGAGGCATCAGAAAAGCAAATTTTATGGCATAATAGTTGTATTGAGTTGTATTAGATTGTACAGGTGGACCTAATAAAGTGGCATCATATACAGTGCATCTATATCTATTTTGAGTTGTAACAGTTCACAAAATTCACAATTATGTTCAATACAATACAGAGGTGTCATGATTCTGTATGTTTTTTTTTTTTTAATACAGCAAAGAAGTATAAATTCACGAGAACTTTCCTTGATTTTTTTTTTTTTTTTTTTTTTGTAAATTAATTCATTAAAACACAATTAAGTATGATCCTTTTTTAGTTTGAACGATGATGGAGCTATATCTGACCGCTGTTACAGTTAGGTAGCTTTGTAAAGCCCTTGACGTCCAGCCGTCTGCAGTCAGAGAAGCAGCAGCTGCTTCAGACATTTCATTTTCTATTTGGGTTTCTGTTTTTTTGTGCAAAGCAGGAGTTACAGTCTGGCAGAAATGGCTTGGTGAAGGAACAGTGCACTGGGGCTGTTGTGAAAACCTGCGTTCTCCACCACAGAGTCGGCTCTTATATCCGTGGCTAATGATGCACAATTCAATAAGCAACCTGAAATCCTACCATGGTACATTATGGTAACTGTCCTAACCACAGTAAAAATGTGATTTTTTTTTTATACAGTTTGGGAATTTCATAGTAATTATGATTAATTTGTGGTAATACTGTAAAAAATCAGCTGTTAAACCACAGTATAATCATGGTTAAGAATCCATGGTTGTGCTTTCCAATAATAATACGTGTAAAAAAAAAAACATAGCTACTATAGTTTGGCGTAGTTTGCGTACCATAGTAAAAACATTAATTTTCATAAGGGGAGTAGAGATGTAGTTTAACTTGAAGGAGATCATTTTTAAAGATACACTGTTTTCCAGGAGGTAAAAGTAATGAAAGTTCACTTCATGGGGACTATTAATGGCAAAAGTCCTCAAATAGAATCAACGTGGAAACATGGCTTTTACAACTTGGCGAGGGAATAGAAGGAGTCATTTTCGTTGTTTTGAGGATGATTTGATTCAGAATGGCTGGAAAGTTCGAGCTGCGTTTGGGGAAACTCAACCACAGAATACACCAGGTCACTTTGGGGATCTCTGGCACTGCTTCCCAAGCATTGCTCCGTCGGATCAACCGGGCCCTCGGAGATGGAAGATGAATTCCCAGAAACTGGCTGCACCACGGTGTAGATCACAGTGTCTTGGAGGTAAGGGGCATTAACATATAGATCGAAGTTTGGATCAACCCCAGGGTTGGTAACATACTCAACTTGACCCCCAACTTCATTTTCACCTCTGTTGTCTTCATTTTCAGTGTTAGCCTTGAAAATAGGAGGAAAAATCATTAAGGATGATTAATTGCTTTCCCAGCATACCTGCACTGCAGAAAAGGAGAAGAACAAACACCTAGGGCTCTAGTTTCCCGGCGCAGCGCGGGGTGGCGCAGTGAGGCGAACCCCGCGCAGAGCTAGTTTCGACCGGCGAAACGGCAGAGGCGGACAGTTTCCAAGTTTCGCAGGCGGAGGTTCGCCGAGATGGGAGTGGCGGCGCAGCGGGGGGAGGTGCCGACAGATTCGGCTTGGCGCAGTGACAGTTTCGTGCCAAAAGGCTTCGCCGAGGTGCGCCTAAAGCTCGCCATCTGAAACCACGTCTACTTTCAGCGCAAGGCGGAGCGGAGCCGGCGCAGTGGAAGTTTGGCTGGCTGGCGCACATCACCAAAACCTCACAATCAGCACAAACGGTGCCAATCTCCTTTGATCTGACATCAGTTGTGACGGGACAGTTGATATGAAGATATATGTATGTGCTGATTGTGATCGTAGCATTGAATAGTGTTTTTTTCCGGTATTTATTGCATCGTTCATGTGCCTGACAATTCCGGAAGCCTGCCTGTGAGGTTTGGTGACGTGTCCGCACTGCTCGCCGGTCTCCGCTCCGCCTGCTGCAATAGACCTCCATGTCAGTTGTGTAAACTTTCATTACGCCTTCACGCAGCGCATTTTAAAGGCAAGGACAGGGGCTCATTTGATTGGTTAAATGTGAATCGGCTGTGTCAAACCCACTCCACGCCTTCTCTCCTCCCTTGCGCCGGTAGGAGGGACGGCAGAGTACTTGCGCCACCGAGAACGGCGTGCCAAACTTGGAAAATCCGCCTGGCCACACCCAGTTGGCGAAGCGCATCTGCGCTACGCCCCCGCCTTGCCTGGTCTGCGAAACTAGAGCCCATAGTGTACGATGTATAGGTGTGAATCACCCTACTCAGTTCAGCAATCATCAACATACTCTACTGTATGACCTATCACCAATTTCACAGCATGTCATCTGATCTACTTTTGCTCCAGCATTTCTATATCTGATGGCAAGTAGAGCAGCATTACTTTTGATTGATTATATTTACAGTGACATCCACAGGGACATTAGGTTCTCGCAGGACGTTAATAGCACACAAACTATATGACAACCCTGGATTTGCTCCCAAAAAAAGATGAAAAAAAAAAAAAAAAAGCGTACAATCAGTGTGAGTACTGTGGTACTCTGTCAGTCAGTCTCCCGCTCCATTTCACCCTCACTCGTGAAGAAGACCCTGAGAGACTCCACTCACCCCCAGCTTGGAGGAGTGAAAACCACCATTTCACTCCTCCAGCAACACTCAAGCAAAAATTGCTGGAAATGTGTCTCATTGACCCGAACAATAATGCCTTGCCAGCCATCAGTCAATGCTGAGGATTTGGTGTCACCTCGCTGCTGAGAGGAGTGACACATCACGCATGTACTACAAGTAAAATTACCTTACTGGCAGCAGTATGCTCTTTCAAAGCATGGTGAAGTCCTTCAGGAAATAGCCAGATACCTAATGCTGAGTATAAACTACACAACTGACTTAAAAAAAAAAAAAATAAAATAAAAAAAATCTGACAGTGGTGCTATCACTGACTGATGGCACAAACGGGGTCACACATTAAATAAATCTTCACCTGTGAGGACTCTCAATACCCCGCTATCTCACAAACCTTGATAGAGAAGAGCAGCTCGCAAATTACACACTCATTTATGCCAATAAATAAATAAATAAATAAATAATAAAGCAAGAAGTAGTAGATAAATTGCAACAGGAGCTCTACAACATTAAACTCCCAGATTTTATAAAAGGGTTTGGTGTGGGTCAATTTGGGTCGACTTAAATGCCATATCGAACAGGTATTTTTTTGGGGAGTCTGCAGCGTAACACGCACTGATCAAGGTTCAGAATTTGCTAAATCTATATGTCTCAAAGATGGTAAGACTGCCTCCCTGGCTCACTCAAACTTAAGCCTCGGTGACAGCATGCCCACTGAGCTGGCTCCAACGTGGGGATTTTGTGTCAGATCTGAAAACCTTGTCTGGGACAGCTAAATCAGTCTAAAGTTGTGTCGTGTGCGCTCAGCTGAAAGGGCTCTCTCCAACGATGCACAAAAAGCAGCACAAAAAAAACCTCGTGAGGAAACAGTAGTGTTGATTTCTGTTGCTGTACAACGGGAACCTTTTTTTTTTTTTTTTTCATAACACAGGGCTCATTTTCAAAGATTTCAAATTCTTAGCATTCAGCTCAGGATGTTAAGTGCCAAAAAACCTTGATGTAGTCTTTGTTCAGTGGTAAAGCTATCCTTTTCAGTGAGGAAGAATGAAATAAGAAAAGAAAACTTGAGCTATAGAAGAGCGGTGCTTGATGGTCACATCTCCTGAAGGGAAAAAAAAAAAAAGTATTTGAAATACAGTTACACTCAGCCGGTGATGGAAACTTAAAACGGTGGATGATACTATAGCTGCTGTATGTAGCCTGTTTTTTCTCCTCAGGTTTCATGGATTTCTGTGAGATCAGGTTGCAACTAAAAGCTATAAAACGAATAGTGTCATTTTGGATTGGTGTAGGTCAAACCTTGACTGTAAAGGCTCATGCATACCTTCAGTTTCGTACTGACAGGTGCGTAGGAGGAAATGTCCATGTAGGCAAGAGAAGAGAGTCCTTTACTTGCAATAAACTTTATCAAATATACGTTTCGGTCCTTAGAAATTCATCGGGGAAAACCTGTTTTAAGGACATTGTGTGTGACATCTCTTTTCTCTTGACTGTTGCAAGGAAATCGTTATTTCTTCCTCTTTTCTCCACAAGGAGGTCAGAGATCAATATCACTTATGGCACAGTGTAACCTGGAGCTGATAGGGATTCAGTGTGTTGCTCAAGGACACTTCAGCAGGGTGGAAATTTACTGAAACTGAGGCTTGTGCCCTGGTCTTCTGGTTGACACACTGCCGTTACTTGGCATCCCAAACCCAAGAGTCAGTGAGCAAAAATGTTTTAGTTTTTTTTTTTTTTTTCCCCACAGTTTTCATCGGGTCCAGTGAATGTTCACACAGCGCTGTGTTACAGAAACCAGTTTATCTGTTTAGTTGTTTAGTTGTTTATCTGTTGGACAGAATTTTTACAAGGTGAACTCCTTTGGAAAATCCCAGATGCAGACAAAAGCATATTTCAGCAACAGAGATACTGGAACAATGGAGCTACAACAACATGACAAGGTAAAGCTTGGATTTTTTCATTTTTGTCATCAGCCCATCTTACTAGGAGAGATTAGCCTTGCCATGCACATTTCTAACCACAGTGCACTGTGATTTGATTTGACCTCCTGTAGTTTGTCTGGATTACATTCACACTTGTAACCGAGCCGAGTTTTTCAGAGAGACAACAGACAACCGATGACCATCAGGGTAAATGCACCATGGGCCGATTAAATTAGACCAAACAGGGTCGGTGTGAAAGCCTCCCTGCAATCTCTGTTGACAAGTGGTCACTTATTTCAACTTAACTTCCTGTTGTGTACAATACCGGAACCCACAAAGGTCCAGAGAGGCCTCGATAGGTTGGTCGAGAACCAGAAACTGATAAGGGTATAACCATAGCTGTGATAAACGTCAAGCCTTTCCACAATCAGTTTATAGATTTGCATATTTGAGAAGTTCACTTACGCCATGGGATCACTCAGACATGAAAACATTATGTCATACTATACAATGACACATACTATGTCATACTATTTCTAAGACAGATTTGTTCACAGATTGCTTATGTTGCTACTGTACCTCCACAGAATCGTCTCGTGGGTCCCTGGCACTGGAGACGATCTCTGGAAAACATATTAGATGTGTATTATTTCGACTGATTTATGCCTTGCTGATGATGTTAAAATTTATTCTGTGTATATGTATGTGTGCATGTGTGTGTCTTACTGGGTGGTTTCCTGGCAATGATTCTGTAAAGCACGAGCGCGGCCATAAGCAATAAGGCGACCATGACGGTTACAACAGCAATGAAATACAGTGAACCTCCTGCGCAAAGAAAGAGAGATGATAAGAAAAACTCATGCAGGCAAAGAGACATTCTTTATAAAGCAATGCTAGTCTGTAGAGATAATGATCATTGTATTGTTGCAGTGGTAGCTATCAGATCATCACACCTCTAATCAGCTTCCTTTGTCACATCCTCTGCACTCTAGATGACTTGTTAAGTTAACTTCAAGTGTGGTCTTGCACCATGTTACTCTCTGAACTGCATGAAATTTGAGGATTCATGTTTTGATTTTGTTCCTATGTATTTCATCTTTTAATTTAATTTTTAAAGCCCAACAATACTGTAAGGTCTGTGTCTATTTCCATGTGAAGCACTCGGTGCATGTAATTTTCTGTAAAGTGTAGCTACTTTGAGCTGCACTTCTTGCATGAAAGTTGCAACACAAATAGAGTTTATTATTATTCTTATCACTACGTATTGGAAAAGTTGCAGTGGTGTCATTATGTCATAGATATTCACTGTATTTAACATCCAAACATGTTTTTAATATAATGCTGCTCTGCTGTGTCTTTGATAATTTGGCATTTTGCAGTTGCACCATGTATTTACGGAAATACAGAATTCAGAAAAGTGCACTCCATACCAGATCCATGTGTTGCTGACACAGGAGGGATTGTTGAAGAGGAGTTGGGTGATGATGTACACTCTTCAGTTGTAGTTTCAGTGTCATTGGAAGACATGGTGGAGCTGCTCAGAACAGCAGGTGAAGGAGAAAACTTGGTGATGACAGGTGTAGGTTTTGGCCTCGGACCTGGAAGCATGGAGGGAAACAACAGAAAGTAGATTTATGAATCACTCAGTTTGGGCAGTTCAGCAAAAAGGGAAAAAAAGAAGTGGTATTAGGCAGCAATTAGTGATATGGTTAACAGAAACTTAACATAAAAAGAAAGAAAATTAGATTATTATTATTGAGAAGCATAAACTTACCTTGTGTAACTTTAAGATTCACTTCTATATATAAATCCCAGACAGCCCTCTCCATTCCACAATAGTATTTCTTAGCGTCTGACTTTTGGAGGTTAAAGAAGGTCACAACTAAACTGCCTCCTGTGTTTTTTAATTTAATTCTGTCCTTGTTTTTAGTTTCCTCAGGTTTTACTTTCATTATTACGTCTTTATCTTCGCATGGAGCTTTACAAAGGTACTTCACTCGTTTTTGTGGCTTACCCAAACCATCCCAGTTTGAGCATGTGAATGTCACATTTTCCCCAACATTTCCATTTTTACTGAGAGATTTCATCTTCACAGTACTTAAAGCTATAAGAGAGAAAAAAAAGAAAACATTTTAAATTTAATATTTGGAGATCATCATCCAACATTTCTAAAGTCTAGAGAGTCATTTTGTCAACTGAAGGCTGAAACAGTCTGAAATTTTCTATAAGGTAGCTTTCCTTTTATTTATGCACTGTCTGTCACTGTCTAACAGTAGCTGTCACTTTTCTTCAGATAGTGGAGCACTATTAGAATAAAACCACTATAAAAATACATGCAGTGCATTATCTGGCAATAACAGCATTTAGAAACAAAGTTCAGGAACAAACAGAGGGACGTGACTCACCAGGAAGAAGACAACAGTAAATGTAGATCTCTCTCATAATGGCCACGACTGTCAAGGAGCGAGCTTCTAGGATTTCCTAGTTCAGTCCAACTAGAGTCTCAGTTAAATAAACTTTGAATTAATGTGTTTGTTTTTGCTTTGAAAAATGCTGATATTGAAGAACAGATCCTTCTTCTATGCGCATTGTTCAAGGTCCACCCATTTCCTGTGACCTCTCTCTGTCTCTCTGTCTCTCTCTCTCTCTCTCTCTCTCTCTCTCTCTCTCCCTCTTTCTCTTTCTCTCTTTTACCCATCACAATATTGAAAACACTATAGAGATTATAATTTGAACAATTTATTCATCCTAGTACCTCTAAAAGCAGAATCTCAACACCAGGTCCAAACATGTTTACATTTATGAGTAATTCTAATTATTGCATATTATGTAATTAATATGTTTTGTCAGCATGTTTTGACAATTAGACCAGTATAATCCTAAAACATGAAATTGATGTCTTACCAAATCTTGCTTTTAGGAGTGCATGGTGTATATTTTGTGTTTAAAAAAAAAAAAAAAAAAAAAAAAACGTGAGTTGATGTCAAATAGAACAGAAAACTTGTTCAAACCGGCTGCACGCTTAATGCATTACACAATGTAACCACAGGAACATCAACAGCTCAAGCTGTGGTTGGCCATGTGAAAAGGAAAACTGTTGGTGTTTGAAGACACAGCAGCTGTGGGTAAAACACTGCTGATGGCCAACAGAGACTCCGTTTGCATGTGCAGACAATATGCATTGACTGTGGCACATGACCACACGCGTAGCACAAGTACAAAGTTCAAATGAAAACAGGCGTAAATTTAAAGTTTTATGAATACCTAAAAACAGTTTGGAGCTCCAGTATGATATTCATCAAAAGAAACCTTGATCAAATATGAAACAGGAGTGGTTAGTGAAAAACCAAGGGAAGTTTTTTTTTCTTTCTTTCTTTAATTTTTTTAATTCAATATAAATTGTCTCAATGCGCCGCGAGGAATTTTGGGCCCCATGAAAAGAAATCTTATTGGACCCTTGTATAGCCGGCCAACCTATTTATTTCAGGCCTTTCAAGGGCCCCCTCCCCCATTGTGGCTCTGCACTCTTAGAATGGGTGTGTTGGAAAATAACACAAAAAATGTACTGTCACGTTTAACACATTTTGTGTTGATTTCAACACAAAATGTGTAAAGAAGCAAAAAAAAAAAAAAAAAATTAACACACTTAATATGTTGGACACAATCTGTTATTTTACGGCGGGAAGGGGGCGCATTTTCTTCATTGTTCACCATTCGTGCCACTCAAAGGAGACAGAGATGGAGCTGCATCACCTGGTGCGTTCCCAGACCCTTCAGTAAGTATCCACAACCATAACATGTGTTAGATGTGCTAACACACTGATTGTGTTGAAAACAACACAAAATGTGTTGTTCTTAACTAGACAAGCAGGTGTGTTAAAACTTAACACATGATGTATTATTTTCAACGCATCTGTTTTTAGAGTGTGGGTAATCAGTTCCGCTTTTCCCCCCACTACGACGCCCCTGAGAGGCTGCAGGATGTGAAACCACCTGATGGAGTTTTTGGTTGGAATGAAAACCTGCAGCCTCTCGGCCCTCCATGGCGCCAGTTTGACACCCCTGCACCAGAAACACAGACAAGAAACTGAAACACACAGCCCAAGATGGGGATTAAAGCACAACTGTGACACATGCATAGGCCTACTTTCATGTTTATGTGTCCATATGTGCAAACCACAGTACAGACCACATCTTCCATCTGTTTATATACAACTGTGTGTGTGGGCGTATGTGCATGCATGCGTGTGTGTGTGTGTGCACCATGTATCACTTATGCTGTGGGGACGTAAATCTTTTTTCACAGTCATGTTACTGCGAATTTGCCTACCTTATAGGTGTGTGTGTGTGTTTTTGTTGTATCAGGTTAACAGATTCTTCTTGGTGTGACAACCGTGTGGATCCCCACCCTAGTAGCTGGTTCAGGCTTTGAAAGACCACATGCTGAGAACATAAAAGCATAAGAACAGAAAGATAACACATCCAGGCAATAGACAGTCATGAATTTTTTTTTTTATTATTACTGAATGAAATATGCACATTTGATGAAATATATACTTTTAATGATATTCATGAGAACAGTGTATTTAATAACAATGTGGCAGATTATTCGCCAGTCATCATATAGTTTTGTGTTTTGCCATGTTATCGGTCATCCTCTGGGTTGAGGGTTGGATGGATGCTGTCTGGACCTGCCGTGTGTGGAAACATGACAAAATTATTGCTTTCTATCCGGACTGGACCAGACAAGAAGACTAAACCAGCATAAACTAAACTATTTCTGTATGGCTTGACCTAATTCTCTAGTCTGTCCTGCATTATTTCCTGATTGGCAGCAGTGAAAGCAGCACTAAGATCAAGTAGCATTCAGACCCCATTATCAAAGGGTTAGGTAGGGGCTTGTGTTGAATTAGCTGATCAATTATCCTCTATTTCTTTTCTTTAAAGTGTGTACTGCACACTGAGGCACAGTGCCATTTGTGTAATGAGAGAGTGAGCAAGTGAGTGAGTTAGAGAGACGGAGATAGATGGATGTACATAAGGTAATGGTGCAAACCCTTTTCTTCCCTTTGCCTGTTCCTCTCAATGTGCTTGACTCCCCCTCTGGTCAAAATAGAATGAGCTATAAATCTGAGAAAAAAGCTCTGCAGCTCCTGGTGGTGAAATTTAAACATTTTTTCAACATATTTCCGCAGTGGCAGCCTTTATCCTGTTACAGCCTGTTACAAGACAGTAACACAGAAAACATTTAAAGTATTCACAAGTTGTTCCATTTCCATTAAGATCATCTCTAATCAGCCCCAAACACAAAGACAACCATGCAAACATTCATTCATTTTCCAAACCGCTTATCTTTGTAGGGGTCACAGGGGTCGCTGCAGCCTATCCCAGTGCTCACTGAGTGGAAGGCAGGGGAAACTCCCTGGACGGGTCGCCGGTCCATCACAGGGCAGACATACAGACAAGCACATTCACAACTAGGGACAATTTAGCATCTACAGTTCACCTGGCTTGCATGTCTTTGGACTGTGGGAGGAAACCCACGCAGACACGGGGACAACGTGCAAGACCCTGGCCGGCTGGGAATCAAACCAAGGACTTTCTTGCTGTGAGGTGACAGTGCTAACCACTGCACCACTGCACCGCCTGCATGTAAACATGTATACACTCAATGCAAATCCACATGTTCACAGTAAATACATTTTCAAATGCCAACAGAACCAAGAGAATGCATCTACCCAAATTAAAGGAAAACCTTGGTATATTAAAGGAGCAATTCACCCAAAATACATAAAAAAGTATTTATCCCACTTACCTCCTAGTGCAACTTCAATAAATAAATAAATAAATTCAGATTTTTTTTGGTGACATACCTAAGGGTATGACTGAGTTTTTTGAAAAAGTGGAGAAATGTGCATGTCTTCTTGACATTTAACCCTGGACACAATATGAAATACATTCACACACACACACACACACACACACACACACATTGGTAAAATTGTGTTCCTTGTGCAACTTAAGTTGAGCTTTTTCATAAAAAAAAAAAAAAAAAAATACACCTGATAGAGCATGTTTAAAAAAAAAAAAAAATATCGATTTATTTTAAAACATTTTCTTATTGTAACACATACAACAAATGCAGCATGGAAAGTGCAGTAGTCAAAATAAAATAGGCCAGTGGAAACCTGAAAATAAGAATAATGGGATAAAATAAACAAATGTAAACTAAACAAAATCCAAAAAACTGAAGGAGACATTGATATATATAAAGTATATTTATTTAGGTCGTCTCCCCACCGCTGTGCTGAGGTCACCTGTCATAATTTGATAGTTGTAGTCAGAACACACAATAACTCAGAAAGGTCTAGCAGAGAATTGCATTGTGGTGACTTGCAGATAGTTGGTATTAAACTTGAAGAGATCATTTCAACAAAAGGGAAACATATTCAAAAGAGGTTAAAACTCCAAAAGATGTCAGCTTGCACATGAATTTACATTTGAATACACAAGATAATCCACCTCCTCTCTTATTAGCTCTCGTTCATAATTTCTTAGCTGTGTGGTATGTCTGATGTTCATTGTGTGTTTTCTATCACAGATTCAGTTTCTGCATCTTAGTCATGCATATATCCTTATACAGTATTATGTTATGGTATCTCATGTTTGTGACTATTTTTTTTTATGTTTTGTCTTTTAATGTAAAGCACATCGAGCTTGCTTGTGATGAAATAGACTGTAAATAAAATTGCCACAGCCATTTCCTTTGCCAACTGTTTGGAGGATTACCTCAGCTAGATTTGCTGAACTGTTGTCTTTGAAAACAGAGAGTCAATCTTTTCTCCGTCTGTTCTCCACAGCGAGGTCAAAGGTCAAAATCCGCTAGAGGACAGTAACGCTGCAGCTGGTTGGGGCTTCAGTGTGTTGAAACTTCAGCAGTGTGGAAATTCACTGAAATGTGGCCACCCTGCAATTCCAAACCCTATAATGAAGAAGTGTGCATGCATTTTATAGTCGGTGTTAAAGAGGAACACGTCAAGCTCCTGTTGGGTGTAATACTGGAACCAAGGAAGGTCCAGCAGTCCCTCAACAGGTTTGCTGAGGATCAGAAACTGATGGGGACGTATAACCATGACTATGATGAAATTAAAACTTTTACATGACCTTAAAAATGTATACACATTGAAACATGCTTTTACTGACAGACATATATCTGAAGATTGTCTACGACGCACTGCTACGTTGCTCCATTAAAAGCAACATTTACCTCTCCAGCATCTTCACATCGGTTCCCAGCATTGGTCACCACCACTGAAAAAAACATATTGGTCAACATGTCTTATTCTCACTGATTCTATACTAATTATAGGACTCATAAAGCTTCCTTATGAGTGTGTATGTGTGTATGTGTGTGTGTGGGTGTGTCTTACTTGACAATTCTCTGGTAACGCCGATGTAAAGTGTCAGCAGGGCCATGAACACGAAGCACACCATGATGAATACACGAACAACAAGATATGGTTCATCTCCTGATCAAAGACAGAGGGAAAGAAAAAACAAACTAAACTTGACAAAAGTGACAAAATCACGAATACACTGATGCTAGTCTGCAAACATAAGGGTCATCAGTATCGGCCCCAGAGGCAGCCGTCAGATCATCACACCTCTGATCAGTTTTCTTCATACGTATCATACGTATTTGCACGACTGCTGCCTGAATAGCATGAAACTTGACGATACAAGGATGTGAAGCTAATGTCAGTGTCAGTATTATATTGGAAAGGTATGTATATTCTGTCTAGGCCTCGTTAGGGCAGACACAGGTCTTGTAGAAAACGGAAAGCATACACTCTTGGCAGAAATGCAAAAACTGCTTGATTCCACAATTTAAACCAATTCAAGTGGAATCTGATATTTATTTAAAATGCAAATCTATTCTGGTGGTGATCCTCTCTGTCTTTGTTAATTCTGCATTTTGCAGTCGCACCACGTATTTAAGGAAATACAGAATTCAGATAAATGCACTCCATACCAGATCCATGTGTTAAATATTGCGTCCCATTCTGAATCCTGTTTTGCCTTGAATGTGGCATCATCCCGCCCACATTCAGCCTCTTACAGCAAGTACCCGCCTACCCATAGCATTCTTTGGTTTGGTTGGTTAGTTTTAGGCATGAGAAGCGATAGATCGGCAGTGATAGGTTGAGAGAGAGCCGGGCGGGACAAGCAGCGAGTCTTCTCACAGACAGACATGTCTGCAGCTGCCCTGCCCCGTGCACCACTGAAAAGAAAATGTATGCAGAAATACGGCCGTGAGAGGGAAGATTCAAATCCTTGACTTGACAGTGTCAGTGAAAATGAATATAAACTGCAAAACATGTCGGCGAGTGTTTTCTGTGGTGCATGGTGGCCTGGCAGACATGCAGCAGCTACAGGAAAGCAACATTCCTTTTCCTCAGACCAATATTTTGTATTTTATTTTATTAGTTTGATGTGCAAGTATTTGCAATTTGTAATAGGACACTTTTTGGTGTATTTGTGTCTGTCTCTATAGGTATACCACACCGTCAAGCCCAACCAGTATTTATGTAAATACAGAATTCAGAAAAGTGCACTCCATACCAGATCCATGTGTTGCTGACACAGGAGGGATTGTTGAAGAGGAGTTGGGTGATGATGTACACTCTTCAGTAGTAGTTTCAGTGTCATTGGAAGACATGGTGGAGCTGCTCAGAACAGCAGGTGAAGGAGAAAACTTGGTGATGACAGGTGTAGGTTTTGGCCTCTGACCTGGAAGCATGGAGGGAAACAACAGGAAGTCGATTTATGAATCACTCAGTTTGGGCACTTTAATAATCACCATTTGAAAAAGGAGGGGAATTTGGTTGCCTGAAATAAATTAATGATATAACAACATAGCATGAAAAAAAAAATATTATTATTGAAAAGCATAAACTCACCTTGTGTAAATTTAAGATTCACTTTTATAAATAAATCCCAGGTAACCCTCTCCATTCCACAGTAGTATTTCTTAGCGTCTGACCTTTGGAGGTTAAAGAAGGTCACTACTAAACTGCCTCCTGTGTTTTTTAATTGAATTCTGTCCTTGATTTTAGTTTCCCCAGGTTTTACATACATTATTACGTATTTGTTTTTGTTGCATGGAGCTTCACAAAGGTACTTCACTCGTTCTTGTGGGTCACCCAAACCATTCCAGTTTGAGCATGTGAATGTCACATTTTCCCCAACATTTCCATTTTACTGAGAGATTTCATCATCGCAGTACTTAAAGCTGTAAAAGAGAAAAAAGAAAACATTTTAAATTTAATATTTGGAGTTCATCATCCAACATTTCTACAATCTAGAGAGTCATTTTGTCAACTGAAGGCTGAAACAGTCTGAAATTTTCTATAAGGTGTCTTTCCTTTTATTTATGCATGTCTGTCACTGACTTTTCTTCAGATACTGGAGCACTATTAGAATAAAACCACTATAAAAATACATGCAGTGCATTATCTGGCAATAACAGCATTTAGAAACAAAGTTCAGGAACACACAGAGGGACGTGACTCACCAGGAAGAAGACAACAGTAAATGTAGATCTCTCTCATAATGGCCACGACTGTCAAGTTCAGTCCAGTCTGAGTCTCAATTTCCTAAACTTTGAATTAATATTTGTTGAGATTTGCTTTCAAAAATGCTGATACTGAAGAACCAGAAAGCAGATCCTTCTTGAATACATCTCATTACAGCTCCACCTATTTCCTTTGGACTCTCTCTCTCTCTCTCTCTCTCTCTCTCTCTCTGTCTGTCTCTTGCTCTTTATCACACACACACACACACACACACACACGCACACACACAACCTTTTTTTTATGAATAAGAACTTGCTAGCCAATTACTGTGCTTTTATAAGTAACAGATTAAAATTACGATTATTTTGTCAGATGTGCAGGATCACGTCAGTTTAATCTCAATACATGTACTCAGTCTCTCCACAAATCTGTTTGGAAGTGTGCAAAACATTTATCCTGACCTGTTAAGAGAAAGGAGTCTATGACTGGTCAAATAGGATGATTACATGGAACCAAGTATGCTCGAGTTTGCTGGCATTTGAAGTCGAGCTGCTAGTTCACACCTGCTGTGTACTCAACACATCAAAACCACAAGAGCAAAAAATAGCAGCTTGTCTCACTTGCAAGTGGTCAGCCTTGCAAGATGCAGGGCAACACATCACTGGTGTCCAACAGAAACCTGTTTTGGGGCCTGGACTTGATCTGTTATCATGCAACAAATTATTTGCCATGTGCAGAAAATGGTTGAACTACTTGGTTTCTGTATTAATATGCAATGACTTCACCTACCAGGTGTGTCCACAAACATGCAGTGCTAGAAACAAAGTGGTTCCACCCGTTAGTAAGAGAGAGGGGATACGATGTTGATAATGAATCCAATACAAATATGTGTTGTGCATCCTACAAAACATTTTTTCAGCAGTGGGAGAAGAACAGTCCCAGTGAAGCTCTTATTCTTGCAACAGGGAAGTTAGCGGGATAAACTTGGAGGCTCAACAGTACTCATATTGGGTAGCAGATACTACATTATGGGTGAGAACTCAAACTTCCCTATCACTTCAGTAATATATGCAAAAAAAAAAAAAAAAAAGGGTTTTCGAGAGTGGGGATGTTATTATGGATACGTTTCAACATTGCCAGATCTGCAGTTTTAGCCTGATTGGGAAAAAAATGCCCTACTTTTCCCTGTCTGTTGTGATTGAAGCCCATTAGATTAGGGAGGTTAGCAGTAATTTTGACACTGGGTGTCACAGGTCAGCTATTAAACTGACTTTTTTTTTTTTCTGCTAGCTAGTTTCCCAACTTTGGTCTGCAACACGCACATGAGCAAGGCTTCATGAAGTGCATTAATTTGAGATGAACAGGTATGGTGATGAGGCCACAGCTTGACAACGGTCCAGGGACAGTTTTTGCTATGGGCAGTGTGGGCAACTGCCCAGGGCGCAATCTACTTGGGGGCGCGCGAGAAAAAAAAAAAAAAAAAAAAAAGACTACCGTATTGATCCGCACATGCCGCGGCACCATCAGTCGGCATCAGGCGGGCTGGCCGCGGCACCATCAGTAGGCAACAGGCGGGCCGGCCACGGCACCATCAGTCGGCGTCAGGTGGGCCGGCCGCAGCACCGGCACCGGTACCAGTACCGCGCCCACCCGGTCAGGTCTGCCGGATCTGACAGGTGAGCTGCCTGATGCCGGCCGGTGCCGCAGCCGGATTGCCTGATGCCGACTGATGGTGCCGCCTGATGCCCACTGATGGTGCCCCGGTGCCGCGGCCGACTGGTGCCGCGGGGGCGGGGGGGTTGGAGTAGTAACATGAAAGGGCGCAAGCCAGTAATTTCACCTAGGGCGGCAACATAGGCAGAACCGCCACTACAACGGTCTGTACAACAGCCTTCTATTCAGAAATAACTGACCACTCAGATATCAGCTTACAAAACTTTATTGGTGCAAATCAAAATGTCTGATTCAAGGGGGCTGCATAACTAGTTAGCATGAGTGAGTCTTGGTCATCACTGGAATTAAACAGACCAATCGCTTCAGCCCTTGAGAAGGGTCATGTGGTCATGTGAAACTCCGACATGCTAACTTGGGATTTTGTTTTTACAGCAATACATAGTCTGCCTCTCACTTACATTGTGACCAACCTCCGTGGTTCTATGTATTTAATGTCACTGTGTTGTGGCTTAATGTTGTCATGCTGTAGCTTAGTGTCACTGTGTTGTGGCTTATCGTCACTGTGTTGTAGCTTAATGTCATGTTGTGGCTTAATGTTGTTTTGGCTTTAACATCATGCTTTGTGGCTTAATGTCATTGTGTTGTGGCATAATGACGCTGCATTGTGCAATATTGTGTCATCATTTTTTGTTTGCTTTGCAATTCCTTGTGGGACATATATGGCCATACTGGGCCACCATAGTCAAGTGAATTAAATACAAATTCAGAGAAGAGACAGGAGGCCTTTCAGTAGGGAATTCGCACCCTGACACAGCCGTACTGTAATTTTGTTACCGTTGTTTACTACATGAAACAGTCTAATTGATGCTCTGTGTTGTTTAGGTTTCACCTTTTGGTGCACTGTGGCCTCTCGTGTTGTCACCTCCGAGGAAACCAAAGGCTTGGATTAGACAGTGGCCAGGTTGGTTTCAAATGTGAAACTTATTTAATCTCACAGCATCAACTATAATACAGGAGTATAAGAATAAAACTAGCAGGTCACAGAAGGTATCCGAATGAGTCACTGAATGTCACTGGTTACATGTTTAAATAAAGGGAACAACTGAATTAACTTTTTAGGCTTCCTTCCTCTCCTTCACTGTAATTAATCTCTTTTCGATTGAATGTACTTATATTACTGAAAGTATCTTCACATTATTGGGCAAATAGACTAAACAGAAAACATAATAAAAACAGTAATGTTGGAAGAGGCAGGGGTGAAGGACACACATATTAGAGGCTACTCCGAGCTGTAGTACAACCAAACCATAATTTGATTCCCGTGCAGAATAGCAAAAAACCTTCCACATGAATTAAGGATGGCGTAACCCCAGGTGAAAAACATTTAGTGTGCATGAAATGACAACAAGGCAAGATTCATCAGCTTGATGATATAGTATCCAGCAGTGTGACATTTAATGGTGCAAAGGAAACACATGGCTTGGATAACGCCCCCTTATTGACATGTTTTGAATTTAAATCTATTATGAGAGCTATTAGATGTAATTATGCTTGGATAGTGACCAGTGCAATCCCCAATAAACAGCTTGGAGGGACTTGATGGGACGGGAGTGGTTTCCAGTATGTATAGCTGTGGAACCTCTCCTCTCCAAACAACAACTTAGCAGAAGCAGTACTGGGAACACAATTCTGAGATACTTGTTTCTAAAGCTCAATGGAAGGACTTCAGCATGCTTTATAAAGTTATTTAAATAAATATTATATTGGTATTCTTTGATGTGGATGGAGTTCTTACACTTGCACACAGAATACAACTCACCACTGTATTTTTGCCCTTATTCTTGAGGAGGGAAAAATAATTTCCAGGGGACTAGAAAATCCAGGACCTAGAGCGTTTGTCAGCTATCAAGACAAAAGCAACTAGTTACAAGCCCATTTAAATTTTAGTAACTGTAATGGTGTAATTGTGTGTTGTGTTTAATTTGAAAAAGTGCCTGGTTACATTTCTAGATTTCTATCTATAGAACTCTTTTCAGTAATGTTCCCCTTCTGAAATATTTTTTCAGCCACTTACCCATTAACCAGTGCAAAAAAAAAAAAAAAAAAAGTGGGCAAAAAAACATGCACAGAGGTACAATACGGTGCCATCAATGTCTGAAACAACAACCTGATACCGACGATATTTTGTCTGCTCTGTTTTAGCTTCTTTTTCACTTCTTTCTCCTTGTTTTCACCTGTATTGCTGCTGTGTTTCCACCACAAATCCATTTTTAAAATTTTTTTTTTTTTTGTCTTGTCTTCCCGGTCCAACCTGATCTCACAGAAATCCGTGAAATGAGCACAACCTCTTAACAACGCATTGCGTGCTCCTGGCACATAACCTGTTATAATTATGTGTGGCCACCACAGAAACAGCGTCCACTGAAAGTCAGTTAGGATCCGTGTCGTATGGCCACCACGCAAACGCTGTCCACTGAAAGTCAATTTCATGTGGGTGGTAGTTCATAGATCCCGGAAGTGCAAATTTAATCAAAATAAAATAATAAAATAAAAAATAAAAAATCGCCAGTTTTCTAGACTAGGCCTACCATATTGACCCGCATAAAAGACGACCCTGATTTTAAGATGACCCCTCTTTTTCAAGACCATTTTTTGGAAAATAGGCTACTTTTTATATGGACAAAATCTTGTTTGAATAAAAAAGCCACCGACCTGCATCAGGCGGGTCGGCCGCGGCACCGGCACCCACCCGGTCAGGTCTGCGGGATCTGACAGGTGAGCGGTCAGTGCCGCGGTCGGCCCGCCTGGTGCCATGGCCGGTAGGAGTAGTATCTAACATGGAAGGGCGCAAGCCAGTAATTTCGCCTAGGGCGGCACATAGGCAGAACCGCCACTGTATAGTTTATAATGTCATCATTTTCATATTTTTCTAGTCCACAAAAATCACATTTTAAGCCATTTTGAAATCAATGAACGAAATTTTATTTTAATCTGAAAAACACCGGCGTTACCAAGGCAACGCGCTTCATGCTACCTGGTGACTCCCGGCTTCTCGGCTTCAAAGACGTCACGCCGTGGGTGGTGGTTCATAGATCCCGGAAGTTCAAATTTAATCGGTATTCTGAAAAAAAGGTCTGATTATTAGCCATAACGTTGTAACCACCCAAGGCAGACTTACCACGAGCTATGAGGATGTGTAACGATGGCATGTGTCCACAAGTCCCGTATAATATCAACTTTATTTTAAGAAAACACGTTTTATTTGCGATATCATATCACGGAGAAGCACTACATTACCCATAATCCTAGTGTTTATCAGCGACGTGTCTGAATTGACAGCTTTCATCAATAAAGTCAATAAAATCTAATAAAGTGCATGAAAGTTGATAATGTGCTGATATGTTACGCCATTGAACACAACTCTTTCAGTCAGCGAAACAGAGCGGGTGGACAAACCGTGGAAACACGTCAAAAATAGCACTAAAGATTTATATAGGCTAGTCTATATATATATTTTTTTCATAACACATCTTTATTCGTGGTATAAATATAGGCTACATGTTACGGTTATGCTTTTGCTGTTGAAAAACTACGGTATGTATGGTTTTTAAACCTAAATTCACAATGTTTATCCTAACCCGGAAGAGGGGTACCAGAACTACAATTCGTGCAGAGTTGCAACACACAGAGCTGTCCTGCGCCATAGCTTTTGTAGTTCTAACATGATATGTCTATTATATGAAGTGGTGATCACTAATTTTGCAATCTTAATCAAAGTTTTTGGGTGTGGGAAGAACGCCTGAATGGTCAGATTTTAATTTTTTTTTTCTTAAGATAGTGAAATCATGTTTTTTCCATGTTTTGACACTAGTCGGTGGCGCCCCCTATTGGTTTGCCATCGGACATGATAGTAGAGGTCAAGAGCTTTCCAAAAATGTTGACCCCATGTCTCTACCATATTTTGTTGCTGCACTGTAAGCCTTTAAAAGTGTCTCAGGTGCAAGGTTCAAAGGGCACTAGTGGGGAGCAGGAACTGCCCACTGGTCTCACACTGAGATATGTTACTCCATAGGTCAAGACCTTTCAAACGATGTCTTCATTGTTGTTCTGTGACAAAGTTTGATTTTCATTGTGCTCCAAGCCAAGGCTGTCTCAGGTGTACATCTGCAGACCTCTTTTAGGGCCAAGCTTGATAAAATCAGTCAAACTTCTTTAAGGGGGTATGTAATGGCCAAATTTATTTAGAATATTGATGTTAGTCATATACACAGTCATACTTTTCAATTTGGACCATTTCAAAGCTTTTTTTTCCCCATAAAATACTCAATGTTTCATATTTCAGATTTTCCCATTAACTTAATATGGCCACCTGAGACACTTTTAAAGGCTTACAGTGCAGCAACAAAAAATGGCACAGACATGGGGTCAACATTTTTGGAAAGCTCTTGACCTATACTATCATGTCCGATGGCAAACCAATAGGGGGCGCCACCGACTAGTGTCAAAACATGGAAAAAACATGATTTCACTATCTTAAGAAAAAAAATAATAAAATCTGACCATTCAGGCGTTCTTCCCACACCCAAAAACTTTGATTAAGATTGTAAAATTAGTGATCACCACTTCATATAATAGACATAACATGTTAGAACTACAAAAGCTATGGCGCAGGACAGCTCTGTGTGTTGCAACTCTGCACGAATTGTAGTTCTGGTACCCCTCTTCCGGGTTAGGATAAACATTGTGAATTTAGGTTTAAAAACCATACATACGGTAGTTTTTCAACAGCAAAAGCATAACCGTAACATGTAGCCTATGTTTATACCACGAATAAAGATGTGTTATGAAAAAAAAAAAAAATATAGACTATATAAATCTTTAGTGCTATTTTTGACGTGTTTCCACGGTTTGTCCACCCGCTCTGTTTCGCTGACTGAAAGGGTTGTGTTCAATGGCGTAACATATCAGCACATTATCAACTTTCATGCACTTTATTAGATTTTATTGACTTTATTGATGAAAGCTGTCAATTCAGACACGTCGCTGATAAACACTAGGATTATGGGTAATGTAGTGCTTCTCCGTGATATGCTATCGCAAATAAAACGTGTTTTCTTAAAATAAAGTTGATATTATACGGGACTTGTGGACACATGCCATCGTTACACATCCTCATAGCTCGTGGTAAGTCTGCCTTGGGTGGTTACAACGTTATGGCTAATAATCAGACCTTTTTTTCAGAATACCGATTAAATTTGCACTTCCGGGATCTATGAACCACCACCCACGGCGTGACGTCTTTGAAGCCGAGAAGCCGGGAGTCACCAGGTAGCATGAAGCGCGTTGCCTTGGTAACGCCGGTGTTTTTCAGATTAAAATAAAATTTCGTTCATTGATTTCAAAATGGCTTAAAATGTGATTTTTGTGGACTAGAAAAATATGAAAATGATGACATTATAAACTATACAGTGGCGGTTCTGCCTATGTGCCGCCCTAGGCGAAATTACTGGCTTGCGCCCTTCCATGTTAGATACTACTCCTACCGGCCATGGCACCAGGCGGGCCGACCGCGGCACTGACCGCTCACCTGTCAGATCCCGCAGACCTGACCGGGTGGGTGCCGGTGCCGCGGCCGACCCGCCTGATGCAGGCCGGTGGCTTTTTTATTCAAACAAGATTTTGTCCATATAAAAAGTAGCCTATTTTCCAAAAATGGTCTTGAAAAAGAGGGGTCATCTTAAAATCAGGGTCGTCTTTTATGCGGGTCAATATGGTAGGCCTAGTCTAGAAAACTGGCGATTTTTTATTTTTTATTTTATTATTTTATTTTGATTAAATTTGCACTTCCGGCATCTATGAACTACCACCCACATGAAATTGACTTTCAGTGGACAGCGTTTGCGTGGTGGCCATACGACACGGATCCTAATTGACTTTCAGTGGACGCTGTTTCTGTGGTGGCCACACATAATTATAACAGGTTATGTGCCAGGAGCACGCAATGCGTTGTTAAGAGGTTGTGCTCATTTCACGGATTTCTGTGAGATCAGGTTGTCCCGGTCACAATGAACAAGCATCCTCGCTCGACGACCGTGGCGGCAGATTTACACCACAAACACACACATTTGACACCTTCGGGAAACCCAGAGAGACTACTGAATATGAAATGTGGTTTATCAAACTTACATGTACTTTTTTATTGCAGTTGTCATAGCACAGGCTAATTATTTCAGGAATTATGCAAGACTGATATTTTTTAAATGCACTTTTTTTTAAAAATCTCATGTACCACCTGCAGTACCTAAACGTACTCCAGTGGGGACATATACCCCAATTTCAAAACCTCTGCACTATAATATCACTATGGTCATGTACACTGTTGGGTGCATGATGTGTTGATGGCACCCATCCAAACTTTTGGGTCGAAAGTTGTAGAACTTGCATGCACACCTGAGACGAATCCTCCCGAGCAAAATACCCATCTCATGAGCTCACTAGTGTTTTGCTGGCAGCTAGACAGTCAGCTGCATTGTTTTAGAGAGCAAAGGCCGGGTGCAAACCACGGGAGTTTTGGGTTGATTTAACCCCAATTCAACAATCGGAGGAGAAATCTGATCCGTGCCTTTGATCGGTGAGAATGTGAGGAGTTTACAGATGAAATCTTACACCTCCCGACAGCTCACAGACACATCAGGGCTGGCCTGATAATTTTCAAACAAGTGTGATTATATTGGATACCAAATCTAGATACGTTTCTAAGCAGGATGACAATAACCAAGACCGACTTGTTGTACGGGTGTGTGGGACCGCTGAGATGGAGGAAAGGCTTATCGATATGTGGCCAGAACACGACTGTCTTTCAAACAGTGATGCGTGGTTTGGCTCTGACGCCACCTGAATCTGCATGAACACTTTAATCATCCACAGTTACATCTCTGTGCCTCGTGTGTAAATATACACAGCTTCTCTCTTAATGGGGAGGTTAATGGGGGGATGTCATTTCTGCTGTGGGGGGATCGCTGCACATATTTAAGGAACTGAACTGAGAATCTTTTTCACCCACCCGCAACCCATCCACTATTAATCAGAATGTTATTTTTTATGACCTGCACCGTCCACTCTGCGCTGCCCGTGGATATAACTGCACTCTGCACATTACTACTTTCAAGATATACACATAACCATGCGGAGACAAAGACAGAGAGTAATATCCTACCTTAGTAATATCCTGGAGTGTGTGATGTGCCATTATTTCCAAACCCTGGAGTGAGTGCATGTTTAAGATTAAAGAGGAACATCTGTGAAGATTCTCCTTATGCGCGCAATGCAACCCAATTTAAATATGGATTTTAAAACTCCTGCTGTCTGATCTAGGCCTAACACACACCAGAAACTGTTGGTGCCAGAGGTTTCTGTAAGCAGCCAACATCAGCTTTCTTGGACCATTTGCCTTATTCAGCTCAGTGCCACGTTTGATTATCTGACATGACTGGGGGTGTTAGATGTGGAGGTGCCATTGATGCCAATGTTAAAACTCAGTTATGACAATACTATTTCAAGAGTTGTGAGTGAAATGACATAGAGATCATGCTACTATAATTGCAAAGCCTTGAATAAAACATTTCAGATGTGTTTAACCCTTGTGGTTTTCATGGTTTAAAAAAAAAAAAGAAAACTGAAAGGCGAATGACTGCTCTGGCGATTGACTTTCATTTACTCTAAAGCAATAAAACAACAGTAAGAAAACATGACTGGAGCTATGGAATACATTTCCCGCTGTGACTGTGATTAATCCTGCTCTTGAAATAGTACTTTCATAGTGGAGTTTTGACACTGGAGTCGATGGCACTTCCTCGTGTAATCCTCTCAATGACGTAATTTAATCAAACACGACGCCGAGGTGAGTAAGTTGAATTGCTCCTATAATCGTGACAGACCATATTTCGTTGTCCTCATCTTCTTCTCCCCTCCTTAACCTAATCTCACTTCCCCTCCTCTCCCGTCACTCGTCTATTCACCATTTCATCTCCTCTGCCCTCATACACGGCCTTTTCCCCCCAAACCCATCTCCTCTACTTTGCAATGTGTCTGAACGCGAGAGGCGGAAATGAGAGAATATTATCTCTGTTTTCTGCTGGCTTTGACAGTGCCTGCCATGCAAATACACACTATCATCATCCAGTGGCAACGCCAGCCATCTGCTGTGTGTTTGTGAGAAAGAGCTGGTGTGTGAATTTGGGAGGAGGAGATGGAGAGAGAGAGAAAGAGAGAGAGAGAGAGAGAGAGAGAGAGAGCCTTTATACGAGTGACTAAATGTGGCAGCATTGTAGAAATGAAACTGAACTTGTGTGAAATCAAACTGCTGCCAACCACAGCTCTGACAGCCAATCCCAGTGCTACTGCAACTAGGCTCTTTTTTTTTTTTTTTTTTTTTTCTTTTTTTGATGACACTTCAGATAGGGGACCTTGCAAATAGCACATTCAGTGGTCAAATAGGAGTAGACTTCCTAGAGGTGGACTTAATTCTTCTTATCTTTTTTGACCTCTTCTTTCTGACATAAGTGACAAATATTATCCCACAATGTCAGTAATTCTGGCCTAAAACTGCATCTCGAAAATGAGCTGGGGAAACATGAATGCAACGTAAACAGGAAGAATGTGGTCCGAAGCATAACTGATGCAACCAAATATAAGACACTGTTGACCATTTTTACCGTGTGTATTGAAATGCAGCAAATGAAGCTGTCAAAATTATGTTTGGCTGGCTGAGCCTTTTGCATACCGCTGCAGTCAAAGCCAATCGACACTTTGTTTTGGTCACAAACTGGCCATTTTCACTGTATGACCGAGCTTTTTTTGATATTATTGCTACTGTGTTGCTGACTTTAGTATCAAACAAGCTTCAAAATGTTTCTTCTTAGGGGATGGAGCAAAAATTAGGCAGTGGCACAGCAGGTGATGGAAAAACTGCAAAACATTCTCAATAGCTCCATCTGGAAATGCAACGGGTAAATGAGACAAAATGTGCAAATTCAAGGAACTTAAAAAATAAGTTACCTCGGCAAACTCCTCTTCCAAGGAGTTAAATGAGGACTGGTGCCTATAGCATAGAAAAGGATTGCGTGACAAAGGGGGAAATACAGCCAGCAGTCACTTTTACAAAGTTATTCCATTACTGCCAGCAGACATGTGGGTCAATGGACACATTTGGAATGACAATATAAAAGACCGCTGGCCACCGAGTGCTTTGCAGCGCATTCTGATGAATGGCATGTGTGTATTTGAGTCCGTCTGTCTGTATCCATGTCAGTGTGTCTGAGCAGACTGTACGTCTGTGTGACTCGGAGAGGTAGTTTTATGAAGATATTCCATTTCATGGTAAATTTGATCCCTGAGCTTACAACACTTCAGCGCAGCATTTCAAAACTGCCACTAAAACCACTGGCAGGGAATGAAGACAGAGGAGCGAGGAGATGGAGTGAGAGAGAGAGGGAGAAATGGAGGTATAAAGAGAAACAGAGAAATATAGCCGCACGCTGCAATGAGTGCGGATCCAAGAAGCACGAGAACTGATTGAACTTTGATGCTTATCGAGAGTTTATGGATTCTAAAATTTTTGATCGTAAACTTTGGTGGAGAAACAAACACTAGGAACTCTCAGGATTTCAAATCACAGTGTCAGGCTACGTGAAGGATGGTTGAGAAGCTGGAAAAGCGGGTGGCATAAAACTGACGGGGCTCACAAAGAAAACTTGAACCCAGGACCTTTGTATCTGGTGAGGCCACTTACACTGTGAGCAGCTGAGGACACGGTTGGTCACATGCCTTCTCACATTTTGAGGCAACAAAATAGGCCAAACAGATGCATTATTATCAGTTCAGTCTTGATAAATTCCCCTAGGAGTCTTAACATGACAGCAAATTTCCCACTTAGTGAGACAATTACATGTGTGAGCGTGTATTAATACAAACCTTTGTTTTCTTCTTTTAAGCCAAAGCAAGGTTTGTGGTATGGCACATTATATTCATTATTTCCAGCCCTCTTGCTTTCTACCTGGTGGAGCTACTTTGTCTCTGTATGCAAAAGCTCCCCTCGGCGCTGTATGTTTGTTTACACACAAATAATAGTGTTGTTTGCTGGGTCAGGTACACTTCATTCATTCTGGAGGGGAACACCCCGGGTGAAGAGCTCAGGAAGGAGTTGACGGGCCAAACTTGGAGGATGTGTTGCACTCGTATGGAGAAGCAAATACCAATACGTAGCTAAAACCTGATGTATCACTTTAAGGCTGAAAATGCAGTATTTTCATGATACTGACAAAATGGCCAGAGGGTTTAAGAGACAGATGGAGGAGGGAGAAAGTCGGATGAAGTGAAGAATGGACGGCGTTGAGATCAAGTGAAAAGGTGAGACAACAGTGAGAGCAGCAGGTCTCATCCCATGGTGCATCGCTTCAGTTTGTTCCCCCCGTCGGGTCGAGACGCTGTTAAGATCACAGCCATTGTCATGAAAATGGAAAAGAAAAAGCTCATTCACTGGGAATACATTCTATCCACCAAAGCCTAAAAATATATATATACAAAATAATTTAAGAGGACGTTTCAACCATTTCTTCCCTTCTTGCAGTGTCATTTTGCTCTTCAGCAGCCACTTCTGCAGTCATTTAGAGAAAGTGGTCTATTGAACTGAGCTGAACTGCTCAAATTTTGAAGAAGAAATGAATGAAATGAATTCAGCGTCTCAAAATGCAAATATGTGCTATGTTCATGAAAAGACATGCAAAATACAATTTCCCACCACAAAAGGATTATGAGGAGGGGACACCAGAAACAAGTAGTCCGACATTGAACCACTGCAGGAGAAATTAAAGGTGTAGAGGTCACTGTGGTGAAGGAGAGGATTCCTGGGTTTAATTCCAAACTCTGAAGAGCTCTACTTTTGAATTTCAACATTTTTTTTTTTCTCATTTCACTATCACCAAAACCTTATCATTAACCTTAAAGTAGCAGTTTGGAATATTTAAAATCTATTGCTATTCATATTTTTCTACTCACTGCTGATGTTTCAATGTTTTTTTTTTTTTTTTTCTCTTTTTTAATTTTCTTGTTCATCCATCCTGTTATTCATATTGGTCATGTGTATAACTATTGATGTAAATGTGCTGCTTTTTCTTTACACTCGAAACAACACAGTCCACCAGTAAGTATCAGCAAATATCACATAAGACTAAAATCTGCCATACATTAACGTTGGGTCAGTGGGAAGTGTTTTTTTTTTTTTTTTTTTTTTTTTTTTAACTAAAAAAAAAAAAAAAAAATGTGACTCTGATTACTGACATTGACTCTCGGAGGCAATCAGCTCCTTAATGTCCAGTAAGCACATAGTAACACTATGAATAAATGTGAAAATTAAATCTACCATTTGACAGTATTTGTGGTGAGTAGAAAACATGAATAGACTTTAAATATTACCACCAATTTCTCTAACTATTGGCCTTGTGATTGAAAGGTGCCGTACTGTACAAATAAACCTGTCTTGCCTTGAGAAAATGGTGCGACCAGTTCTTGCTGTTTTGCCTTTTGCACTGCAGAACCATAATCTTTGCATTATTCGTGCCCATAAAACATAATACGTGTTTCAGAGTTTATGCTCATTTGACTGAACCGTACTGAACTGTGCAAGAACTGAGGATATAACTGATTGAAATAACTTTTGCCACCAACAAAGATGAATATAAGACACAATTAGAACAACAGACTTGAGTCCTGGTTCTTAAGACCAGAGCCTGTAATGCTGATTTTCATTTTATATTTCATACTTTCTTGGCCAAGTTTATATATAACTTGTACACTTGTCTCCTAAAGGTCAGGTGGTATTTTAGCCATTCTTGTAACTTAAGCTACCAAAACTACTTGGTTTAGGTTAGGCGAAGATTAGGTTTAGGCATAAAAAACACTAGGTTACAGTAATGTAACCTAATGTTTGCAAAAAACGAACACCACTGTTGCTTCACGCTAGGTCAAACTCGGGTTGCTTGGGTGAAAGTCGGTTGTTTGACCCACCCGCCACCCCACCTGTGTCCTTGTGCAACCTTAAAACTATAGGCTTACAAACCTTCTTGTTAAACGGTCCAACCAAACGACAAAAATACATTCCAGTCGAAAAACATAATTGAGAAAGCATAAATTGAGAGAGCCACGGGTCTAGACTGAATAAAAGTTAAGAAACCAAGTTGTTGCTGCATTTGGTGAAAGTTTTGGAGCTTCTGGGCAGGACATGGAAATGACTGAAAAAGACAGAGTCTGTTAACTCGCTGTGTGGAGGCTGGAACATATTGTCTATAACAGAATGTTTCCCTCTTCATTTTTTTTCCTTGCTTTGTTTTTGTTAGTAGTAAAGCTGCCATAAAAAAGAACACTAACCACAACATTTTGGTGCATAATGAAATAATCTGAGTTTCCTGGGGAAGAACAGCCTTGGTTGTGCCTCTTTATGGCTCCGGTGTTCTGGCGTTGCGTTTTATGTCAGTTTTATGTCTTTGTGTGTATACAAACTTGAGGAGGGAGTGCGTCAGTCGCCCCCTAAGGGTTAAGGGAAGCTGGCCTGACCAGAAGTTGGGTGGTTTAAGTCCCCACAACAGCTTGGGAGAAGCTTGGTGGAGAAAGTGACTTAAAAAACAAACAAACAAACAAAAAAACACGCTCCTCTTCAACAACTAAAGTTGAGATGTCCTTGAGCAAGTCCCAACCGATTGTGTTTACAACAGCTTAGTCCACTATCAATGAAAAACTCAAAAATTAAGCTTTAAAAATAATAAAAGATCTTCACTGCTTGTCCACCAGTGAGCATTTAAAATCTGCTTTAATGATAGCTGAGGTATCAGACTAGTGAAAGTTACTTTAACTTCTCTAAGATTGTAAAATTAAAACTCGTCATTAGCTCAGAAAGTGCTTTAAGAGCTGTTTTAATCAAGATTTGATTAAAACAAGGGTTTCCATCAATTGTGCCAGTGTGCCAAGCCCAATAAGCATCATAGCACTAAACACTTACATCATAGCCTGTAAGATCATGTTGTCAATATGTTTTCAAGCAGCTCAGATCATCATTGTTTCAAGTCTAATCAACAGTGCAGCATTCGCATTTCTCTCGAGAACATGCACTTTCAACAACAGAAGACCTCAAAACTCCCATAAGCATGTTTAGAAAGATAAAAAAGGGTTGGTTAAAATATTAATCTCACATCTACTGAAGACTCCAGAGATACTGTTTTAAAAACAATATTGTTTTATTTTGTATTTTATTGGTATTGTTATATACATGGCATAATTTGTGCTTTTTTTTATTATCAAGAATAAAACCGTAAGGGAACACATCAGAAAATTAAAGTTTAAACCAGGATTGAATTGTCTTTCTCCGGTGCGTATATCAAGGGGCTCTACAAAACCAGGAGAGGAGCAGAGGAGGGGAAAGAGAGAGTGGAATAGAGAGAAGAGAATAGAGAGAGAGAGAGAAAGAGAGAGAGAGTTTGTCCAGAGGGACTTGCAGATGGTCCACTGAGGGTGGTGTGAACGTTCAGACTGTGATGTGCTTTTACCAACAGCAGCAAAGGCACCTGTGTATCACTTTGTTTTAGAAAAGAAAGCACGCCGCAGGGCCTTAATACAGCTGAATCCGTACACGTACAACCAGATCCATCCATACTTTCTTCCAGGGTGATTTCCACCCCACTTAGATGCTGATTTCTCATGATTTCCAGCAATCGCAGTGGTTGGATGCAAGGTTAGCCAGCTTGAGACCTTTCACACTGACTCCCCCATCTGAGACGGATAGGAAAAAAAAAAAAAAAAAACACTGGAAAAAAAGAAATATTGGAGACTTTTCTGACTAACTCAGAGGTTTTGAAAGAAGTGTGGGATGGGGTTTCATGATTTTCTTTTTTTTGTTTTAGTTTTTGGCGAGCCAAAGAGCCTAAATGAGGCAAAGAAAAGTGAAGAAGCAAAAAACAAACAAACAAAACAGGAAAAGTTGTGGAGAAAAAGCATAAAAGGTGTGGAGACAAGGTTAAAGACTGACAGTAATGGTGAGTGGAGGGGGAAAAAGAGTGAAATACACATGCTTTCATTGGTGGTAAGGTTGAACAAGGAGAGAAAAAAACGAGAAAAAAACAGCGGGGCGATAAATACAAGATGAAGAATAAACCAAAGGGGGAATGAGAGGAAATGCATGACAGAAATGAGGGAGATGAGAGAGCAAGGACTTACAAGAGGAAACAGAGGGTCATGAAAACATGCAAGAAAAAGTCAAGACAGACAAGAAACACAATCTGTGACGGGAAGAGACGGGGACAGAAAAACACTCCGGAAAACCTCACAGGAGTGGACAGACTGATAGGGAAAATAGAAGATGTGGGAACACACTGTGAGAAGTAGAAACAGCCGTGATGGCATGGTTAAGATGGCAGACTTTTTTTTTATTATTTTATTTTATTCTTTTTTTTTTTTCTTTTGCAAGTCCAGTGGAAGGAAGCAGATAGACGGCAGAGTAACTAGAGCATGGATGAAAGATAAAGGAGGGCGAAAGCAGAGTAAAGGAAAATAACGGATTACGGACACACTGAGGGGTGAAAAAGATTTCAAAGATCTAAAGGGAAGGCAAAAAGTAAGGCAGGAAATAAAAGCGCCGGGACAAAATGAAACGGACAGACAGTTGGCGATGATAGTTCAAATGAGAAAAAAGAATAAACAACGGCCAAATCAGCAGGCATGTTGGACGCGGGAGAGGACAATGCAGGTGTGGTGCCATGATGCAGCGGTGCATCGTGGCACCACCATGGCGGTTAGGAAAGCACGGTCAGACTCAGATGGAGCACGGTAGTGAGCGGTCAAAGGTCAAAGTCGGGGGTCCAGAGACTAGAGGGGGGAGGAGGGGGAAGGCCTTTCTGGTATAGATCATTCCCTTGGCTAGCCTTGGCTTCCCACTACAGGAATCCACTGTCCCGTCCATTTGCGTTGGCCGACTCCAAGGCTCAGCCACAGTACTTGTTGATGTTAGCCAGCTGCTAGGCTGACCCGAAGTCCTCATCCATGTCTGTTAGATTCCCACTGGGCTAGCTTGCAGTCCGCCGCCATATCTGTTAAGCCTAAAGTAGCCAGGAGCATGATTTCCGGTAGGTTTTGGTCATACATTGGACAAACAATGACTCCCTTCCATTGGTGGGGGGGCTGACGCTGTCAAGCAACCCCCCCCCAAATGTAATCCGTATGATTCTCAGGTCATGGCAGGTCATGGTCATGGCAGCAACAAGACAACAACAGGGGTCCCGCAGTGAGACTGCCACGTTCTCCGGCCTCACACCCTGGCACTGCACCAAACCCACCCACAGGCCATCCGGGTCCGCTGGCTAGTTTTGACATCATACCAGCAGCAGCTAAGCTACTGTTTCCATTATGTTTCAGTCTATTGGAAAAGCTTCCCATCAAGTGATAATCCATGTTGTGTCATTCTCTTAGCTTTAATCCTTGTAGGTCTGTGAGCCGGCCGGCATTAGCTTCCCGCCAAGCTACAGTCCGTGTCGATTTGGTCTGTTAGCAGTAGCTTCCCACCAAGTTGTAATCCACATGATTTGACTTGTTAGCCATCGTTAGCTTCCCACTATGCTATAATCCATGTTGATTCGGTCTGTTACCTGGCATTAGCTTCCCACCAAGCCATAATCCACGCTGATTCGGTCTGTTAGCTGGCATTAGCTTCAAACTCTAATAGTCCACATGTCCCGGGCGTCCCTCAGCCTCCCACTCTCAGCTCCACAGACAAAAGTTACTGGTGGTTTGGCAGGTGGAGCCCTTCTCGGCCGGGGAAAGGTACAGCTTGCCGTTGGCGCAGGCGCACAACTCGTACACAGTCTGTTTGGTGTAGGTGGTGCCCGCCGGCGCCCCCTCCAGGGGATCCACAGCACTGCCGAGGGGAATGCTGCCCAGCCTGACCGTGTTGGCATCTAGAAAAATCTGTGGACGGAAAATAGCAGAGAAAAATTAATGTTACATTGAATAAAATAAGCTATAAAGTAATAACACCGCTGTGAAAGAGAGGAGTGTGGGTTGCAACACCATGTGTGACAATTGCTTTTTTCTTTGCAATTACAAAAATGAGGCAATGAATATACAAAAATGCACCTCTGTGAACAAAATCTATTTTTTCTACAGAAAAATTGCACAGTTGATTAATGAAATATTGTCTTTTGGCCAATTCATCACGTCGGAACTGCTCTTTTTTTGTGGCCCCTCACAAAGCAAGAGCATTGAATAAGTGTGCAAGACTCAAATGAAAGTCACAATGAAAGATAATACAAAATACAAAACTTGGTGAGAGTGACCAACAGAGCACTGAGGGTGGGAGTCAGTGATGCTCGCTCCAGGGGTGTGTATATTAACCACTATGCATTGCAGTTCTCTGTTATTTTTGTTTATTTATTTAGAAATTAAATAATAAATTGAATATTTTGTGTTTATTTATTTATTTATTTTTCATTGCATTACTGTTTTATTGTATTACCAAGGGCAGGTAGGAAGGCCAATAAGCAGAAATGAAGTAATATGAAAGAAGCAATCAGTGTTGCTCTCTGTGGTGCTGAATAAGTAAATGGCCAGGGGCCAGATAAATGTGTAGCATGCTTTGCCAGTCAATAGTGTGCATGATCATCATAAAAATCATCCCACCACTTAGGCTGACCTCTATCAATTCATTCCAGTTGTTTTTCCATTGATCTATGTGCAACACAATGAGCTGTTCAGTCTCCTGCCATCTGGTAGGAGACACAGGAGACTTCAGAGCAGAGCATCACGTTTCAGGGATAGTAACAAAAATCCAAGGCATTAGATTCGCAAATATACACTAACCATTTTCCATAGAATGGACTTTACTGCATGCTTCTCCCATAATTTATCCCAGTTGTATACTGTGCTATATGCAATGCTATTGTGTGTTGTTGCTGTTGTCTTTGAGAACAAACCAATACATATTCCTATCAACTCTGTTGCTGTCAAAATGGCAATAAACTGCCTTCTTCTCTCTAAACTTCTTCTCACAATTTGCAACAATTCATTTTTATTTAGTCTTGCATTCACAGTCACAGCAGTTCAAGATATAGGCTGTTACTGGAATTCAAATAGCTGGTTTTTACTTTTGAAAAACACAGCTGTGACCCATATTTTAGATTGCTCAGTAGTTTATATCAGTGGTTTTCAAAGTGGGGTCTGAGGACCACCAGGGATCCTTGAGGGTGTTCCTCAGCAGAACTATAATTCACTCAAAGTTGTTATGAAACAAGAGATTACCATGTCTCGTACTAGTATAATATCACTTAATCATAAAAAAATACATTAAAAAAAAAAAAAAAATATTGATCCAAGCTGATCTGCATGGAAAACAAGTGAAACTATCTTATTCCACAGATGGATTGTATCACTTCTTTTGGGGAATACAAAATGTTAAAACTCAGTAGACTAAAACATAAAACTAAAGGAGTTGTTGAGACTGACTATTTTGCAGTGTAAGGATTTTTCTGTATGACAGCAGTTTTCAGAGAGTTTTTCTTCAAAGGTTTCCAATGCAACGAGCCCTTCAATGGACTCGGAGGAGTTTCCATCAATATGGGCTGGAGGGCGGGTCAAGGGTTTTGCTTTTTCATGGTGGGCAGAGGGACTGAGGGTCCGTCAATGTGAGCACTGACAGATCGTGTGCCCAATCAAAGTCAGCCTGAAGTGACTGCCCTTTCTATTTCTGTCGAGAGAAAACACCTGATCCACTGCATTCAGCTGATATACACTCACAGAAACACACTGGCGAGAGCTTAAAAGGGAAGAAAGGAAACGAGAATTGTATGAGGTTGCTTTTTTGCAGTGCTTGAGATCTGCTTTGTCAGTGAGATTGAGAGAGTGTTGTAAAGGCAAGAATAGAGTGGAATTAGAGAGGAAGAAATATACAGATGGTGAGAGGGAGGCAATTTCTCTGTGGTTCCTCAAAGAACTCTCATCGCTGATTATCTCCCATGTTCTCTCCATCCTCTCTCCACATTTCCTCTCCTTCTCGCTCCTTGCTTCTTTCTGCCTTTATTCCTCCCTGTACTTCCCTTATCATTGAAACAAACTGAGTTTAAAATGAGAACTCATTAGACCATACAGGTTTTCACTGACTGATTTACCAGCTTCTTTATTTACCATTCAGTGCTCAAGGAAGCTGTGACAAACACACACACACACACACACATACAGGTTCACACACATGCACATACACACACACACAGACGAATGCACAGACCACATCCCAAGGCCAGACAATAATCTAAGCAGACATTATTCATGTTCTTCATTTTAGACAGATGGGGGTGAGGGGATGAAAAAGTGAGAGGAAAATAGCTGTGAGTGCAAAAAGAGAGGGAAAGGAGAGGAATGAGAGGTATAGTCAGATGAAAGACTGAGCGAGGGATGAGTGAGAGGGAAACCAGAGGGGAAGATGGAGATGGAGAGATGAGATGAGAAAGATGGATGAAAGAAAGGGAGAGTGAGAGAGAGAGAGAGAGAAAGAGAGAGAGAGAGAGAGAGAGAGAGAGAGAGAGGAGGGTATCAAACAGATATGCCAACAGTGAGGAACCAATTAGTGTAACTAATGGCTTCGCATTGGCTGACGGGGCATATCTCCATTTGTATAAACACCACACACACACACACGCACACACACACACACGGGACTGTCTATATGATGCAATTAGAGCAGAGTGAATGGTGTTGCTCATGTTGCCTGTGTTTACCGGTGCAGCTATAGTGCCACTGAAATTAGCCACAAAGGGGTGTGGACTGAAGCACCTGTCATGGCTGGACACTCATACACTCATTCTTTTAGGGTCTCCTGTATTATTAACGTCTATCTGCCAGCTCATGAGGTCCATGTTATTGTAAATATGTCAAAAGCATAATCATAATGTGTTTTTGCATATGCATAGGCCTCTGTAATTGTATGCGTGTATGTTTATGCACTGCCTCTGTAATTGTATGCGTGTATGTTTATGTACTGTACATATACAATCACATACAATCATATGCAGATACATACACTTATATACACATATATACATTTGTATGAATCTATGTAGCCATGTTATAGGTTTTCATTTGCTTTTTTCTCTCCTTTCTTAAAAAAAAAAAAAAAAAAAGCACATTACATAGTTGCAATAACCCAATGGATCAAACAAGAACCTTGAGAGACTGATGTGTACCCCTTATTTCCATCCTAAAACCAAATTTTTCACATTAACTTTCAGTTTTGTACAACCAGCCATCAGCATGGGCGCAGGACTGACTGTGATGAACTGAGTTTGAGCTCTGTTAGTGTGATTTAGTGTAATTGTATGTGTATGTATATGTACTGTACATATACAATCACACATGAACTGAGTTTGAGCTCTCTTAGTGCAGTTTTAAAGATGAAGACTCTTTGCACTGCATTATAGAGTAATACCACAGGTGATAAGAAAACACCAGGAGGTATGATATGTCACTATAAACTGGTCCCAACAGGACCCTATAGGAACATGAAAGTGATTTTTCATCAGGGCTGTCCTCAATATCACTGAGCTGTGCCACCCTCAACTTTCAGAGTTGCCAGCAATGCATCAAACATTGTTGCATCAACCCTGACAAGAGCCATTTGTAAGTCTCATGTGATGCTCTCAAAAGGCACAAGGAGCAGTTTGTCAGAGTCATACGAGAGATTTGGCCCACAATATGTTTAGTCGGTTCTGCTAAACAGTATTTGAAAACCGAATGGGCTAAGAGGCCACGGTGGATAAAATGAATGTGCAGAGATATAACTGCAGTGGGCACAAGTCACAAGATTGGAGAAAAGGGATTCATTTTAGCACTCTAATTATTCAAAAGAGCACTGTAGCATCGTGGACCTCGTTCATTGAAACTACCGGGTACAGCTTTCTCATTAGCCTGCCATGCCCATTGGTTTTAATGAGAAAGAGTAACAACAGCCACTTTGAAGGTTGCTGAAAAGTGAATATGTGCGCTTTTCTCCCCGTGTGCTGGCCACAGGAAAATAGCAGACAAACTCTAAATGTCAAGGTATGCCTTTAACAGGCCCCTGGTGCGCACCTGTCATCTTCCCTTTGGCTCCCCAATAAAAGCTGCCAGGGCTCAGTTATAGCCTTATGGAGGAAGGGACTCAGTCACGGTTGGCAACATAAACCAAATCTAATTCCAGCAGCCTCCTTGCCATAGCAGCTAAGACCCAAAACGCATCTGGGCATGGCAACGGGATGGGAGGAAGTGAAGGCAGGAGGTGGGGACGTGTTGAAAGGGAGTTGTATGTGTGTGGGTGTGTCTCTGTGTGTGTGTGTGTGTGGGTGTATGCTAATGCCAAGGAAATTACTGGTATCTCTTCCATAACAGTGAGAACAAAACAACAACAAGATGAGAGGAATGGAGGAAGTGGTGATTTGTAGAGGATGTGGAAGGTGGGAGATGAAGGATAGATGTTGATCGTGAGAAACAGTGGGAAGGAAAGGAGGGATGGGAGGTGGCAGTAAGCAGGGAGAGACAGTGGGATAGAGAGATGGGAGGGAGGTAAAATAAAAGTGAGAGGAAGACGGATGGGAAGACGGTGATAGAGTGGGATCTGCGCTGGGTGGGAGGGAACGAGGGAACACGCAGTGGGGATTAGAGGTGTGAATCTTCGGCTTAACCCTTTTCAATCTGGATCGACGTCAGGGTTCACAGAGATTCAGTTCGATTTGCAATTAATTAGTCGGCGGTTCGATTCAAGAGCAACTTTTCTTTTTTGGATCATTCCGTTTGATCTGACTTTGTAAACCACAATTTGAGTCAACGATTTGACTCAGCGCTGCCGATTCGGATCGGCAGAATTTATAATTGATGCACCGATGCAATGAATGCACCTCTAATGGGGATGGAATGATAGAGGGAAGGACTGGATGGATGGCTGGATATGACTGAAGGAAGAGTAGAAGCTGTTTGGTGCAGCTTAAGAATGGATTAAGGCTGACACAGGTACCAAATAAAAGTGTCTGTAAGTATTAAGTCAATGCCCAGCTGTTGTTAGTAGTATATTGAAGTGTGTATGTGTGTGTGTGTGTGTGTGTGTGAGAGAGAGAGAGAGAGTCAGAACACGTGTGTGAGTGTCTTTGTGAGTATGTACAGTACAGATTGTCTGCGTACCTATGATGATGTGTGTGTATTGTGTGTGTGTGGGTACGTATGCACATCCATAAGCCAAGCTGTGTATTGTACATGTGCATAACCATGTGCCTTCCTGTGTGTTTATTTACGAGTGTATGTGTACATACAGTGCATACAGCATATGTGTATATTTGTGTGTATTTGTACATACAGTGAGTACGGTATTTGTGTTTATTTGTATTTATGTGTACATACAGTGCATGCAGTATGTGTGTATATTTGCATGTATGTGTACATACAGTGCATACAGCATGTGTGTATGTTTGTGTGTATGTGTACATACAGTGCATACAGCATGTGTGTATATTTGCATGTATGTGTACATACAGTGCATACAGCATGTGTGTATATTTGTGTATGCATACATACAGTGTTTAGAGCATGTGTGTATATTTGCATGTATGTGTACATACAGTGCATACAGTATGTGTGTATATTTGTGTGTACGTGTACATACAGTGTGTACAGCATGTGTGTATATTTGCATGTATGTGTACATACAGTGCATACAGCATGTGTGTATATTTGTGTGTATGTGTACATGCAGTGAGTACAGTATTTGTTCATTTGTATTTATGTGTACATACAGTGCGTGCAGTATTTGTGTGAATTTGTGAGTGTATGTGTACATACAGTGCATGCAGTATGTGTGTATATTTGTGTATGTGTACATACAGTTGCTCCATGTATGGCTGCTATAGGTCTGTGTGTATTTGTATGTTTTTATTTGCATTTCTGTACATATGCCCATGAGCAAATGTGTGTGTTTGTGATGTGCATGTGTGTCTGTGAATATTGTGTTTGCTTCTGTGTGTGTGTGTATGTGTGTGTGAGTGCAGGCATGCTCTTAAGATCATCTCTCTCAGACTTCACTTTAGCGGGATTGTGGCGCTGGCATTGAGAAAATGAGAAACATGCAGGAAGCGGCAATTACAGAGGGTCAAAACATTTTTCATGGATGATTTCCTTTGGCACAGCTGAGGAGGGAGGCGAGAGAGGAGGGGAGGGAGCGTAAGAGGGTGGGAGGTGAATGAGGAGTAGGAGAGGCAGGGAGGGGAGTGGTAACGAGAGGACGAGGAGGCGAGGTTTTTCCCAGGATGAAAGCCTTTCAGTGTCTTTCAGCCGATGATGGAGGGAGTGGAGGAGCGAGGCGGAGGGAGGCCGAGCGGAGGAGGGAGACAGAGAGCAACGTCTAACCTTTCAATGTCTTGAAGAGGAGGGGAATGGAGGGTAAGGTTGTCTTTGAAACGAAGAGAGGGAGAGACAGGGAGTTAGGAGTGCTTTCAGTAAGAGAAGGACTAGAGAAGATGAGAAATGAAGATAGGACTGCTTTTGAGAGCAGGAAAAAAGGAGGGTAAAGGCCAATCTACAGCAGAAGTGACACACACAGCCGTGTTTTTTAGCCCTTCTGGCAGAACAGAAATGCTCTCTTAATCAGTGCTGCTGTCTACACCACATTTAAGCTCCATCACATGCATGCCACTGCAACCTGTTTCATTTTTTATGCCTCAATTCTATTCTATTCCCTATTTAAAACCCACCCAAAATACTTTTTAACCTCAAGAGCACTGTTTTCTAATTAAAATTTCCCTAAAGGAGTTTCAAAGTTAGAAACATTTCTTTTTTCCCCATGTTGACTCAGCTTCACTGAAGCTACATCATGCATATATTGAGTGGAATATTCAAACCAAAGATGCCATTGTTTTATGGCTAAACCATTACGCCCAACAGAAAATATCTTGACGTAATAGAAATAGATTTATTTTGGAATTTTTTCCCCTTCAAAATACCCCCAACGACACTGTTATAATGGGCCACTGGGTGCTGATGTCCATATACAAACAATTTTCCTTCTCCTCATCCATCACTTTTTTTTTTTTTTTTTTTTTTTAATGATCAGTCAAGGAGCATCTTAAGCGCTCACACACGATTCCTCACATACCTTCCAAACAATAGTGGAAAGAGGCACAAAGTGCAAAAAGCAAAAAGCATTTATTGCATAGAATTGCACTTAAGCCTTCCCTTGGAATGGACAAATGCGGATTGTCGTGGCACCAGTTTCCAAGTCCACTGTGACAACAGTGAAGGCGACAAATATTACATTATTGTCACGCTTTAATAATACTTTCAGCACGGCGCACAGGAAGCCAGCCTTATAAGTATGCACCAAACACTGAACAGAAGATTCCCTATACAGTTCTGTGTCTCATTCTTATCTGGTATCTCCGCCGCTGAAGATTTTCTAGCAGGCCAAGGCCGTTTACCACTTTTTCATTCTGTGTATACACTTGCTTCCACTTCTTCTTTCCCACAGTCCATCTGCCCTGGCCTCTCTTAAGCTGACAGGTAACAATAACCCTTACCCTGAAAACATATTGTGGCGCTGCCTTTGTTCTGTTACATATGAATGTGTGGCACTTATTTAAGCAATGTGGGATTTGGGTTAAACGTGACAAAGGCTGTAAATGATTAAGAATAAAGAAACATCATTATATAAACACATGAATTTCCCTTACATGGATACTGGAAACTGTCGTACGGCAAAAAAAACAACAACCGTGTAGGTCGTTTGTACATATTTTTTGTACAACCAATAGTTTTGTTTTAGTTATGTATTAAAATTAAGCGACTTCTAGTGGTGCTGTAAATAATAACATTATGGAGGGGTATTAAGGGAGCGGCACAGTCTGCATAAGGTCTATTGGTGTCTTTACTTGCTGACAAAACCTCTCTTAGCCAGTTAATGTCCCCATCCCTGCACTGTCGCCTGAAATAATCAGTGTTATGAATGGTGGGTTATGCAGCATGAGAGCACCGGTGAAAGCTGGAGAAAGTTTTAATTATTCCTCATTTCCAGACCATGCCTTAAAGTTCAGTTAAGTGTTCAGTGACTTTTGTGCAGATAAGACATACTGTATGCAAATACTGATGTTTGATAATAACTGTAAAGGCAGGATTGGGAGAGTTACTTTTAATATGTATTTCATTACAGATTACATGGCCCAAAATGTAATCTGTAACATATTCAGTCATATTACTCAATGTCAGTTACTTAATACTTCAGTTTACTTTTAGAGGACTGTGTTTTTCATGAATTCACAAAATGACTAAACAAAGTAAACAATTTTCTAAATCAGCACTTTTGAATTTCTTTCACGTTCATTTTCAGATTACCGGCAGTAGATGTCATTTAAATTTCATCACAGCAGATAAGACGTAATACAAAATGTCACTGTTGATGAGATTGAGAGAGAGGGAGAATGAGAGATAGTTTGAATTTTTAAACAAATGCTTTTTTTTTTTCAAATGAATGAATGAATGAATGAATAAAATAAATAAATAAATAAATAACCCTATCCTGTGTATATATCAAGGTCTTCTATATGTATAGATCAAGGCTTTGTGCTTGATTTATTGCTTTGGATTTTGAGCCAAAATGGAACCAGCATGGATACAGAGGACACAGTGCTGCTGACGCAAAGCAACCGCTGCAGACTTTTAAAATTTTTGACGTTTTTAGAAGCAGGTCAGGGGCTGAAAGGACGGTGGAAAGACTCTTGAGAGTAGGGGAAAGGACCTCGGGGTGCCCTTTATGCAACAGGAACAGATGAAAAGGAATGAAAGTACTGAGAAATGTCCAATTTCTTCTTTTGGGGACCCTCACTTTCTAGCTTTTTGGTCATATATGGTCAGTGCTACTGGTGAGAAATACCCTACGGAGATTATTCTTGCTGTAAATAAGAGGTTGGGGGAGAAAATGGCAGATGCCTTGACAGAGTCCCGCTTGAGGAAATCTGCATTTCATTTTAACACACCAGGTGAAGTCAAGATGAAAAATTTCTGCCCGACCAAATGGCCACTCAATTTGTGCCACCGACCTCGCCCCACAAATCCTTTTGGAGGCATTTGTTCCAGGCTTTTTTTTTTTTTTTTTTTTTCTGTCCTGTACCATGTGTGTCAATATGCACTGTGTGACTATGTTGGTCTGTTATGGAGCTTGGCATTTTGGCCATTGGTCCTTATGGGCCTAGTTCAGTTTGGGCTCAATTTCAGACTTAATTGCAGCCAATGGCCCATTTGATCATGTATATTATAAGCTGTAATAGGCCAAGGTGGCTCTGAAGTTACTCCTCTTGATTCCTGATAATTTATTTTCTCGTCTTTTGCGGTCTATAGGATTATGAGGGTAAGGAAATTACGTGTGAGGCAATTATCTATAAAAATTAATTAAAGCTTTTTTTTCATGCGGCAGCTCGGTTTGGATTAGGAAAAAAAAACAATATCTTTCGGGTTGGGGTTGGGTTCAGACAGACAGGTTGGGCTCCACAATTTGGACCTGAGTTAGGCTCCAGATTGTTGTAGTCCATGTGTGCCAGTGTGCACTTTGAAAATTATTCAAGCAGCATGTTTCCAGTGTCATCAAAACTAATTATTGTGCATTAACATGAAAAAGGCAAAGCTGCAGTCAAATAGTAACTTACTTACTTACTAGCCCCACCATGGCTTTACCTGGACCAAGTGTACACAAATCAATGGTTTAGTGTTTTCAAAATCGTAAATTAAATCATAGTTATTGTTATATTTATTCCACTCTGCTGCCGGCTTGTTGGTTCTCTCATAGAGAAAATATTTGCGTTATTAATTACAATTAACGGGATTCTGGAGAGGCATCTTGACGCATGAAATCCTCTACAGACTCTGAGTGAACAGTGGAGTGGATGGGCGTGTCAAAGGTTGAAAGGATGATCAGTGTGAGTGTGTGCTGACCATTTTGTCAGCACACACTCGCAATGCACACTTACGCGCACACACACACACACACACACACACACACACAGAGACTCAACCTCCTACATGCGCCTTCACCTTGCCACCCATTGTCCTTTTCTTTCCCCCCCTCACTCTCTCACGCTGTCACACACACACACACACACACACACAAACGATACAAATAGGTGGGAACTATCCGAGTGTATTACACACACCATTAGTCTTGTAGAATGGACAGATGTAGGAATGGGAGCTGACAATGGACTAAATGACAGAGGCTGGAGAGAGACAGAGAGTGTGGTAACACAGATGTAGCAAGGCCATACAGCAATATCAATCCGCCGCACTGTATCACACACACAGAGACATAAACACACACACAGACACACACATAGACGCCAGAGTGATAAAGTTATAGAGGCGCACAAAAACGCTCCATTATGGTTTACAGCAAACATTTAGTGTGTTAACTGTGAAGGTAAAACCTTGTTTATGCAGCATTTGGCTGAGTTTCAAGGTCTTCCTGCACTAAGCCCTCCATTCTGCATGACATTCATAAACTACTCTCAAAACAGCATAATTATTGTAATATCTCATGAGTGGAAAGGTATAATTAAGTTTGCCCCTGTATATTATTTCCTACATAGGACGAAAAAAAAATATTATTATTATTTTTTTCTAAAGCATATAACCATTCATCAGTAATCATAATATGTAACCAAATGATATAGTAATTACATTAAATAAACTGTATTAATTGTTTGTAAGGTCAATTGGAGCAAAGTATAGCGGCGTCTGCAAGAGAGGGAAATATGCAAAAATTGAACTGCAGTGAGACGAGCAGACAGAGGGGGCAGAGTGATGGTGTCATTTGAAGGGAAAATTTAAGACACTATTATATTATATGTTTATGTTATATGTTTGCTTAAGTAACCACTAAGGAGAAACTAATGGTGGATGAAAATCATACTAGAAAGAGAGCTCGGATTAATCTCCACATCAGGCGGAGTAAATGAAAGTATAAAGATGGGTGAGTTACAGATTCAGCTCAGTCTGCTCCACCGACCAGCTCGGTTTATTGTACGCTGGCAAATCTTGTAATAAACCTCTTGTTTACCGAATTACATTTTGAGTTCATTTGCATTATTGATATTTGGTTATTGAAGAAAGGAAAAGTGTGGAGGAGGATCATCGCTCATCTGGCCCAGGTGGTGTGTTTTTCTTCCAAAGTATTAACTCCTAGGTAGGAGATTTAAAATATTCCACTTTGCCTTCCAGAGCTTCCATAAACTATTGTTCTGAAAACCTGTTTTTCCCTTTAGCATGATGTCTTGTTTGTATATTTACCATTACAAAAACAACAAAAAAGGTATTTTAAAGTATAGAAAAAAAAATATAAAAATGTATATGTATATTTTAGATGGAAGACATTGTATAATGCTAAAAAAGAAAAGAAAAAAATAAGATTTATTTGCCTTTGGGGAACGCTGTTTTCCACTGTCTTGTCACTTAATACTAGTGACATAGACACAGAAGATACACATGAACACACACAGGCTTACACATGTGACAGATTCTAATATACAGAGACACACACACACACACACACAAGCTGCATGATCATCGCCCTCAGTAATATAAAGTATAGGTTAATGAATTTTCTGAAGTTAATCAAACCTTTGAGAAAAATACACTTCCTATAGCTATAGGCGAATTTCAAATCTGTTATCTCTCTCTCTCTCTCTCTCTCACTCTCTCTCGCTCTATCTCTCTCTCTCTCACTCTCTCTCTCTCTCTTTCTTCCACACACACACACACACACACACACACACACACACACACACACGCGCTCAAAGAGTAAAGTTGGATGAAGACAGGGTTTGGGAGTAAACAGAGAGAGGCTCTAGAGGCTGACTAAGAGAGGCACGGACAGCTGTGGTAGTACACTGTGCGACCCCTGGGTATGCATGTGTCTGTGTGTGTGTGCGCGCGTGTGTGTACGTGCATGCGTGCACACACGCTTGTGTGCGTGTATGTGCATGTGTGCATACCCTTATGAACATATGCGTGTGTATTATTTGCTTGTGTGTATGTATGAGTTTCTTTATGCGAGTGCGTGTGCATACATTTGCCTATCATTATGTGTGTGTTTTGCGTGTGTATGTGTCTCTGTGTGAGTATGTGTGTGTGTGTGTTTATGCGTCTGTGCGTGTTAGGGTACCACAGCATCAGTGTTTATGACAGGGAATTACCCCCTACCAGCATCCTAATTCACACACCATTCTGCTTTACCCGCAGGTAAAACAACAAGCAGCAACAAAAAAAAGAGCCAGTCCCAGTGTACCAGCCCAATAACACCTCCAGGCTACAGCATCTTAATAAACCTCTGCGTTCAGTCAACAAACAATAAAACTCCATGGTAACCTAACTTTGTTAAAACTTTCCATAGTTAACCTGATTTCACCTCTGCAGTCAATAAAGGAGTGGAGAGAGCTCAAATAATATCGCTGACATACGAATACAGAAGTATCGACATATCAATGACTTGAAGAAACGTCCCTCAAACAGAGCATGTGCAGATTCTTAAAAAGTATGACTAAGATTTAAATTCTACTGTCTAACTGCAGGATTTTTGATTTCGAAGTAAAATCAAGCTGAAATTCTTGAATCAAGATTATTAAATCCTATATTTTTCAGTGTCTGGCCATGGATTGCTTTGTGCTGCCACTCTTGAAGTAACTGATAAGAGGGTTAGTAGTATAATATATATATATATATATATATATATTAAAAAAAACATGCATGCAAACATATTTTTTCGTTGTAAAAATCCATTTCCTCTTGTCATTGATCGTAGTTTAAAGTTTTTGAACTTCTTTAAGTCATGTTGTTGTTTTTCCAGCTTTAAATGTTATTGTTATGTAATTTCTTGTAATTTCAGTTTTAGGTAGCATTAAAAAGGTCTTTAAACTGTTTTATACTTCAATAAATTTAAGGTAAGCTTTTCAGGGACATACCAAGACTGGCAAATGTGGTGAACTTTGACTTGGGAATTCACATGGCTGGCCGGTAAAAAACGCACATTGGTCATGTTGACTTCCAACATCCAAACACCCAACAATGTCACATAATCCAGTTCGAATAATCCAACTTTGCAGCAGTGTGGCTTGAAAATGCAGGGAGACAGGTCACGGTGACCCTGAGCACAAATGATTTAATGGATTTTTTTTTTTAATATCAACATCTTGTAATACAAGTAGCTCACTAACTACCACTTAGTATCACAAGCAGCACCTACAGCTATTAGTTATGATACTGCTCACTAACCGGTGGCGGGACAGCTCCTAAGCAGACGCTGCTGTCCCCCTCAAATGTGTCCCTGTAGCACATGACAATCAGTTCCTTTTTTGTCACCAAAACACAGAAAGAAATTCATTGTTTGAAATCAAATGTGACCAAACCATCACGCAGAACTCAGCACTGTGTCATCTGGGTGTTTTTAACAGCATGGGACACACACATCATCAATACAGAATATATTACAGGTCTGTAGCCTAAATGAAATATTGAAAAATAAGACAAAGTAATACTTTTGTCATGTGGGTGTTCACATGAAAAAGGCATGAGCTGAAATAAATGAATAAATAAAAAGTCTTATGCAGGGCTGCCCCTCCCTAAACACAGAACACACACTGTGCGTAGGGTCTCATGTTGTTCTGGGGGCCTCATGCGCAAATGCGGCACAAACACACACACCACAGCGTCCCCGGTGTGAGCAGTTCGTGAGGCCCGCACATGCCAAGTGAAATCAGCTGAGGTTTGTCAACTACCACACACATCGATTTAATGATGGACAATCAACATCTGACCAATCACAGCTCAGAGCCGTGCAGCAGTGCAGGTGAAGAGACGGCGATGAGAAGACAATTTGAATCCAATGCAAGCAAGAGGAAAAAACAAACAACCAAAAAAACAGCAAAACAAGAAATAGGTTGAAGTAAAAGTAAAAAAAGTTTTTAAGGAATACATCTTTTGTTGAAATAGTTTGCTTGTTGACTGATAACCTATTTATTTGGACACAGATTTATCTGATTTGGATGTATTTATTCATTTCACCCCACGACCCTTAAGAGGATAAGCGGTTTGGAAAATGAATGAATGACTGAATTATTCATTTCAGGTAAAAGTCACTTTTGTTGAAAAACACAAGGGTCTGTCTGCGTTTTTTTTTTTTTTTTTTTTTTTTTTTTTTTTTTTTTTCCTGTTTCAGGTTGAAGTTTTTCAAGGTAAACATCTATTGGTGAAATATTTTTTGTTATTAATTGATTTTTTTTTCAGATATTTGCTCTTATTAATAAAGATTGTTACGTTAAATGGCATTTTGTTATGCACTGATGTTGTACCTTCTGTACACTTGGCAGGTGGAAGTGTACACCGGGGTGCCTTTTTTTTAAAAAAAATTGCACCACATTACTTTATTTATTGGTATTGCATGACCCCTGAAGTCCAGTTATATTTGTGTTTCTTGATGCACAGAGTAATGCTCCAACACTGCAGTCTTCAGGATTTCCCTCTGGATCCGAGCCCGTGTGCTCTCTACAAACGTCTGCACTCGTGATAAGGCACTTCAGACACAAGTGTCTAATCAGCTGATTATATGTACTGCAGACACAGGAGCCAGGTTGGAGCTGAATAAAGTTAAATTGCTTTTAGCAGAAGGAGTCAAACTAATGCAAGTCTGAGTGCACTCTTCCTTATTTATCTTAATTAGGGAAGAGTTTTCAATTAAAACACATACATGCGCTTGAAACGCATTTCCCATCCAAAAGTAGGAGCTGCCCAAAACAAGCACAGTGCTCTGCTGGTGAATGCACCAACAGGGGGGGATGTGCCTTGCTCTAGGGCATGGTAATGGTGTTTCCTGAGGGGTATCAAATTGTTGCCCACATTTTTGAAATGAAATGAAATGAAATGAAATCTCTGTCCCAAAAAACAACAATAAGTGAATAGATACATAAATAAGTAAACAAATAAACGAATAATCATGATACTAACTGGTACTCCAATATATTCTACTACATTGCACACTATTTTACTTTCTGTCCAGCTTTCCACCTTTATTGCAAAAGTAGCCTAGATCCCCACAAACACTATGACTATATTCAGGACATGAATATTTGATTTTCAATCACATAATATAACATGGATGTGGTTCAATATTGAGAAACCAGCAGATCTAATTCCCTGTGCCCCTACAGAGTTCCCCTGACTTTGACTCAGCAATATAAACGTGACACATTTTGAGGAAATGGAGGTTCCATGTTTCATTTTGTTAGGGTTTATTCTTTATACAGGAGTCGTCCTCTGCTGAAATGAATGGCGAGTGAGTGGAAAAGACAGGTAGAGGTGGCAATAGCGGGAGAAAGAGAGCAAGCGATGGGCAAAAGTTGACAAAAAGAGCTGTGAGTGCAGAAAGAGTGTGTGGGAGAGCGGGGGAAGAGATTGATTGATAACATAAAGGTAAAAAATAATCAAGAAATTGACAGAGAGAGTGAGCAAGTAGGGAAAAGATGGACAGAAAGTGCACGAGCGAGTAAAGGAATGAACAAACCAGAGGAGAGACAGAGAGAAGATAGAGAGAAAAAAAATAAACCATCGAGAGAAAAGATGAATGGATGAGGAAGACGTATAGGGCAAATTAATGTAGAATGGAAAGAGAGAGAGAAGGAAATGGAGAGAGAGAGAGAGAGAGAAAGAGAGCTGGAAAAAAAATGAGGAGGACTGCAGGAATCCTGAGAGGATCTGTCAGCTCTCATTGGCTTTGATTTTAATGGAGGCCCATGCTCCCCTACCTCTAACCCATTTGGCCTTAATTCCAGCACTGCTTTCCAAACTTTTTAAACTTTAATGGCCCCTTCTTAAGTGCCAGCTGCTGACAACATTGATTTGGCTTTAAGCCCCGCTGTCCCGCACGCCTTTATTTTCTCCTGCAAAATCGACAGAAACATCTATTTTCTGCCGTCGTCCTCCTCCTCCTCTCCTCCTGCTCATCCAATCCTCCTTCTATCCTCCCTTCATCCGCTCTCCTCTGTTCATTTGATGGTGTCAGCGGTCGGGGAAAGCTCATATGAGAATGGATGAAAAGGAATGCTATTTGGATAAGCTGTTCTTTTTAGGGATGTATGTAGGGGTGTTTTTTTTTTTTTTTGTTTTTTTTTTTTTTGCTGCTTACTTACAGCGGGCTGGGTTGACAGAGAGGTGATATTTCTTTTGCTGCCTGTGGGAAACATTTAGTGGGGATGCCGACAGATAGATTCAGGGGAAATGGTGTTGTAGTGTTGGCCAATGTGCAGCACCAAGAGACCTTGACAACACTTTTGTCTCCATCTTTGCTGTGCAATTCCCAGAGATCACTTAGCAATCAAACACAGTGTCCGCTTCTGTGATGTCTTTATTCTTTGGTTTTCTGTGAGAGAAGTTTGAGTTTCTGCAGATGGCATTCTTTGCTGGGGGTAATGCGTTACAAACAAACAACCAAGAGCACAATCCTTATAAAAAAAGATAAAAATTAAAATAAAAATAAGATCCCTGACACTGTTATTTCCGCATGTAGGCTGTGTAGTTTTTCGGTGGATTGAGGCTGATCAAATAAAACCTTGGACTCATGGAAGTATTCTGCCTGTCAGTCCGCCCTGCAGTGTTAATTACACTGACTACAGTTTGTGGACTGAGGTAGAAAGAATAGCAGAGAGAATGCCTGGTGCATCAGCGTGCACGAGGCATCACAAAAGCCCTGTATTTTTCCAACGCTAAAGCACCTTGACAAATTTCATTTCTCAATACATAATGGTATAATGTCGTGAGTTGCTTTTCATGGCGGTGATGCGGTCATGTAACAAGTTTTATTGAATGGTAACATTGCAAAACACTAATGGCTATCGCTGCTCATGCTAACAAATCAGTGCTTCTTTTGTTTAGTCAAAGCAAATCATTATTGCTTAATTATTTTTCTCATGAAAGACCTATGAGATGCCAACTGCGGCATTTCAGCAAAGGAAACTCCTTAACTCTGAGGTCTCTGAGATACAGTAATCTGACTTCACGCAAACGTGGCAACATACACTGTAAATACTAAACGGCACAATTTTTCACATTTCTAATCCTGAAGACACACTTGTGTTCAGCTTTCAGCATTGCACAATCTTAAAGGGACATTCTGCGACTGGTGCTCAATTCCCCTGGTGGTTGAGTCCTGTGGTGTGGAAAACATCGCTGTTTGGGTTTTTGAAAACTTGAAAGCCTCTTTGCTCTTTCTACATCAGTGTGTGCACACTAGATCACATGCACTATTGATTTGCTAGCCTTCTTAACAAATAAAAGTTAGTGAGACTTGCTTGCTAACTATCAGGCTTTCCTTGAGATTTGCAGTGGCTCGGTTCAAGATCATGTCCAGACTGAAGGCCATTCAATTCTTTCAAATATCACAGCTGTCTGACTCCAGAGAACACAGCCTGCTGTTCAGGAGGTGCAGTCACTCTCTGTAGTCCAGTTAATGATTGTCCCATTAAATACATTGAAACAAATGTATAGCAGTGAAATATAAAGAATTACAAGCCACCAAACATTTCTAAATACCACAGCTACTGTATTAGAAAAAAAAAAAAAAAAAAAAAAAAAAAAACATTTTACACTGGGGGACATGATGGCTCAGTGGTTAGTGCACAGCAGGAAGGTTCTGGGTTTCCCACCACAGTCCAAAGACATGGATGTCAGGTGAACTGAAGACCTCTTGGTGTGAGTGTGTGTGAGTGTTTGTCTGTTTGTTAGCTCTGTGATAGATTGGAGACCTGTCCAGGATGTTTCCTTGCCTCTGATCCAGTGTACGCTGGGATAGGCTCCAGCCCCCAGTGACCCTGGTTATCAATAAGAAGGTCAACGGATGGATGGATGGTTTTTCCTTACGCAAAGAAATTCTTGCCAGTGTCCTGATTGAAGTTGTAATTACAGCTCACCAGCTGGGAATTTCCCATACTGATGAAAACACAGCATTCCAGCATGTTACAGCTTTCACAACCTGGCCATAGGTTGAATCACTGTGGTGTTATATCATCTGGCAATAGATAGTAGCAAAGTGGGCAGTTATTTATATGAAAATGTCAGAGATTATTAGATTAACAAATCATGAGTCATCAATATGTCAAAACTCTGTGTGGGTGTGTATAAACCAGTGATCAAGCAATCACACAGCTCAAGGATACCCGGTGCCCTCGTGTAAAATGGACCCTTATAAAATGGATTTCCTGGTTGGACGACAGATTTAGACGTTACGTCAGAGAGCGCCGCTGTCATAAAATGGTTCGGCGCAATCTCAGGAGAATAGAAAGCCAAGACAGACATGCAAACACACACGGAGAAAGAGATTCATTTCGACAAATTACAGGAAGGGAGACAGATGGGAGAAACTCGAATGAGACAATGAGACTGTCTACTTACCTGACGGCACATCTGCATGTCTGCCAGTTTGTTGGTCTATCTGCCTTCCTGCTCGCCTCTCTTCCTGTATATCTACACGCCTGCATGTTTGTACCTACCAGTCTCTCTGCCTCTGTCTAGCTGGTACTGAAAAAGCCTGCAAATGCCCTTGAGCAGGGAATATTGACTTTCCTTCAGGGCAGAATCAGCTTTTCAAGTGGTTGAAGTGTACCTTTCTCTCTGTCAGTCTGCAGCAAATCCCAGGACAATGATTAGCACAGTGAGTGCAAAATTGCATGCAAAAACATAATGCATATGAATATTATACCTAGGGCTGTTGCTATTCTTTGTTACTTTTGAGTTACTTACGCATAAGTGAGCTTATGAATAAGAATAATAAGACTGGGAGAGAGTGAAGTGGCTATAAATATAATTAAAATAACAGGTGAAAAACAAAACCACAACTGAGCTGGATAACAGAAACTGATGAAAAATCTGAAAAACAAACACACACAAAAAAAATAACTCAATAAAAATCAAAAGAATGAGAAAGAGTGACTCTTTATTGGCCAACTAATTTTGCACATCCATGGAAAGGAAATAACAGGAAGTGAGAGTGGCGTTTGCAAGAGGGAAAGAGAGAAAGTAAGAAACTATATGTTGTTTGACGTCAGTGAAAAAGCAACATGCAGGTTGATTAGCAATCTAGGTGGAACAAGTTCACAGCACGGATCCTGATTTTTTCCAGGAAAAAAAAAGAAATGAAATGTCTCTGCATATGAAAGTTTCATACATGAAATTTGAATTTTGTTGCATATCATGGAAGACGAACAAGTGAAAAAAAAAATACTGATGTGAAAAACAAACATACATTTTTTCTAGGTCTGTATAATTAGCTGTGAACATTTTGGTCCTATATCCATATGTATTACGGTTTCACGTGACAATCACAAATCAGTCGCCTGAGAATTTTTTTTTTTTTTTTTCGGGTTCATCTGACGAAAGGACACCATCTTAAAGTGTGACAAGGTTGAGAAGCAGAGCACCACAAGTCTTTCATTTTGTGAAGCCTCTCATGGTATCAAGCCTTGCCAACGGCCCACATCGCAATCCATGTACCACGCTGCCTCACGCTATTGTTCCCCGTGAATAGGGAGACATCTCGTTATGCAGGGAAGCCAGAAAGAGGGGGAGATAATGGAAGAACAAAGAAGAGAAAGACACAAAAGAATGAATGAGGGAGAAAGAGAGATGACAGAAAAGAGGTAAAAATGATAACCCCCTCCACCACCACCACCTCCACTCCTCCTTTTTTCCTATGAAGTGACAGCCGCAGTGATGTATGGACCAGGCAGTGGGAAGTTAATTAGATAGGCTGAGTAACTACGAGATGAAGGACTGAGAGGATGAGAATGAAAGGAGAGGAGGGAGAGAGGAGGAGGATGGGAGGGCAGAGGAGATGGGAGGAGGAGTGAGAGCAAGAAGAAGAGAAAAAAGGAGGAGAGTAGCAGAAAGAGAGGAGACGCTGGAGTTAAGAGGAGAGTCGAGGACGAAAGTAGAAGATAGAACAAGAGGAGGGCACAAAGGAAGAGACAAAGAGACAACTTCAAAGAGACAAAGAAAGAAAGAAAAAGAAATTCTTTGCTTTTATGTTTGATATGATTTCATAATAATGCCAAAGGCATGCCAATATGATAGAAATACTGAAAGCAATATCGGCTGTATCCATGAACTTGGAGCAGATGTGTAAGAGGGTTCATGCCAAAACACCATCCATTTCAATAATCCATCAACCTCTGCTGGCAACCAGTAGGAATTACAACAACACTGACAACTCTGCCACCGCTTAACCTTGAGTTATGGAAGCCTAAACAACTGAAGGAATAGTTTGCCAACTTCTGTCAGTCAAAACACCAGTGAAGTTTGTCTTTCCACATCGCACACAGCAAGTTAATGTCAAGTCAATGTCAGCCTTCTGCAAAAGAGTTAAAGGCAAGATTTTCAAATAGAGCAAAAATGACCATGAAATTTCTCAAAATAGCTTTTACAATATAATCCAGGTGTTCAAATGAGTTCAAAAGACTCCTTTTTACATCTGTACTTAAAAACTCACTAAAACTCTTGATTTTGAGAGTGTGCATGCTTGTGTACCATTTCACACACACGACCCTTCCCTGTGTCCATCTTTGTTTACACTCCACAGAAAGTAAACATGACAGCTGCACTCAGTCCAAAAGACCTGTATTTACATTAGTGTTTATATTACATAGTAACAGCAGTTTTTTTCAATTTTATTTTATTATTTAAACCTGAATATATAGAAATACTTGCTCATACTACCCCTCGAGGAGCCAGATATGTCAGTGCGCCACATGTTCATGCTCACCTCAATGTGAACATGTGCTCACATGTGTGGGGACGTGAGCCAAGGTTAAGAAAAAAGTGGCTTGATGTTCACTGCTCAGTATTTGAAAAATACAAATACGTATAACATCCTCTGTCACTGCTAGCACAGATCCAGCTCGTCCCTGGTCCAAGGACGAGCTTTAATGTGTCATCTGCTCTGCTGAGCAGCTGACCGGATGTCATCTGCCCTCCATCAAGGAGCTGCATGACACCAGAGCGAGAGGAAAGAACAGGATGATAAATCCTGCTCCCTCAGGCAGCCATTCACACGCCCAAAAAATCACTCTCCACAACAATATGGTTCATTAGGACCACCTATCCCCTCGCAAACTCAGCCCTCCCCTTTCAAATTCCCACAATCCCTCAGGATCATGCTTGGCCTCCCCTGCACCTGCCTGTAGAACTACCTGTAATATCACTGTTTATAATCACCATATATTGCAAGGGCGGAGGTAACAATGTACAGATTAGCTACAACTGATACTGTGACTGAGTTGCTGTGTGTGTGTGTGTGTGTGTGTGTGCCTGATATTCTTTGAAATGAGTAATTTTACATGTACTTATGCACGCAGTATGTTTTAAATGACATGCTGTTTCACATATTTGCTACATGTATTTAAATGTACCCAATACAGAATAAAAATTGTGTGGTTTTCCATTAGTTTTGCATCAGAACGTGACATAATCATGACTCACATTTGCATCAAAGCTCCACAGTAATGTGGACTCTCAGGACTATTTAATGTACTTTTTGCTCTTCCTCAAAAACTTCACTCCTACTCAAAGCTGCACTAAGTGATTTCTGACCACCAGAGGGTGTTGAGAGCTCAAACTCTAAACAAGGCAAAAGAAAAAGAAAAAAAAAGTTAGTGGCATGGACTTGAGGGATGCATTTCACTCTCATAAGACTCTCGTTGGCTTATTTTGTCTCTGACCTCCAATTTGAAAATATGATGAAGCTGCAGACTTTCAGCTGCAAGGTAAGCTGCTTTGCGTGAATTTCACTGTAATCGAAATTTGGATGTGTTTATCTGCAGAATGTGAGGTTTCAGAGATGCTTCAGAGATGCTTCATGTAACTTTAAGTAATATTTCAGCAACACCTACTACAACTTAAAGCAATGTATTATAGTACCTTTTCCACTACCCTTTATTTGTCCCTATTCATGTAATATTTGTACAACCTCCAAGTTCCTTAAATTATGTCTGTGTTTACTTTATGTATTTCATCTAATTTAGTATAATTACTTCATGGAACATTGGTCCAAACTACACTGCATTCTCTATGCTTCCATCCACAGCTACAAATACACTGTATGTCGTTCTGTCTGATTAAATGTGCTTTTAGATCATAATATTCAGTTCCTGGGAGTTTATTGTATTTAGCAAATAAATGAGTTAAGGGCCTGATAAAAGGTTATTATTTTCTCAGCATGGGTCTTCAGTTTCCTAATAAACTCGTGTATTTTCTCACTTAATACAGAGCCAACACAGTTCAATCAAATTTTATTGGAGGTGTCATAATTATGAGTATTGCATCATATTTTGCAAGAAAGGGAATCATATCGCATTTAGTTTAAAAAAAAAAAAAAAAAAGGTTTTTTTTTTTTTTTTTTTTTTTTTTTTGCTCGTCCGGATAACTGTTTTCATAATTAACCAACTTCAGCTTATATCAGGTCATACAAATGAATTTATTTCTGAGAATTTTTCATCAGTGAGAGGAGAGGAGATAAGGAAATAAGAAGGGAGAGGAAGAGGGAAAAGGCGAAAAGAGGAGAAGAGGAAAGAGGAGAGGACAGAAGATAAGAGGAGGGAGGAGAGGAAATGAGAAATGAGTTGAGGGGAGAAGAGCATCAAACTTCCACTCTTGTTGTTTTCGCAGACTTCTATTATCTAGCGCTGTGTTGGTGTATTTGTGTGTGTGTGCATGCAGGACAATGTGTGTGAGACAGAGAGAGAACAGCAGCATTTGTGTGTGTGTGTGTGTGTGTGTGTGTGTGTGTGAATGACAATGACAGTGTCTGCAATGAGAGAGGCCCATTCTTCTGTTAATTACTGAGTTAATGACACACTATGCTCCGCTGGACTCGCAACATGGCAGGCTGATGACACACACACACACACACACACACACACACGCATGCACGGATAATGGTAAAGTCTGCTTCGGTGCTCACGCGACGTGGTGGGCTGCTATGCAAAGAGCTTGTCAGTGAGATAGCAGGCTAACAATGACACACACACACACACATACTAACACACACACACACACACACACACACACACACACACACAGAGCAGCGACTGACAGGGAATCTCATCAAACCAATTTTAATGAAGTCGCTTCTCCCAAATAGAGGAGGGGAAGAAAGGAGGGATGAGAGGAGGAGGGGAGAAAAGGAGGACAAGGTCGCCTGGATTGATGACGCTCATTAGCCTAATAAGGTACTTTAATGAAGCGGGCCCAACACTATAGAGTGCTGCAGTGTCTAAAGACACATACACACACAGACACGCACACACACACACACACACACACACACACACCATCATCACTGGTGTCTGCTGTCTCTTGTATTCACACATGAACACAGCTATTTTTGCCAGATTCTCTCTTTTCTCTGTTTTCTCTAACAGTGACATCAACCACCACACACACACACACACACACACCGACACACACACACACACACACACACACACACACCACTCACCTCTCCCTCTGAGGACTGCAGGAGGAGGTCTTTCCTACACGAGGCCTTGAAGTCTCCCACTCCGGCGCTGACCTCCACACCCCTGGGTGCCTCCAGGGTCAGGGTCCGGGTCGGGGACTCCAGCCTGGGAACAAGAGACCTACTTTAGCCTCACTGGAAGCATCTGAGAACCTGGCTGTGTGTGTTTGTGTGCGAAACCCTGCACAAAAACACACACCGTTGGAGGAAAAGACACCCACAGTGGGAACCGACAGGGTGGTTTGAGCCTGATGCTCAGACTAGCAAGCTGTTGCTCAAGGTTAATAACAACCAAGCAGCTGACTGTGAACAAGGTGCTGACTCCTCCACACTGCTGATACCACTTTTGCACCAAGCAAGCATGTTTTACACCTTTTCCCCCTAGGACTAATAATAGCAATAATAATAATAATCTTTATTTATAGAGCACTTTTCAAAAGTGCTTCACAGAGGCAGCAAAAAATTAAATAAATAAACAAGTCATAAACACATCAGGTTTAAAGAAACTATTTGAAGTATAAAAACCAATAAAAGACAGTTCAAAGACAATTAAACCTCAAGTAAAATCAGGGAAGGCGCTCCGATAAATGTATGTTTGAAGAAGTGGCTTTAAAGAAATCACTGTCTCAGCCGACCTGATTTCCTCAGGCAGATCGTTCCAGAGCCTCGAGGCCCGGACTGCAAACTCTCTGTCCTTTTACGTTTCCAGGAACTGGAACAGAGAACAGACCTTTGCCCAAGGATCTTGAAGTACATACCAGTGTGTACGGTACAAAGAGGTCAGAGATGTAGCAGGGAGAGACGCCATGAAGAGCCTTAAATGTAATCAGTACGATCTTACAGTCTATTCTAATACATACTGCTAAAAAAAAGCCCATTGTTTAAATTAGCAGAAGTAACGGATCGCATATTTCACCCCTAATGGCGCCACAATCTTCCAGCTTGACTGAAAAGCAGTGTTTTCTGCAACGTTCCGCTCCAGCGGTCTCTCATTACAACTACATTATGAACATGAGTCAGAGTCTATTCCAAAAGACGGTGATTTATTGGTAATTCATCATATTACGCTGAGGTTAGGATTGCCTCCCGAACATGTAGAGCTGTCGTGTATCATCGCACCGACATGGGTCACAAATTAGCAGGTGACCCGTTTACATCTCCGCCGACTGGGGCCGAAGGCAGTAATTACTTGGGACCGTTGCAGGGTTGTGTCTGAAATGCCGTTTTTAGCTGTTTACACTGAAGTAAAGGAGGTAGTGGAATTTTCCATACGCGTAAAAAGGGCATCAGTCACGAGCGTCAGGAGACTGTGGGTGTACTCGCTTACTGATATGAGGAAAAACCCCAAACTCATTAATTCACTGTTCACCTTTGACTTCTTTACTTAAGCAGCAGCATGTTGTATGTTGTTTAACTCCATCGTGTTGCTCTCCACGGACTCTGGTTTCTCTTCATTAGTGTGTGTGTGTGTGTGTGTGCTGTTTGTGTTTCCTAAAGCCTTCCATGAAGCTCATCAACAAGTTATACGATGTACAACACGCTGCTGCTTGAATAAACAAGTGAAAGCTGAGGATTGAATTAACAAGTGTTGGCTTTTAAATTATTAAATGAAGCCATTTTGAACCTCGTGCCCTATTGCATTTGGATCTAAAAATTATAATTGGACGCTCCCAAAGGCCGACTGAGACTGTGGTTGCACCGTGCAGCTCCTGAGTATGTGTAGCTAGATTTCAGTATAAGCATTCACAGGTGAGTCATGATGTATCAAATCAAATACTGTAAGAAAACAGCAGATATCAAACTTAATACAGAACAATGTTTTAATCTCAGGAGCTTTTGTCAGTGAAGAAATTGTTTGACATCTGCTTTTGGCAGATGTCACAAAACTCTCAAAAGGTGATGGTATAATTCTGAATAAGCCATGAGGTCGGCAGATGGGAGACGTCGCTGAGGATAAAGGTGCTCGATTTTTCATTTATTTATTTATTTATTTTATTATTTCCACTTTCAAAATCCTTTTAATTTGTCACCGTACGCAGAGTCCAAGGACGAATCCTGCAAAAGAGAAATGGACTCCTACTGCAGTACCCCGCGTGTAAGTGTAAATTGTATTGCTCCAAAACACTCTGGCCAGCGGTGGCTTCCGCTCATCTGGGAGGGCGTATGGGGTCAGCGTCTGTGTTTGTGACTTAAATCCGGTAAAGTGGAAAACAACATGAGATGACTTAACAGCATGGCGGTGTGAGATAAGCACAGTGCTTGCTCAAGGGAATGCTGGAAAGCAAAATGAAGTACGTATAGTGCCACGGGCAAAGAGGACAGAATTACATGTCATAAGGTGGGAGTGTAATAAATTACATTGTGCCCTCGCAAACAGGATCAAACGAGAATAACGCTTTGCTCAAGGGCATTTTGGCCAAGGGTCTCCAGCTCCCTAGAGAGAGTTTAAAGAGACATTATGCAAGCTGCAGGGCAGATGAACTAAACTCATGATGTGCCTCCATTCTGTAGCATGAGAGAGAGAGAGGAAGAGACATAAACAAGAGAAGCATCAGTGCCTTGGCCAAGGGCACTTTGGCTAAGGGTTATTGTACTGAGCTCCTCCAGTTAACGTCCTTCACTTGACTTGCGTCCCCAAGAGGGAAACAATGAATTACCCTCCTCAGAGGCACTTAGGCAGGGGTGATTCTAAGGCTCTGGGTCTCAGTCTGGAGAAATACACATTAGCAGCAATAGAAAAGCTCCCTTGGCAGAAGTTTTTCCATGTTTGGTTGCACCCGAGTAACGAGCATGAACATTAGCAGATATTTCTGTATTTCAACATTGGCCCCTTTTGGCTATCAGGCTTATTTTCAGGGAATTCTCACTGTATATTAGCCGGTTTTATTGCGCTTGAAAAACATCCACCATGTCAAGTCATTGTACCGAGTCTTAATGTGCCATTTTTCTTTTAAACAAGTGGAAAAATCTGCTAATGGATTAAATTCACTGGTTTCCAGTGCAGTTTCAGGGAATGCTCCTGAAAGTTGGTACAATTCACCGAAGTAATGCAGAAGACTCGGGATCAAGATGTCACGCCATTACGGTTAAAAGCTGGTTTGCATTGGGATCAAGTGAAATTATCTCTCCCTGATGGCAGATTTTTCCCACTCGTTTAAGGGAAAATGAGATTTTTACAACTCATCACTAAATTAAATGATTTCTTCAGATGGATATGTTCTTTGGAGTAATGAATATCCACATCAGAGGGAAATTTCACTATTTCAGATTTGCTTTCTTTCTCCCTACAGTTTTATTTTCAGGGATGTTTTGTTTTATTAGGCAGTTAAGGGGCTTTATTAGAGTGTAAAACATGTCCAGTTTAATACATCATTTAGAAGACTCCTGAAATTTTGGCTAGAACAAGTGAAAGGAAAAAAAAAATAATTGAAGTGAAACAGTTGTGAGAATTTTCTTGAAACAGATGACACCGTCCTGTGTGTTACTATGAGGCACGTTATTCCACAAAAAATAAAATGACTGTGACTTTATTAAAGAAACAAGGTGATTTACTCTGGAATCGGATGAAATTAAGTCAGCTACTGGCAAATTTCCGCACATCACACACTATCTGGAACCCTGCTGACTGAATATTGATGAAACTTGGGCAGATATTGCACATCACCACGGTGGTCTCAGTCTTTAAAAATTACACTAATAGGCCCAATAGGGAAGCTACCATTACAACTTAAAATAGCATTTTTGTTACTGTTGCCTTGTTTTGAGTTGTCTTCAAGGAGATAAATATTCAATACTTAATGCTACACTGAAATTCTTTTTTAGGACTGATATTTTTCACTGTAGGTTGTATTCAGTTTTGACAGTACACACTATTTTTTGGTACTTTTCTGTCTCTTAAAACTGCCCAGTGGAATTTATTTTAAGTTGAAGGCACAGCTGCCACACGGAGATGCCACACGAGGCAGATTAGAGGTGAGGAAAGGGTTGTGGTGCAGCGCTGAGAGTCCCAGTGTTATGTCAAGTGCTGGAAGCAGACACTTCAGATTGGACCTGAGTTGTTGATCTGTAAAACAGAGTTCATGCTGCAGCGGTCAGAGGTTAAGGAGGATAGAGAGAGAGCTGTTTGAAGATTGAAAATAGAATGGCTGATTTCTCACCAGGCCAGGGAATCCAGCTGAAGGGAAAACAAATGAAGCTCCTGTTGTATGCAGATGATTTAGTTTTATTTATTATGCACCACACAACTTGGTTTACAGCCAAACCTGACACTGAGAGCTACTGTGTAAATTGAGCACTATTTCCCTGCTTGGATGAAATAAAGATTATGGCATTCCTGATGTCAGGCAAGCAAACACAACCTCACTGTGCACAGCAATCTGCAACTTGCTGTAGAGCACAACTACAGGGATTATTATCAGTGGATGTATTGATAACATTTGATCATGCTGTGGTAATGATAGTATTAATAGCAAAAGCAAGAGGCTCAATAAAATAAATGTTGATCCTCTGATCTTTGATGCTGAGGTCAAGTGCTTCTCCTTTATGGATGTGAAGTGTGGGACCCGATTTTACACCCATGTGCCTTTCCTACCAACACAGAGCAAATGTAATGTCATCTGCCCACAGGCTGACCACCTGAAACATGAAATTCATCATCTGCAGAAGAAAGCCCTCCAAAACAGAAATAAAAGAAATAGATTACGTTGAATGGTGACAAAAACAAATAGTTTTGATCAACAGATTGTAACGTTACAGATGTCTGAGCAGAGAGTATACCTTGGGGACAATAGCTTATAAAAGATCCCAAACAGCAAATCCCAGAGAGATGCACCTTAACAATGCACAAACTGGGGAAATAGAAAGAGGCCACCATTCAAAAGTCTGGAAGGTCCTAAATTTTGTTAAGTTTGTAAAACAGAAAGAAACAGTAACAGTTCAATTCAATTAGTGTCAAATCATAACAAAAGTATTCTCAAGGTGTTTTACCGAGACCCAACAAATTTTGGCTCATCCCATTAACCAAAATATCCCCAATGAGTGAGCACATGGTAACAGAGGTGAGGAGAAAACCCCTTTAATAAAGACAAAAAAAACAGATCTGGGTGGGCAGACATCTACCTCGACTGGTTGGGGAAAGAGAGAATGAGAAAGAGAAAGAGAAAGCCTTTTATCCAGAGAGGCGGAGGTAAAAAGAAAAATAGATGAAAGAGAGATGGAGCGAGCGAAAGGAAGAGAGAGGAGTTAGCTAACCTGCCACAGCTTGAGTGATGGACCAACACACACCTATATCTAAACGTGCACAAGCACGTGCACACACCACAAATTCCTGCTCAGTGTTACTAAAGTATATCTATTATTACATCATAACTTTTCTGAATACTTTCTTTTATCTATACTCACTTGTCATTTGTCCTAAATGATTTGGAACAACATGCCGATTATGTCCATTGAACTGAAATGAATTGAATTGGGTTGAAAAAGAGGAAAGCAGAGAAGAAGAGGAGGAAAAACTGAGAGGAAGACAGATGGCGACAGAGGGAGAAAGGCATAAGGAGAGTCGAGTAAATGTGGAGAAGAGGGGAGAAAGTGAGAGAGAAAGAGAAACAGAGATGGTCAGAAGATGAGCTGAGCTGGCAAATAGGTGTAGAAAACACAGGGAGAAAGAGAGACAAAAGAGAGAGAGAAAGACAGGAGGCGAGAGGAGCTGCTGGTCCAGTCGATAGCGGTGATGTGAAGATCGTCTGCTGGTTTGACAGCAGGGGCAATTACAGTGACGCTGCTGCAGGCGGAGACCAGCTCTGATAGGCAGACACATACATGCCAGCTACCCATGTATCTCTCAGTGTCTCTCTAGGTCTCTCGCCCCTCCCTCCCTCCCTCCCTCTCTCTCTCTCTCTCTCTCCCTCTGCATCTCTTCAGCTCAATGCACCCTGTTGTCTTTAGCCTCTGTTTTGACGCACCTCTATCTCTGGTTTCCTCACAAACATATCACCTACCATCTAATCCCTCGTTCCACTTTACTTTCCTGTCTGCTGTCAGGTGAAAATCTTGTATCTCCAAAATGTCAGCGTTTCTGGGAAAATAGCTTGACCTCAATGCCTTTTGTGAGTTTACCAACGGCTACAGGGTTTAGACTACGAACCACAAGTCTAACAGGGTCTAATGAGATAGGGGACACTTTTATCTCCCATGAAATGAAATAGTTACGCTGCCTTCAATTTGAACGGGCACAAATTCTGTAAACCACCAAACACACACTCCTGAGTTGCAGGCTTGCGGTGGTGTTGCCAATTCTCGCAAGACAAATAAGCGACCTTGTCTTCTACAACAAACCCACCCAAAAAAGACCAAAAAAGCTTATTTTGAATTTAGATTTTCAAAATAACAGTGGTATTATAGTGTTTCATTTGAAATTTTATGCAGCTTGATGCTTGGGGTGATGAATTTAGTTTTGTCCTTTATCTGTTGCTGTTGGGTTTAAGTTATGTTTCAAGATCTAATGCTGATTTATGTTTTTTTTTTTTTTTTTTTTTTAATTGGAACATAATTATTACTTCTAATTACTTCTAATTATTACTACACAAGCCTTAAAAGTCCTTGAGAGTATTTGGAAATTACTGAGACTATAAAAACCAATCTGTTCTCAATGTCATTGGACCAACCCTAGTTCCAGCTTGGGAAACACACACCACCTGATTTACCAAACATTTAGCACCTTCAGACTGATGAATATGTATGTAAAGGTGCGTCATCCAGAGAGCTAAAAAAAATGAAGGATCGGTTTACTCTAATTATTATAATAACTCCTTGTGCCTGATTTTCTAAAGGAAAAACAACTTATTTAACCCCATTCTACATGCACTATTTACCACAATCTACTGGCAGCCTATTCAGGCTGTGTTTCAATTCATGAGGCATTTTCCCCATTTCTCACAGGGGTAGGGTTTACATTACATTACTCGATTACAATGTATTTCATTTCATTTCACGAGGAGACAAAGCACATCTGCCAGATCCGGTTACCCCAGCGGAGCAGAGATACAACAATGCCCAAAGCCACAAATGTGTTGGATCGAACATTCAAAAGATGTGATTTCGCTTCCTCAGCTGCACAGGTGGAGCTGCTGCACAGTGCAGGCTTTCATTTTAGTTGTGGCTGCATGCTGTGCAGTATTCACCTGTGGATAAACAAAGGGGGCGATGATGAGGATGAGGATATGGAGGAGGAGGAAGGTGAGGACGGCAGACCTCCTCCTCCCAAGTGTGGCAGGTGCATCAGGGCTTGTGTGATAACCAGATCTTTTTCATGGATAGCTATGGGAATTCTGTGTCACCACTGTATCTTTGAACATGACATGAACATACTAATAGTATTTAATTATTTGGATTGGTTCATGCAGAAGCAAAAGACTAAATTTGTTTTAGGTTACAATGCAATCCTTCGGTTTTCTAATAGCGAAATTGCACCAAAGTTGCGACAAAGCGTAGTAAATCACTGGCCAATCTGGTAACAGTTGTGCCCTTTATTTTATTTTATTTATTTATTTATTAGCACATGCAGCTGGTTTATGTCTGCATTAGTAAATCGGGGGGCAGTCTCCACTTTCGCTTTAGTGTAGACGGTGACAATAACGTAGGACCTGGCCTTTGGGAACCCAGTCTAGTGCTGCTTCTGTCTGCATTGACACACTCACCCCTCGTCTGCTGTCTGTATGAGTGTGTGTGTGTGAGGCAGAATCCATGTGCTGCGAGTGTGTGGGTCATGCTCCGTACGGCTGTGTGTTTGTCCATCTCCTGTCAGCCGCCTGTCACACACACTGATTCCACCTGGCACTGAGAGGAGGTGTTGGCCTGTAGCAGGTTATATATATGTCAGGTTTCTTGTCATATGTGCTTTCTTATCTCATTATTTTGTCCATTTTACTGCTTTATCATGGCCCTTAATGCATGTTCAGCTGTCCTGATTAGGGATACCGCTTTCAATTGGCCCTTATTTTATGATAGGGTGTTCTTGAGATCCCTTTTTTCCTCACTGAGGGTCTAAAGTTGCTGTTGTGGCTCAGAAAACTTATGTTTTGTCTTTTTCCCGTGCTGTTTTGTGTGATTTTGTCTGATTTTGATTGCATGCATCTTCGCATAATGTTGTCTTGTGACTGATTGTTGAAGAGTTAAATGTAGGTTGGCTTGTTCTCTTTAAAGTCCCTTGAAAAATTCTGTGCCTAAGTGATTAAAGTGTATATATATATATAAAAACAAACAAACAAACAAACAAAAAAAAAACGATCCTCTGTTTTTTTTAGTACCAAAATTCATCAGATCTCTGAACCTCTCTCTGTCCCTGGATCAACATTTCACATCCTGAGGACAATCCTGAGACAGAGCTTTGTGTTGCCACAGCAGCAGTTTGAAAAGGAAGGATTTCACAGGGATTTTAATGACATGACAAGACCATGATTAATAAATAAGGCCTCTGTGATGACTCATTTTGACCAGTGTCATGAACTGCATGGGAACATGACAAATAAGTCATAGAAAGTCATTGAACTTTAGGTCTAAATGAGTGTCCATGAGGGGAATTTGCCTCATGGACAGTGAAGTTTTGAAAAGCATCACAGGACAATTTTTAGATATATGAGGACCATTACATATTTCCATTTAAGTTAAAACATTTTCTTCCTTTTGAAAAAACAGGATATTGAACTATTACACTGGGTCACATGGTCTGGGTTTTATTACCTCTGACTTCTTTTCCTTCTCATATTCCTGTGCTTCACAGACGCATTAGTTATATTTCCATGCAACTGTCAAGCAAATCTAAAGTGAAGTTTTGAATTATTGTGAAAATAAAATTCAAATTATGTGCATTTCTATAATAATAAATAGGCTCCCCGAATGTGAAAACATGTCAAAAAATATTCATGAGAAAATTGAAAAATTGTTCTTTGGTATCAACTAATGTTGGCTATATTTCATGCTGTCTGAGGGGGAAACAAAGAAATACAATATTACAATGCACCAGCTCAGCTCTGTGAGGCTGTATTTGTGTAACATTTTGGGGAAGCTGTGGTAGGAAGAGACTTTGAAGACAAACATCTGCATTAGTTGTCATTCAACAAATATGTTTCCATCACTACTGACTGCATATGTTCTTTATCCACATGGAAAAATGCAGTGTATCTACAGCCTTTCCACATCATGATTTGCATCAAAACAGTTAATCCTATAGCCCAAAATGGACACATGGAGACAAAGTATGGTTTTGATGCTGTCCCATCTTTTTCTCTCTGTCAGCTAAAGTGGGTTTTGCTCCATCGTCCTTTGTCTTGCTCACGTGGAGCTTTGTTACTTTCGCCTCTCATGCACACAAACACTCATAAACAAATCACTGTAAAAGCAAATATAAACCTCGACAAGTCACTTCATGTAATATTCTGAGATATTCTGCAGTTACTGAACATTACACATTTATTAAACATTTTTATTTTCTTCTTTTTTTACCACCCCGTGAGCTGATTTCACTTGCTCCCAGTGCAGATTCGCTTGTTTCAGGAAACAAGCTTTGCACCGATATTGAATCAAAGCAGCAATAAGGTAACACTACTTGCATAATATCACTCAAATAAAGACAGTTCTTCAAATTCTTCCACAAAAGTCTGGAAACAAGTTGATTAGCATTGGGCACGAGAGGGATTATCTCATCCTGCTGGCAGACAAAGATTTTAAAACCGAGGATGAGACTTAATGATTTGTTAAGATGGAAATTGTTTGCTGTGTGTTAATTTTACATCGCATAGACACACACGGATGTATTCACATTTGTAAGCATGTGTATATACGCGCATGCATGCACACACGCACACACACACACACACACACGCACACACACACACACACACACACACACAAACGCACACACACACACACACACTCATGGTCCCTCTCCCTGACTTCATTGAACTGAGCATCATATCTTGCGACTGTCAGGCAAGTGAAAGCAGGTTTCATCAATGCCATCGATTTTCTGTTCCTGCTTTTCTCCTGCAGATCTGACACAAGCATAAAATGCTCACTCACATGCCCGCAATCTACCGCTCTCTCTCTCTTTCTCTCCCTCTCTCTCTCTCTCCATCCCTCTCTCTCTCTCATACACACACACACACACACACATACTTATTCACAGAGCTACATAAAGTTTCTGGTCAGGTCTATGCGTGGGTGTGGTTTTTTTCACGGTGCAGATAGCGGAGTCGGCAGCTAAGCTGTTATCTCTGCAATTCATTATTATTAGAGAAAACTGTCTTCCCTCCCCCTCTTTCTGTCTCCTCTCTATCTCGTTCCAGTGTTTGTTCCTCCCTTCCACTCTCTCGCCAACATCACCCTCTCCCTCTTTCTCTCATAGATCTGTTTTGACCTTCAGTCGCGACAAGGCCGTTTTATACAGCATCCATATTTGTCCAGCCTGACAAGATAAACAGGACAGAAATACATCAGCATGAAATGGTTTTTATCTTAATTCATTTCTGGACCAAAAAAAGGGCAGAGGAAGGGATCTTAAATAAATGCAAAAAAGTGAAAGAAGTGAGACAGGGGAGAGAAATGTGAAAATGTTTGCTTTGTGAAGAGACAATACATGAGCATGTCATTGTTTTTGAGCACATGTTGTTTATTAGGAATATGATACTAAAGCATCTGCAGGCAATATGGATGTGAACTTTTGTGATGCAATTAACAGTCCCAAAAGAATATTTTTCATTTTCTTTAGTTTTGCATGTGTCTTCCAATCTGCTGTGATTTCATCCAATCCAATAACTCCTGTCCCCACTGAAAGCAATATTTCCCACTTCCATTGATTTTTAAAGGCTGCCCTCACATTGTGGCCTCAGGGCACAATATCAGGCTGGACGACAACAGGTTTGTGGAGCTGACGTGACAACCGTTTCCACCTGACAGAGATCTGATTCAAAATGAGCGATGAAAAGCCTCTTGAGGTTTCTTAGAAGCAAATTTATGCTAACTGGATCTGAGTAGCACTCTGGAATTGGGGATAATAATTGGGTATGATAATGATTTTCTTGATTCCTACAATTACTGAACATCACAATTTCGACTGTAATAACACATTCAGCAAGGATAAAGATCATATTATCTAAGTGCTAGTATTATGAAGTGCGAGTTAAACTAGTATTTCAGTAGCATTTGGCTTAATATCTTCAGTGTTTTTTTGTTTTTTTTTCCTTCACAACCCCTTTTGCAATCAGAGAGACTGACAAGAGTTCTTTTAAGGATCAGTAAGTGCACAGCAAATACCATCTCACCAAAGCACGGTAAGGCACTGCAGGGAGTTGAATAGCCCTCTGACATGAATTAAACATGTCGTTTCAGAGGACATGCCATGGACAAAATAAGTTGAGGTGCCACTGGCCAGCATAATCACCGAGCATCTCATCAGCTCCCACAGACTACATACATCACCGTGGATCCCAGAGTCATAGCTGCTTTAGAAACAAGCTGATATGCATGTCTTTAAGATAGCTGTAACAAAGAGGCTATTATCTGTTCATAGTTCATCGACATCAAAGTTCATTGCCTGAACGCTGAGAGCTCATAACTTGAGAGCAGTAAGAGCATCTTGGGAAACTTTAGGAAAATGTATGCTTTTGCAAAAAAAAATAGCAACATAAAGGTCCGTGTTGAGGAAATCCACCTTTAAGTAAGCATTAAAACAAAAATATGGTAATGTTTTGTCCTTTGGGCTACAGTACCATCAGAAGGAAACCCATGACCTATCAGCTTTTCAGCAGTGTCAGAAGTGCTGTCTTTTATCTTGAGAGCTCACAACTTCAAAGTCTGTAGAAAGTCTCGGGAAACTTTAGGTGAATGTTTACTTCAGCAAATTAACAGCATGGAGCTCCCCTGTAGATATGCATGAGAACATAAGCATGCTGATTTTTTTTTTCTCTTTTCAGTAACCATCAGCCATGCAACTGCAGAAATACTTTCAGTAATCTTGAGAGCTCCTAACTCTCAATCTATTTTAGAAAAAAAAAAAAAAAAGGTTTGCTTTTGCACAGTAAATACATAAAAGTCCGTTTTGAAGCAATTCACCTATAAGTGGGCATCAATACATATAAACGCTGATATGTTTGCGAAGACGTTTTCCTTTATCTTGAGACCTTGAGATCTTGTAGCTCCAAACACTTTAGAAAATCTATTTTGCTCTTTTAGGCAACCATCAGAAATAAGCCCATGACCTATCAGCATTTCAGCAATGTCAGGGGTGCCGTCTTTCATCTCGAGAGCATGTAATGCCAAAGTCAATAAAAGTCATGGGAAACTTTGGGAAGTGCATACTTTTGCAGAATAACAACACAAGAGTCGATTTTTGATGTCGATTTTTAGAGCATAAATACTGCAGTTTGGTGCCGTGGCGCGAGGATGTGATGGCATTCTTTCAAGAGACATTTTCTCGTTTGGTGTTTAGTTGAAAGCGGTGGGGGAACAGAAATCTTACCCCAGAAACTCTTGGAAATGTTGAAATGAGGGTTTCTCGGTGTGATTTATGTTTCCCAAGTGACAGGCCTGACATTCACCCTGCCCTTTACCTCTTTAGAGCCACTGAAGGCCATACCACCTTATCGCCACATTGCCATTTGGGACGCGAACCCTTAACCTTTTCACGCTAACTGCTCCGTCATCTGCCTCGGCGCCGCCGCCGCCGCCACCCGACCCTATCCGGGAAGCACTTTAAAAACTTTTTAAATTTTAAAAGTTTTGCTGAGTGATGCATTGAGACAGGATGGAAGCAGGGAAAAGCGAGGGCCTTTGACTTTTAGCGAGTTAGATCTAGACAGAATGCTGAATTATGGCTTTTCTAAGGCCTCCTGACTTCAGCGGGTCTGTTCCTGCATGAGGGAGGGCAATGCAGCGTGTTTAAATCGCCCCATGAATCCTGCAGGTGTAAAAACAAACCCCCCCCCCCCCCCCCCCAAAAAAAAAAGAAAAAAGAAAAAAGAAAGAAAGAAAAAAGAAAGACTGAAAAGAGAAAGCCTTGGGCTGTTTCAGAAAGTTATAGAAGTCCCTACTGAGTTACTGAGGTGGGACAGCAGAGAGTCAAGCTACATTAGAGAACTGTCTTTGTGGAAAGTGTGTGTGTGTGTATGTGTGTATGAGAGAGAGAGAGAGAGAGAGAAAGAAAGAGAGAGCGAGTGAGAGAGGTAACGTGCATGTGTGTGTGTATGTGTGTACATGTCTGTATAGGTGTGTGTGCAGGTGTTTGCAGTAGAGGAGGAGGTTAAAACCTCTAGAGAGTAAATGTTGTACTTCAGCAACTCCGAGTGCTTAAATCTGAATTTCAACCAGGCAGTGTATGTGTGTATGTGTGTGTGTGTGTGTGTGTGTGTATGTGTGTGTGTGTGTGTGTGTGTGTGTGTGTGTGTGTGTGTGTACACATCTTGAAGAGTGGGTGTGTGCGTAACAAGACAGTCCAGGAAGTTTCCACTTAGCATGCTCACTGTGTGTATGTTCACCACCAGTCATTTTAACACACACACACACACACACACACACACACACACACCTCTAGAGTGTTTGGGCGAGTGTGTGCAGCGTGCCACCTCGTCGATCGGCCCAGCGGCCCGTACATCCATCTGCCTTCACGCAAAAACACCCGCCATATTCCCTGACAAATCCTTGAGTCACTCCAAAATGCCATTCGGAGGTTCTCACTGTCGTCCCCGCCGTGAAATGTAGCAGAGGAAATGGCTAATGGCAGAGTGAGCACGGAGAAAAAATGTCAAGCAATTTCATGCCTTTCTGCCTCCGACGTGGCACCAAGCTGATAATTTAATCAGCGGTGAAAGACTGGCTTCACTCCTCCACGACGCCGGCCTTTTCCATCCAGCGTGCATCTACTTGTTTTTGTTAGGTGGAGAAATTTGGAGAGAAAGACTCGGAAAATGAGATTTGTGTAGGAACAATGTCAGACGCCACAATGGAGTGTAAAGAAAAGGCGGAGGGGGGACGTGGGAGGGGGTTATAACAATAGACGGGTGCACAAGAGAGATGGCAAAGTTAACAGCTCCAAGAATGGGCCCGGCCCGCAGTGCCCTCCATCTTAACAAATCATTTAGTGCCACTCTCAGCCTTAAAAATCTTTGTTTTCTTAATCTGAGTAAAGACAAATCTGCCAGTGGGATGAGATAATCCCACTGGTTTTCAATGCTAATCATCGGTTTGCAGAATTTTCGCGAGTCAGGAGTCATTTTCCTGGTCCAAGTGGGCTGATCTGCCTCATTCTGCCTCGTTTCAACATATTTATGCTTGTTCCCAGAAAACCTCCTACAACAAGTGAAGCTGTGTTAAAAAAAACAAGCGGGGTTATCTCATCCCACTGGCAGGTTTCATTTAAGCAAAACAACATTTTAAACACTGAATGTGTGACACAATGACTTGTTACAGTGGAGATTTTTTTTTTTTCGACAGTGTGGATAGAAGAGGACGGATAGAGGATGAAGGTAAACGCCACATAAGGAGATTCCTCATTAACTCCAGTGTTGAAGTTCATGTTTCCTGTCTCGTGCGACTGAAGCGGCCATAACTTTTCATGTATTCTGACAATAGATATGACAATTTTGCCTTGTCTTCTGTCACAAATGTTGTATTTGCTTCACCACCGCAGTCTGCTTGTCTTAAACCACAACACTGTTCCTCCTCTTCTGATTATGGGTTAGAGCTAAACTCTTATACTTGACCAAATACCTCAAGATAAATGCCACACTGCTGATACTGAGGTATGTGGTCAAATATATCATGATGTTCATTTTATTGTGATAGTTGATTTTATCCATGTTGCATAGCACACACTGAAAAAATCAAACATCGGGATATCTTTCACCAAATAGCTCAATAACAATCTTGTGATGACATTGTAGTGATGATTACTGGTGCTTTCATAAGATATTTACACGGAAGAGATTTATGATTAACAATTATTAATAACATGGATATGAGGATAAGGCAGGTATAGCAGTCTAATAAGCAGCATTTCCATTCCATATCGGGGTATTTTTACTAAAATGAAGTAGAAATTAAAGGTATATAAAGGCAATTGAGAGGGTTTAATGACAGAATTCAGTGTAACTCTAGCACGTGAGGCCTTTCTGTCTCTAAGTTTGTGTGCTGTGTGTTGAGGAAGAGGAGAGAGAGTCAAGACAGAACTTTTCTTTGCACATAAAGTCAAACTTAATTCAGTTGTGTCATGGGAGTGTTTATGCACTGTGCTGAAATATTTGTGACTGCTGCAGTTTTGAATGGCACAAGCTAATTTCCCCTTTGGGGAAAACACTTAAACGACTGAAGTGTTTCAACAAAAAGAGGTGTGTGTGTGCTTGCTTCTTTTCAAACAGAAGAGAAACACAGAGGAAGAGAAAAGAGAAAGTTGACTGATTTTCTGTAGTTCACTCATGGACATTGAAAAAAAGGAAAACAGGCGCGCATGTGTGTGTGTGTGTGTGGGTGTGTGTGTGTGTGTGTGTGGCCGTGTGTGCGTGCGTGTGTCACACTAGTTCCAATTCTACTCTCCATGAAAATGTCCCATGTGCAGCCTTAAAATCTTGTTTTTCCTTAAACAAGTGGAAAAATCTGCCACAAATGATAATTTGTTTCCAACGCTAATCAACTTGTTTTCCTAAATCAAATGTCATTTTCTTAACACTAGTGAGCTGATCTGCCTTAATCTGCGTTGTTTCAACATATTTACAGTGTATTTGTTCTCGGAAAAAAATGAAAGAAACATGTGAAGCTACACTGGAAATAAGTGGGATTATCTAATTTCAGTGTCCAATTTTTTTTTGCCTCCGTTGAAGAAAAAACAAAATGCACTGTAGATATGCAGGAAAACAAAGCTACAATTCACATTTTGGGCTCGATTTTAATGATCTCAGCATGCAGTCTGAAGAGCATGGCAAAAAAAAAAAAAAAGTTTGTTGCACCAGGCGCATGGGTCAAAGAGTTGTACTTGCTCTTTTAATTAATTATGGGTGTGTTTTGGGTGTAACATGCTCCCATTCCCAACTCCCATTCCATTTAAAAGCCAAGTGTGCTTGTATGTCGGCAGATTGCTACTATAATGGCGGATTTGCCAGGTAAGAAGGAAAGTTTCTCTGCACAGGAAATGGATCTGCTCGTGCACTTTTACCTCGTGCATGAGCAGTGCTTGAACACACCTCACCTCATATGCAAACGTTGCATTTGCTATTTACACAACGTGGACGCTGCTGGACGGGAAAATGACAACCGTGTCGTTTGGAAACTAGCAAAGACAACTGTGTCGAGCTTGGTGCCACTTTGTGCCGGGCATAAGATAGGGCCAGCTGCTTTACTGTGTGAAGAACACCCCCAAAAAGCCACTGAAAACACCCCTGTGTGTGTGTGTGTGTGTGTGTGTGTGTGTGTGCTTAACACAAGTGAGTGGGTATAATTTCATTCATGTTAAACTTGCCACTCTATGTATGAGTGGGTGTGTTTGCATGAATGTTTTAATGCATAAATACTGAGTCTTTATCTCAAGATAAGTATCGTGCGCGCGCGCGTGTGTGTGTGTGTGTGTGCGCGCGCAGTGGCTATAACCATCAACTTCACTTGTCTTTTAAACAGCACACTAAGAGGACGGCAGTCTATAGAAAGCTCACAACTTAGTCTTTAGATGTAAAAAAGCCAGATACAAAGTCAGTCCTTAGAAAGAAGAAAAAAAAATCCTTCACAAAACTGAAGAGTGCACTTTTGAAAAAGCTGAATTGGGAGTGCACTTTTGAAAAAGCTGAATTGGTCGTGTAGCTCGGTGTGAAACAGTGAAGAGAAATCACCTTAAGTGGCAGCTATAGGCCCTCCTTGCATCAACAGCATCCAGTGCACTCGTGTTGCAGGTTTTGTTTTTTAATATGCCTTCCAAATGGTGCTATCGTGTACGTATACTTTTGTAAAGATTAGATGAAACTTTAATGATCCCTGTGGGGAAATTGAGTATTTGCAGCAGCAGAGAGAAGGATATAGATAAGAAGAGAACAAACACAGAAGTACTGGAGATAATACAATAAGTAATTACCACAAAAAGAACATATTGAGATTAACAAAACAGATAAATAAGAGAAGATAAATTGTCTTTGCTGACAGATTTACAGGTCAGACGTGGAAGGAGGAGCATATGTTTGGAAATGAGGTTGTGAATGTCACTCTGCCCTCATAAAAACTGCATAAGTGCCCCTGGGAAAGGCACCTAACCCCGCTACTCTACTTTAAGGTTGAAAAAGCAATGCATCTGCTACATTTTGTGCTGATAATATGAAAAAGCCAGTTGCAAAATGTGCACATTCCCCAATAACAATGTCAGATGTTCTACTCAGCCGGGGACTTTGCCTCAGTTGTAAAATAAGACATGGACTGCACAACAGTAGCTGCATTCATGTACTTTATGTTGCATGTCTTACTGGGTTTGAATTTTGTGAACTTCATTTGACTGAGACAGAAACACAAGTCCTTTTTGACACAAGTTGTCCTCTATACAGCTGTAAACAATATCTCCCACTGACTGTGATTGGTCAGTCCATGTCATGTGATCACCTCTAAAATGAATTGAAATTTTCTGAACTTTTAAAACCCTCCATTTTTTCAAGAAAGTTCTTAACTGACATCATACTGTATTGTTCCAAGAAATGCAAAATCTTAAATCTGAGTTTAAGGCTTGATAGGACACAGGACATTATTTCTGATGTGCTCAATGGATGGGAAGGAAATTTCTATGTCAGCAATCCATTAGACTTTAGGGTTCCAGATCTCTGCTTCAAAGTTCATCTGTGGGTAGATCTATGGGTGCTGAAGTCTACCCACCTTTACATCCATATCATTTTCACAGCCTCTTCACTTGCGACTTAGTAGTAAAGCTTAAAAATCGCTGTCTGTGTGTGATTAATGTCACAAAATGAGCATCCTGTATATTCTATCATCATATCAGTGACGGAGAGGTCAATAAACAGGATTACATCTTCATTTGCCCGCTAAAGACCCCATTCTCATATAACATATGACACTTTGGTACTACTTACTATGAATAGTGTGTATTTAAGTCAAAGATTTACAGTGACTTTAAAAAAATGGCTAAAATGTGTTTTGCATTTTTTGTTTGCAGCAGAAAATACTTTTATCATCATATCAGTGATGAAGATTTACGTAGATTTAATGTTAATGTGGCAAAAACTCCCCCAGTTGGCCGTGATGTGGTCTGGAAAAATTGCACCAAAAACCTCAGAGAGAGAGAGGAGTGCTGGACTCTGCCAAAATACTGCTCTTGACTCAGGCAGAGTTCAGTGCAGATAGGTTTATTTCTGTCAATAGGCATCAACAGCAATAACCCTTGAGCGAGCCCTGGGGCTTAACTGACTCCAACTGCATTGTGCTCCTGCTTATAAAGTGTCCAGAAGGCCCTCCCAGCTTGCTGGGGGACGGCCTTCCGACTTTTCCTTATCCGGACCGTTTTTGGCTCGAAAACAATCGTGTCAGCAGGTTCTGTCCTCACCTCTTCTCTGGAAACCATCGAGTCTTCTCCGGGCAAGTCCCTGCATGCGCAGATGTGCCTTGACACAACTAGGTTTGGCCTTTTTCCTTGCTCATTTTTTTAAAGGAGTATTTTACTTAACAAAGTTTTAATACAGAATTACAAACTTTATTTCTAGATAGTTTTTCCATCAAGCTTGATTATTTAGACTATACGTTGTTGACTTTTGCTACTATTTACGCTAAAATAGCTTCCACATACTGAATGAAATGCATAGCCTTTATTAAAGCCCTTATTAAAAGACTTGTTGTGTTTAATCATCACTTTTAATGGTATAAAATAATAATAATGAAAATAAAATGAATGGAGGAGAGTGGCTGCTCTGCTGAGGGTGCCATCTATCTCAGCCCTGTCCAGTTGCTGAAGACGTCATGCAACCGTGTCGTTGGTTCAACTGATTTAATGTGTGATTTTAATCCACACTATTAGTTAAAGGCAAATCCTGGATCTGCATCCTTGGCGGAGGTACTCACATATTTATTTCAGCCCATACAAAGGCTATACAATGTGCAGAGTGTACATGGGCATCATGCTCTGTATCACAGTGTTACTATTTTGACTTTAGCAATAATATTTTTTAAATGTGGCATCAGTTCAACTCAATTCAGTTCTTTATTAGGTTCTGTTTGAAATTTGGTTGCAGCCCACAATATAAAAATACCACACCACCAATATCAATATCCCATAAAAACACAATGGCTAGAGAGCTACACAAAATTATTTCATGGGAATGAAAGTTATGTGTGGTGATTCAGCTTTTCGGTGGCTGTGCAACCAAAGGCGCCAGTAATTCTCCAGTTTACTAAAACCTTTAATGTGCACAGAAACTTTCAGTGTGTGCAAAACCAGAGATCAAACCCTAACCCCCATATAAGTCAAGAAGATCATCTTGCGCCAATACACAAATTCTTATGACTGGCTTTGAACACTGAAAACATTTTATGTTTTGGTAAATCTGGGTCCAGTCTGAGCTCTTTGTCTTGTAAGACATGACTCTGAGGATCCACCTGGCGGAGCTGGACAGGACCATCCAGGATCCTTCTGTCGTCAGTGTCTCCACCTCTGAGTTTCAGACAAATGGAGAGAATTTATTTATTCTGCTGATCGTGTACCAGGATGTGTGGTACTGCACATCCCGAGTGTCAGTCTTTAACTTTTGTTGAATTTGCACCCGGAAGTCAGGTTTTGCAACACGCTACAATCGGCTTTTGATGTGTGTGTGTACATGTAGGCTTGTGCGTGTACACGGGGGTGTTTGCATGTCACACTGTGTTTGTTTGCTTGTGTGTGTTTGGTGTTTTCCGAATACTGTTTATCTGCTGTGATTTCAGCGTCCAGCCAAAACAGCCTCTAGCCATTTGTAATAGTCTTTATCCACGCTGGAACATTTGGCTCTGTCGTAGAATCTGATATTAACAGCCGTCTATCTGTGCAGCCCACACCCAGTTACAAACAGCTGAGCGCACGTAGACACAAAGCGCTTCACACACACACACACACACACTTATAGGCAGCGTGACAGACACATACACACCGAACAGATGTGTGGCAATATGGAGAGACTCTGACTGTTTACCTTGTCTTGTTGTTTTTACATATTCCCCCTGAAGATGTGTACACGAGCATTCACAGATAAACAACACAGACGATGAACCAACTTCAACAATAACTAACAAAAATAAACAACAATTAGCAAAGTCAAACAAGGCCAGAACAAAGCACCCCATTTGCTGGTGCCGTGCTCCAGCTCGGCCAGTGGACAGACAAAAGTCGCTCTCCACTAAGGAGCAATGGCTGATGGGAGTACTTTGCCGATGGAAAACGAGTCATGGAGGGATGCAACCGTTGTATAATAATGGGTGATAATGAGGTTTTAAAGTATGCAACAGCACATTACTGTTGCACTATTGCTCCACCTATGACATGAAATTGGAAAAGCCCAATTTGCAGTCTTCCCACAGTTCTATATACTGGCACCACTCAAGGCTAGCAGCAGTGATAGCTCTCCACACAAAAGTCACAGTGAAATAAATGCCCAAATTAACCAAAAAAAAAAAACAAAAAAAAACAGTAAAGGCAACAGTTTACACAAAAGTAACACTTACAAAGGCCGTTAACAGTCACACAAAGGGTGCAACACAAACAAATAAGCAATCAGATCCCCACAAAACCCCACTCAGAGAAAAAACAGGTAGCTGAGAATGCCATAAATGAAAAATACCTCCACTCTGAGACTGCCCTCCTGTAAAAAATGACCTACTATTTTGTTTGTGCAGCAGGTTATTACGAGTAGTAGTTACGTTTTAAAACTAGGCGACCTCTAGCGGTCGTGTCAGTAACAACACACTGTGGTGTTGCTGGGAGATTGGTGAGATGGCAGACAAACTTCAGTTTTTGTTAAACATTAAGCTGCTAATATTGCTTGTTTGTTTTGTTTTGTTTTATTCTTAACCCTAACCCGAATCCTAACAATGACAGTTTCCTCATCTTAGGCAAGTATTTTTAGTGGCTGGCTCACTAGCTAGTGGTTTAGCTCGTTCAGGAAACAGTCCTGTTGGCCGTATCAGAGGGTTGGAACAAATGACCTGTGTGGGTGTCGGGGTTGGAAGGCTTGTTGTCCACTCTATAACGGCTAGTTGAAGAGGAAACTTCAGGCAGTGCAACAAGCGGACGGACGAGCCCCCAATTTATCATAGCCCGGTTCAACAAGCCACGACAAAGTAGGGCAGGCAGACAACTAAACTTTTTGAACCACTGCAGGATGTGGATAAGTCAGTGAGGACAGCAAAATTTAAATCTTTTCATGAACTGGCTACTGACTGAAACTCACTGTGTAGTATCAACTGGCGGCAGAGGTGCTTATATGAAAAGTTTACTTATATGAGAAGTTGTGCATTATTACTATAAAAGATTTGTAACAAATTAGGCTACAGCAGCCACCGACCATGCATCTGCCGTGTTTAACACTGTACGTGCACACACTCACCCTAACCTTGGTCTGAGATTTTACATTTTGAACATTTCGCTGGTGCTGTTATTCAGAGCGAATACCATGAGTGGGCCAACAAAATAAGAGCTGGTTCCTAGGTAACCAAATATTACAGGTAACCAAAACAGGAGTGAAGGTCAAGGCTTTGACGTTCTTACAATATTCCTGTTCTAAAGTCACACTTAGAAAAAAAAGTTCAGTCAGCACAACAACAACTGGCATAACAGTAAATCACTGCTGTACATGCATAGATTTCGCAGAGATAAATATAATCCCCCTCTAGAACATAAAAACAGATCTGAGCAGGTGGAGCTTGAGAGGAGATAGGTTAAATAAAGCAATGCATCATAGCTGCACAGACAAGCAGTGGTGGGTGGCGAGAAGCAACGCGGCAAGGTAAGATGGCATGTTGTTTAAAGGGATTTGAACGTAGGACATGAGATGATGATTGGGCAGCATTGCAGTGAGGAGATCAATCAACTTACAGGACCTGAAAAAGTTTCCTGATTGAATTCGTCTTACCCGTTTAGCATTAATGCCATGCTCGGCCCATTCAAGGACCGTACCAGTGTTTTTGCATGTTTAGTGTAATAATTACAAAACGTTGATCCAGCCATTGGTTTCCATTCATTCCACTATGATATTAGAATTAACTTCCAAATGTTCTTCACACCAGTATTTCATCACCGTAAAGCTGACCACATTCGTTTTTCTAAAAGCAGCAGCACTGTTGAGTTTTGTTGACTCGACACTGGGCGGAATGAAACAACGTCTCACTAGAAAATACTAGAAAACACTGGAAATGTTTGCTTTACATCGCTATGGATGTCACAAGAACTGATACTGTGGTACCAAGTCAATGCCGATGCTCTAAAAATACGACGGTACCCATTTTTTATGGAGTCGTAGGTACCGGATGTATTTATTTAGAGTCATCATTTATTTACATTTAGCCTTCAGCAAGCCATAACACATTCTTCCAGACCTGATGGGGGCAGTATTCATTCGATTTATGCTTGTTTAAGCGTCTGCCAACGAAAAGACAAACACACGTGAAAGACAGTATCTCCGTCTCAGCTTGTCCAAAACAAACAGTGAGAATTGTGTGTGAAAGGACTTTGGCGTTCAAGGCACATGCTCAGAGAATAATAATAAATTCACTAAACAAAGTATATTTTTCCTCATGTCTCTGCTGGATACTGCAACTGAAATTCTGCACAATCTAAAAAAGTTGTTATTTAAGCACAATTGACTTATGGTTTGTTTGAAATAATTGAAGGTTTAAATACGTGTATGTTCAACAGAATGTAATAAAGGAGTATATGTTGAAGTAAATGGGATTTTATGTTTTGGTTTCGAAATGGAAATCGAGAATCATGGAAATCCACTTGTACCGGTATCAACAACTGAATTTCTGGTATTGTGGCAACCCTACACACATTTGAAAATTGTGTTATTTTAATCTTTAGTCACATTGGACAGGGCTCTTTTGAGAATAAGACCCTGTGTCTCGTTCTCACTAATACCTCAGATGAGAGGATTACCAGAGATGAGTCTGAGATTACCTCTACAAATAATTTCTGAATAATTCTTCTGCATTTTGCAAAAATAGTTTGTTGTAATGCAAAATGTAGGTTAACTGTAGTAAATGAGCCAAACATTCGAAATCACTGGTATGGTACTTCAAACAGAGTCAGGGACTGTCTTCCAATGCTGGCCAAATTTCAATTATGATTAATTATGTTATTATGTTATATTCAATTATGTTTGCTCAAGAGCACATCAGCAGTGACAGTTGAAGACAGCTGAAGTTTCCCAGCAGGTTCAGGCATTCGATCCAGCAACCTCATCGTCACAAGTTTGCTTCTCTAGTGTCCGGGCCACAGATTTCCAAGTGTCAATATTAGGGCAAAAATTGCTGCATTCATTTGTAGAACAAGAGAATCCAACACACACACAAAACACACATAAATTCACATTATGGATCGTTCCCATAACTACGCTCACTTGTAATTCGGCTTGCCTTCCCTCTCTGCCTCTGTTCTCAATGATTTCCCTGTGTGTCTAATCAATGAGAGACTGACCAGAGCAGGGTGAGGCTGATTGTCCTTGTTCTACTGAGGAAGAGGAGCAGTTTTACACACATCCAAAATCCAATTGCAGGAGTCAAACCAAAGCAAAAGTTACAGAAGAAAAAGCAAAAAGTTTATATACCATTTTAAGGGACACATCTGCACTGTTTTTGGTTTAACAGGCTGGTAAAGGTCATGTTTGATTGGTCACCAATTCATTGAATAAAAGTTGAATTTATACATATCTGTATAAATAAACTCCACAGTTCTGATATGAAGTCAGCTTCAGAACCGGCGGGACAAAAATATAGATCTTAAAGGAAAAGGTTCTGATGTCAGGAAAAGTTCTGATGTCAGGAAAAGTTCTGATGTCAGGAAAAGGTTCTGATGTCGGGAAAAGGTTCTGATGTCAGGAAAAGTTCTGATGAAAAATTCTGATGTCAGGAAAAGGTTCTGATGTCGGGAAAAGGTTCTGATGTCGCGAAAAGGTTCTGATGTCGCGAAAAGGTTCTGATGTCGCGAAAAGGTTCTGATGTCAGGAAAAGTTCTGATGTCAGGAAAAGTCTGACGTCGGGAAAAGGTTCTGATGTCGGGAAAAGTTCCGATGTCAAATGTCAGAGATTCCAGGGCTGAGGACTGAGTCCGGACTGAAATCTCCAATAGGAGAGGTTTCAGAGTCCAAGGAATCAAGAGGTTGGGCTGTCGGCATCCCTGCAGGGGGTGACCGGAAGTCCGTATAGCTCAGGCAATGTACTGAGCCTGTTGATATTTTATGTTACTGTATTTTATTTTCGCTATCATTCCCAATTCTATTTCCCTTTTTATTTTATGTTACTGTATTTTATTTTCGCTATCATTCCCAATTCTATTTCCCTTTTTATTGACTGTTTTTATTGTTTTAAATTGTGTTTTGCTGCTTTTAATGTCTCTGTAAAGCACTTTGAATCACCTTGTGTTGAATTGTGCTCTACAAATAAATTTGCCTTGCCTTGCCTTGCCTAAATCAGCTTTGAAATACAAGGAGGGTAACAGTGCTCTCTGAATTCCTCTAAAAAGAGCATTGCATGTGGTAATAAGGTGTGGCAAAGGAATGAAAAGGCGAGAGAGGAGAGACAAAGAAAGTAAACAAAGCTCAAAGTTCTTCCACCTAACTCAAAATCGATCCCTGCCTCAACTTTTGCCTCAAATGAAAAACAGGCATTGTTCAAAAGCCGTCATGCAAGTGTGCTGCTATTCTTTTAGAGATAAACTATATTGTGGTGAGATGCTTTTCCCAAAGGCACAGTTCAAAGAGAATGCGACTCATTCTAAATTTTAATGATTTCCAATTACTTTAATGGGTAGCCCGATTTTTTAATCAAAAAAACAGCTAAAGGCGGGCTTGGTCTATGAGTTGTTGTTTTTTTGTTTTTTTTTTTTCATAGCTAATTAGGAGCTGCGTTTGCCATCCCACACCATTTTCTTCCATGTGGCTGCTCAGAGGAAACCCTGGTTAAATAAACTCTCCTGCTGAGATTCCCCCTCTTCACGTAGGCTTACAACTTAGATCTGGACAGAACTTTGAAGCGCTAATGTGTTGATGTTTGTATTAAATTTGGCTTTAGGCGTGACATGTCTTATGCTTCCAACATCAACTGTTTTGTTTATCATCCTCCCACTCCTGCCATCTTTCTGATCACTATCCACTTGTTCCCCAAGAAAATGAGGTGAACAGTATAAAAGTAGTAGTATTTGAGTTACATCAAATTTGGTTTTCTGACCTCAACATCAACTTTAGCAGTTTGGGAACTTACTCAGAGTTGAATGAACTCTTTGGATGTGAGGGAGGAGAGAAAAACGGAGGCCACAGGGTGAATTATTTGCCCATTCTCTACCTCATGGACTCTAAAATTTTACAGTCGGTAATTGGGTTAAATTAGAAGCAGCCCCTTGGACCCAGGGCCATTAATACATATTAAGACTCTTGTCATCTAGGGACCGGCAAGAAAAAAGCGCGTGACGCACCTTTGGATCCCAACACAGTATTAGAAAGTCACTCCTGTAGCCTCATGCCCCGCTGGCTCTCCTTGGGGTGCAAAGCTGTCTAAAATACATGTTATACTGTATAGAGGGATAGAATGAAGAAGACGATGTCAGCAGGTTGAGATAAACTGAGAGAAGGCAGTATGAGTCTGCATTTGCGTGATGTTGGTTTTATCAATACCATGCATGTAAGCTTCCCACTGGGCCACCTGAATGCTTTCCTATGTCAGGTGTTGGGAAAAATCAAACAAGGTAGAAAAGTCTGGAAAAGGGCCCTAATTATGGTGGAAGAAGAGGGTAGGTAATAAGATCTACCCACTGTCCTCTTATTGGTCGCAAGGGTTGTCCATCTGAATTTGAACTGAAAAACCTGTTATTTATTAGTGTGATTGAATATTGCCTCCAAGAGCTCCATATGTTGCTGACAACTCATTTCTCACCTTTACTCTGCAGAGCAGGTGGATGTGGAAATGGAACCCCCAAATTCTGTCCACCCAGTACAAACCAAACCCCAAAATCTGAAGCTTTATCAAGGCTTCAAATTGCCCAACTTGTGACAAAATCAATTTTTCCAACATGGCCAAACAGAGCACAGTCTTAGTGGCCGTGGCTACGTTTCACCTGTTTCAGGAGAAACAGACCCCGTTCTCCCAAAGGGCCCCTGATTGACATGCAAGAACTGAATAATTCACCCACATTTTTTTTCCCGTAATATATATTTTGTGGCAAGCTGTGGTTACTTCATTCAAAGATTAAACACTGACTTCAAAGTTAGCTGCTTTAATTGCACTTATAACCAGTTAGCAATTCAACATGATAAAGTAAGCTACTTATTTCATCCAATGTATATAGGCAGTGACCCATTTATTCTTTTTCCACCAGCTGTAATTTCTCTCTGCCACTTGCTCCCCTTCTGTCTCTTGCTCTCCAGGCCTGACATGAGCTGTCCATGGTGCTGAAAGAGCGCAAACCACAATTCATTGTAAACTACCAATAGTTTCAGACACTTTTCATTCCCGAGCAAAACAGGGCATTGCTTTTGTTGTTGATTAAATTTTAGGGAACTGTTTAAGCCAGAGGTACAATAATTACTTAATTTGAGGGTATTGTTTAGGTCAGCTAATACACAACACATAGTGCTTTTAAGTGCAGACTAGTAGTTGCCAAGGAGAAAAACAAAAATGTCATTGCTTCAGTTTTTAATTAAGGCTATTGTTTGAATTATTTCTATGTTGAGTTGTCCGTGATGCTGAAAAAGGCACATAATGCATTTAAGCTAAAGTGTGAAAATATATCTTTATTGCCACTATACCTTTAATGATGCAAACCAACTTGAATCCTCACTTTTTTATTTTATTTTATTTTATTTTTATATTATTTTCAGGGGGTGTGGTGGTTATGGCCCCACATTGGCCCTTCAAGCAGGCCCCCAGATGCTTAAGGCTTAATACTGCCTGAAAAAACAAAGATTACTTCAGAGCTATGCTATTGTTTGGTTGAATACATTAATAGCAGACTTTCCAAGCAGAAGCACGTGAATGCAAACTACTTGGATGGCCAAGTTGTGACATGAAAAAACTAGTATACCCGATGAATTGAACATCCTGTGAATGCAAAGTGAGAGCACAATTCCTTGTACAAGCTTCACCGTGCACTGGGAGGTCAGTCTCTCAGCGGCTGGGATGGAGAGATGAATGATGGAGACAAGGTGAGAAAATGATTCCCCTCATTTTCTTCTGGGGGACAGGCAGGATGGAAAGAAGGACAGAAAACAAATCAACAGTTCCCTATGCCCAAGCCATTTTCAGGAGCTGACATCTTAGTTAGAGAGAGAAAAGGAAGTGGAGAACAAATCCACCCTTGTGTCCTTGAGTCCGGTATCTCCCCAGGCAATGCTCCTTGAACATGCTTGGATGAAGTGAGGGAAAAAAAAATAGGGCATTTTATTTTTCTGAAATAAAAACCAGGAAAGTTTGCTAAGAGCACATTCTCATTAACAGTAACAGCCTAAGGGACTAGTTGTTAGAGGTGAGGGAGGGTTACACACTTACACAACCTTGTGCTTTGCGCAAAAAAAGGAGGCAATCAGGGGGATTTAGTGCCTTGCTCAATGATCTTTCCTGTTGGTGAGGGGCACGAGAGGGACCTCTTACTCCACAGAGATTTCCCCAGCCTGTGGTCCTAAAACTGGGGTGTGGGACCATAAGGAGGCCTTGAATGGGTTCCAGGAGGGAGGCAAATGAAATAAGAAGTAGTTTAATCTCAAGATAAGTTTGATGCATGTCTGTTTGGGGGTCTGTGGCTTCTGGTGTTCATAAGCTTGGGTGCCAGATTGGCTTGGAAACCCCACCATAGCTAATTTGGCCAAGCATTTGCCTCAGCGAATTACACTGATAGCTGCATAACCCATTTTCAACACTTCAGCACCATGGAAATGCTATATTATAGCAGCACTAGATCTTTTATGCTACTTAAAGGTTAGTGAGAACAAGCATTAGTGATTGGGCAAATTGCTCGGCATGAATGAGAATACAGCCTTTCTTTCTTAGTCCTGAGGCACAGTAAGGCAGGCCCATTCCCAATGCTGAGGATGATAACACTTGTGCAATTAATGCAATTAAGATCCTGTTTCTTGTGGTCAAATTTCATATGCATGAATCAAAAGAGACTCAGTGTAAACCAAATACAATAATAACTGTACTATAAATGGTAAACGGACTGCTTTTCTAGTCTACTAACCGCTCAAACCGCTTTACAATGTTTGCTTCACATTCACCCGTTCATACCGTGAAGGCAGAGGCTACTATGCAGGGTGCTAAGCTGCCCATAAAGTTCAGTGTCTTGCTCAAGGACACTTCAACACACTCTCTGGAGGAGCTGGAGATTGAACCAGGAACCGTCCAATGACCAGACAACCGCTCTACCTCCTGAGCCACGCCGCGCCATGAACATTAAAATATATTAATGTGCATGAGTTTTCAAGATGCACAATGGATACATTTTTATTTGTTTTTGTTTAAATAATATATGTTAGGAAAAGGTTATTTTTATTTTGTTGACTCAGGACAATGTTGTGCAGTCAGGGCTACTTTTCAATATCATGCTAAATGTAGAATATGCAATTTTACTTCATTGTGGCACTTATCAATGTGTTTTTTTTTTTTTTTTTTGGTCAGTTAGTTATGGTATAGTAAATCAGTTATGGTATGGTATTTACAGGAAATGGACACAAAACTGGTCTATGGAAAAAAAAGAGCATGACTGAGCTGTTAGGTCAGTTACTTTTGAATGAACTGGACCGAACAAATTATATGTTCTGAATATGTTCTGAGAAGGATCACTTGTAGAAAATGCATGTGTAGAGTTTCTACTTTTTTCATCAGATAAATACTCAATCATTGTTCGTGTTGTTGCCTAACTGTTAAGAGACGATGCAAACATGAATGCTAGTTCTCCCCACTCTTTAAGCAGAACATGAGGCCTATCGTGAAATAATACTTTCAGATGGTATGTGTTGTAACTGGATCTATCAGTGTATTTCAGTCAGATAAACCCCTGGCCAGTGTATATCCGTGGTCTGAAGCGAGCATGAAAAATCATTTTCCATCAAGTGCTGCCAACGGTCCCAAGTCCACTTCTTTGTTAGACTACTGTACATCTGCCCGTTTTATATATATAAAAAATCCTTTCCCATGCCCTTTAGCCTGTTGGGACTCTGAGTTTCTATGAAGCCCCCTTTAAGTTACTCAGATGGGGGGACAGACAGATGGAAACAGACAGAGAGATAGAAGGAAGGGGTGCAGAGAAGAAAATCCTTCTCTGATGCCCTTGCCTCCGTTAGGGGCCAGCTCTCCTCAGGGAGCCCTCCCATGACCCCAGGACTTGGAAGTAGCAGAGGAAGCACAGAGGGAGGGATAAAGGGATGAAAGAGTGGATAGAAATGGAGGAATAATATTGACCATGTGGCAGCCTGTTTCTGTCTGCTGCGGAGCCAAGTGTCAGATGAAGACGGAGACCTGAGGTAAGCCGTCAGCTGGCTGTCAGTGCGTCGATGTCGCTGTCTGACACTCTGCAAACTTTTGGTATTCTGAAGTCAGCTAAGTGTTGATTGATTGATTAATGTCTCGCTGTATGACACTTGGTCTGCCTCTCTTGATCTGTGTCTCCCTTGCTGAGTTCTCGCTTTTTTTAACTTTTGGTGACCTCGCATACAGTAGGATTTTATGTAAATAAATGTCGGCTTTTCTACATTCGATTTCTGAATGCGATAACACAGTGATAACTGAGCCCATAACCAGTTCATGAAAGCTCTTTCATATGCTATTTTAAACAGCAGGTGGCAGGTAGACCTTTGCTGAGGAAAAAAAACAAAAAAAAAAAAAAAAACCTTTTGGTGCACATGAAGTTCTGCCTTTTACAGTGCAAATGCAGCAATGCAAAAGGATGACACTAATGAGTGCTACTCTCAGCATGAAGAATGAATAAAATGAAGATTGAGCACCATTTGAAATAGAGTGTATTATTGAAAATGATGGGAAAAGGTGTGGACGATGACATTATCAACATAATAATCAGTTGATCAGCTGATGATCAACTCGCCGTGATGACTGCCATCCTCTGTCTCAGTCTTGTTCTTGTTCTTTCTGTTTCTGTCTCTCTGTGTTTCACTCTGACAGCTTGACGATTTTTTAAGCTTTCCGTTTTTTTTTTCTTTTTGTAACCATGCATTCAGTTAAGTATTGGCTGAATTCTTTCCTCTGTGCCTCTGTCTCTCTGTCTAAACTTTTGACATTGTGCAGTCAGTGTTTATCAAATTATTCCAGGGCTAAGAACCTTTTTCCTCTGATAACATCGCTTTATATCACTATTCATATTCATCTCTGATCTCTCCCTCTAGCTTTCTCTCAGTCTTTGTCAAACACACACACACACACACACACACACACACCTTTTCTTTCATTTTAAACACTGTTATGCTATTCTCGCCATGTCTCATGTCTGTTTTTGTCTGATAACCTCTTTCTCCCAGACCTTCTGTGCTCCTTCCATGATCCGTGACCATATTCAGCCATTACATTTGTTTTCTGTATCACCTGTCCAAACAACAACAACCAAACAAGGAAGTTATTATCTGCTCATAAAAAGCCACATCCTAGGGATACGTCATGGGAATCAGAGCTTGGGGTGTCAGACGCCATGATATTCGTCCAAAGGGACAGAAGGGCATAGGGATGAAAAACAGGGGAGGAAAAATGAAGACGGCAAACATGGTGTGCATCATTACAGGAAAATAACAACAATGTATTTATTCATTTGTTTATTGTAATGGATTTAGCTGCGGGGCCAGACCAATAACAGAAAACACAACAAACGCCAAATGTAAAATTGACTGAATAACATGGGGGTCCTGGCGAAATCCTGATCCCTAACTGATCCCTGAACCCGATGAAATGAAAAGCAAACCAGGTGCAAGTTATACTCATCAACATAACGGAAAACAATAAGGGTGCGCACACACACACACACACAAGGCCATGTAAACATACACACAATCAAAAGTTTTGCAGCACTTCAAACATCACAAGCAAAGTATACAAAGTTTTTTTTTAAGAGTGAGTTATGTCATCTTTATGTACTTCTGTAACTTAATTAGTTCTTGATTAGGTCAGAATGGACCAGCTGCATAAGGCGTAAATGCCATTTGACCTTACTGAACCATGCCAGTCAGTGCAGGGGTATTTGTATTCTGCACCCACAGACCAGAGCTGATGTCTGTCTGTGTCGAAGAGGAAAATTGCATCTGTGCTTTTGCCGTTTCATAAGGTGGATGCCATAAGTAATAAACCTTTTTCAAATGGTATTCGGGGCACAAGTTGCCATTGAAGTTAATGCAAAATGTGAAAAAAGCTGACTGGGTCCGTTTGATTTAGTCAGCAGACAAAGTGCGTGTGGCCAGTGAACAGGTGATGAATCCAAGCTGCCCTCTGGTGCATCCAGCTCAATGTTTCAAACACACATTAAAGGGCCGGCACTGAATCCAAGGTCTCCATGCAGAACTGACGGAAAAGCTCTGAAATATGCCAATTTGTTTGATAAATATTTACATGAAAATACAGCGGAAAAAAACAGATCTCAGTGGGTTAGAGAACATGAAATATAACAGGTGGGAAGCAGTATAATGCACAAAAACAAAAAGCTTCCTCCATCCATCTGCTGCCTGAGGAAGAGTGCCAAGCTTGAAAAAGTTTGAGTCACTTTTTATGTGTTTGAAGCATGGTGTCCACTGCATGAAATCATACTAATAATAAAATAATGACCAATAGGGGGGAAAAGTTAATCATTTATGTTCCAAAAAACACCACAATGCCATAAATTAAATCCCATAATTTGTTTTCCTCGATTGTTGGTTTTTATAGTTTTCATAACAGAATAAAGCTGAAGAAGAACTGTAGGAGGCCACTGCAGTGATCTTTATCATTTGAGAAAATCAGGATCTTCCTCATCCACCCAAACATATCGGTGCCGTCTCTGTGGGAGTGGAAGTCCAACATGACTTGCTCTCAAAATTCCCTCAAATTTTCAGTAAGCCACACAGATGGGTGTCTCCTAAACATGGCCAGACTTGAAATACTGCACTTATTTTCTTTTTGCACTGGTTCTTGTTGTAGAGTTAGGGTTTTAGGCCATGATGTTTGGAGGGTGTTGTTAACACTTTATTATATTTGAATAGGAGCATTATGCCAGTTAAATTGAGCTGCACAGTCGTTCCAGATGAAATCCAGCTGTTGACATCCCAGTTGTAATGCCTTTGGATGTGTTTTATTCAAGTGTTTTCCCCACACTCAAGCATTCCTTTTAGCAGCTGGAAACTTTGTACTTCAAAACTTTTTCTCATATTAAGCCATCTCTGAGGAGATCTGTGGAACGTTGAAAATGAAAGAAATGAAAATGCAGGAGAATGTGAGCTCATTCATTATTAATCAAATTAGTGAAGGGATAAAACAGAAAATTACAGTGATATACCGAATCATTTTGCAAAAATAAAATGATGGTTTTTTTTTTTGTTTTTTTTTTAAGTCAGATACATGTTTATTTGTTTGTGTGTGGGCGTGTGTGTGTCTAAGAGTATGTGTGTGCATGACAACACAGCAGGCCCCCTGCAGTGGGAACATTTGCATGACTTTCACCTGTGACAGCTACACTGATCTTTACTTGTTTTAAACTGTCATTCAACATAACCCCCCGCATGAAAAATCTTTCATTTTCATTTTCATTTTATTTCATATCAGTTTGCCTTTAAGCAGAAGTGCTGCCTCAACTGCAGGTTGTGCCGACAATGAAAAGCACATTTGATATCACATAGCCTTCTCTTTTACACTTGGTATAAAAAATGCATTTTGAGAAATCAGATAGCTCCTTGATTTTGTCTTAACACATAAAAATCCAAGTGTAAACACACAAGGGAAATATGAACTCTGTAGGTGGTCTGATCGGAGGATTCGAAGTGCCTCATGCACGCTTCTTGGATGTGTTTACACTTGGATTTTTATGTTGTTTGACATGCTGTACTCAAATAGCTATCTGATTACTCAAGATGCCTTTTAATGGTCAGAGTAAAGAGTGCCTGAATCTTTGCAGTCGCTGCTACTGTACTGTACGCTGCATAAACTACAGCTGTCAGAAATTTACAAACTCTGACAGAACAGCCAATTTGCTCCCATCAGCCACTACCAACTTTTGCACTGCTACTCTCTCCATATTGAATGTTGTTGTTGTCTATGTTTCATCAGACCCCACTTCTTCTTTCCTTGTGGTTCGTTGGTCAGCGTCAGGCCTTTCTAAAACGCTGAACATTTTTCTCTGCCTCTCTGCTTACAAAGGTGCCAGAACCAGCACTTTTTCCAGAGTGGCCACTTTCCATCCGCCTCGTGGCTGCTCCACATCCGCTTTTACACCGAAAGCAGTTTAAAAAAGCAGAAAAGTGGTAACAGCTTATAGTGGTGACCAGACTACAGGCTTTTAAAACACAAGGCATAGCTTTCATGGCCAGCGCCTGTCTGGAAAGCGGGCTGCTAAGCATTTTGTTTCTATGCAGCCGTAACATAACCCAGTTACAGCACGGGGTGTTGGGCATTGTCGCCACTTGAGCTGCAGTCACATCCCTATCCATTGCAAAGTCCTGAGACATTTTAATCCATAAAAGCAATATAAATGTTTACTGGATCCACTATGATCAGTGTGGTTGAGGCCAAACGCTGGGGACACAACACACAGCTTATAGCCCATCTCTACCTGACCTGTACTGCCTTATCAGAGCTGCGCATTTCTGTTTGCAGACACCACCAAAGAGGGTTAAGCTGCAGGGGAGAGGTGAACCTCGAATATGAAGTTAACATTAGCTATTTATACTTTACTGCCATAATTCTTAATTCAAAATTACATAATGTAAATCCAGCATCAGGCAGCATTATAGAAATACTGTACATTGCTTATGGGAAAATCAAAAACAGGGAAGTTTGAAGATTTATGATTACTGAACCAATGGAGGAAAAAAAAAATCATTTTATACCATTTTCATACATGACATAGAAGAAAGCTAAAAGTTTTATTAGTGACTAGTGTGGTTTTAGCGGCATTTGAAGACATTAAAAATCGCTCTTAACAAAGATCAACAGAATGGCCTTTTGAGTTCATCAAGTCAAAATGTTGCTAAGATCATATACAAACCAATAAGCCTCATTTGCCTTTATTTGTGAAAGAAATAACACATTATGAGAATGGATTATGATAATATTAATGAGGGAGCCATCTCGCTTCCTTTTTGTCTCTGGTCACGGTTGGAGTCGGTCGTGCCATAAAGCAGGCGCAGTGCAGACTGAGCAGGAAGTACAGAACGAGCGGTGACAGTATTTTTCAAGTGTATATTCCCCAAATCCAGCCGGCGGTCAAGTGTGTGTTACCCAAATCCAGCTGGTCTCAAGTGTGTGATCCCCCCAAATAACTTGTCGTAAATCGTGTGATCCCATCTTTTGTCCAGTCTTTCACAGGCTGGCAGGTGTATAGTATATCCCCAGGATGAGAGAGTAAGCCACACCACTTATGATAGAAAACATGACAATAATAAAAAAAGAAAGAATAAAAAGAAAATGCATAGAACAGCAGAGAATATAATTAGCACAGTACGCAGGATGCAAAGTGACCTGTCTTTCTGGACAGGACGTTCTTGACCTTTTTAGACTTTGATAATTACAAGTGTATGCCATCTGTCTCTCTCCATTTCTCTCTCTCTCTCTCTCTCTCTCTCTCTCTCTCTCTCTCTCTCTCTCTCTCTCTCACTCTGTTAGACTGTAAGATCGATCATTAGCTTTAAATGGACTCTATCCACTCATTACATGTTCCATTTACCTTCACTGCATAACACTTCACTTTTCATAACGAGACGGAAAAAAAGGAGGTAGGGAGAAAACAGGAAGGAAGGGATGCAAGTGTGTAAAGTTCGAGAGACAGTGTGAAAGAGAGACTCAAAAAATGAAAGTGAAAGACAGTGGGGTCGGAGGCAAGGACATGAGGACAAAGATGCGATAGGAAAAAGTAAGATGGAAAAAAAATAATAATTAAAAAGTAACAAAAAGTTCCTGTGAGTCAAGGACGTAGAAGAGGACCTGCACTTTATTTTTAATTGTTGCTGATTCAATTCCCACTTGCAGCGTGCAACATCGACTTGCACTGAGAGCACCTGCACAATAAATAAATAAAAAAAATAATAAAAAAAAAAAAAACATTAAAATGAATATGCTTCACTCCTTTGTTTCTTTCCCTACCATTTAACAGCTAATGAGCGACAACGGGGAGGTGGAAATATTTGAAGCATGTAATCACCTTTTTTTTCCCAGTTATTTTTTATTGCTTTCATTATCACTGCAATATGTGATGCACTGGATGTGTGTGTTTGTATATGCGGATGTGTGGGATTCACGTCATGCATATTACATGTGTCATTTCATGTACACATCTGTTCATGTGTGTGTAACGCTGTATAAATGCCAGTGTGTGTGTGTGTGTGTGTGTGGATGTGTGGGTTTCATCATATGTATGTATACACATATTGCATCAGTGTTATTGTGGGTGTGTCAGTGAATATATTTCGTGTGTTGGTGTGCACATGTATGCGCGTGTGTCATTTGCATTCATGCTGCAAGTGTGTGTGACTACCTTCATGTTTGGTGTGTTTCTCAGTGTGTGTTCGAATGGTTCATACCAATAAATGCTTTCTGTTTGTGTGTGTTTCAGTGTATGCATTTACAAACACGAGCAATATGAAAAACAGTACAGTGGTCCCTCGTTTATCGCGGGAGTTACATTCTAAAAATAACCCGCAATAGGCGAAATCCGCGAAGTAGTCAGCTTGATTTTTTACAATTATTATAGATGTTTTAAGGCTGTAAAACCCCTCACTACACTCTTTATACACTTTTCTCAGGCAGGCATTAACATTTTCTCACTTTTCTCTCTTGTTTAAACTCTCAAAGTTCAAACCTTCCTAGAAAAATAAGTCCAGTATTATAGAATGAACACATTCTGTACTGTACAGGAGACACGGCACGGAGGAGATTGATTGACAATGGTCTACAGTCCCTTAGCCAATCAGGACGCAGAACACAATGTGCGGGTTCTCCCTTAGCCAATCAGGATGCAGAACACAATGCGCTGGGGAGAAAAAAAAAAAAAAAAAACATTCAAAATTGCACCAAAAAAAAAAAAAAAAAAAAAAAAAAAAAAATCTGCGAAACTGCGAGGCCGCAAAAGGTGAACCGCGTTATAGTGAGGGACAACTGTACATGTGTATGTCAATGGATTTATGTTGCACGCACAAGTATGTATGTGTGTGTGTGTGTGTGTGTGTGTGTGCTATTTGTTTCCTGACTCTTGTTTGTAATGACTGTGCTGATGAAAACAGGGTCAAGTCAGGTCAAATTTATCTATCAAATGCTATGTCACAATATGAATATTACACATGGCTTCATAGAGGAGTTAATGACATAAAATCAGGTTAAACTGATGGAACAACTCAAATTCGTAGGATTTTCCTCCATTGGATCACATATAATACCAGTCAGGCAATCGAAGGCTTCCCTCCCTCCCTGTCCACAGGCTTCATCACCTCGCTTATCTGCACTGACCCGTCCACCGACCCAATGTTCCTGCTCTCCCTCCTCTCTCTATCTCTCCATCCTCCTACAGCTCCCTTGATCCCTTCTGTCTTTCTTTCACCTCATCCAACCCCCTTTTTCCCTTTCTTTCCACCCACTCATGAACACCTCCTCTTTTCCCCGTTGGTCCCAAGACATGTACAGGATCCCTTTTCCTCTTCTACTGTTTTTTTTTTTTTTTTTTAATCAGTGCTTTCTGTTACTGTACCTCTATCTTCTCATCTCACACCTCTGTGTCTGTTCATTTTCATGTCTCTCTGCTTCTGACCTTTGGCAGATAGATGTGTGTATATGTATGATAGATACATAGATACATAGACACATGGATGTAGATATATATTCAGACAGAAGATGAAAAAAATAAACAATGCAGGTGGCGAATGGAGCGAGACAGGTGTACCTTTGCTCTGGGCGGCAAACTGAGGCAAAGGGGTGCTCAGTCAAGTAGAAACTCAACTTCAACTTGAGCGAAAAATTCTACCAGTGCAGTGAAAAAAAAAAAAAAAAAAATCAAAAATAGAAATAGAAAAAGAGGGAATCTGTCCAGGTGTTGCAGTATTTCCCTTGGGTATTGTGACCAATAACTCTGACAAATGGCATCTGACCACAATGTTAAGAAAAGCTAAAACGTGTCATCACAGAAAACAAAACACAAACTAAACAAAACAGTAATTGGCCATGTGCTTCCTCCCTTAAACTGGTACTGTCGTTGCGTCTTTCCATATATGTTTATGTTGTCAATTAATTTTCTTTTTTCCAGCATGTGCTATTGCTGCCATTTGGTATACCCCCCCAAAAATGTGTTTTTTTCCCCCTGTATCCTATCCTCTGCTGCTGCAACAAGGCAGTTTTGCAGCAGCAGCAGTTCCCACTCCAGGTCCCAAGTCCTGCCCCTTTTTTTTTTTTTGGCCTATAAAGCCTTAATGCAGATTGGTTGAGCAGTAGAATTTTGATCTCCCTGGACAGGACAAGCATTAAAATGTGAAGCCCTTGACTGGATCAAGTGTGCAAGAAGTAGCTGTGTAACAAAAAAAAAAAAACTCACAGGACAGAAGGTACTGGAGGACTGGATTGGGAAATACTGCAGAAATCATTAGTTTGAGCCACTCTAATCTAATCTAACCTTTCATCCCCCTACTTTTGAAACTCTCTCCCTCAGAGTCCCTCCACTATTCCTCCTCTTCTTCCTCTTTTTATCTCCCCCCCACTCCATCTTCTATCTGACCTCCTTGGCCTATAGTGATAAGGTCTTTCCTTCCTTCTTCCTCCGTCCATTCAATTACATCTCTCCCTCCGTCCCTCCCCGTAGACCTCTACAGGATGCCTTTCCTTGCCTCAATATTTCCCCAATTCCTTGTAACGTCCTCCCTCTTCCCTCTGTCCTCTCAGTTTCTGTATCTTTCGCCCACACTGGCTTGTAGCCACCAGGTCCGTCTTTCAGCTAATCTTCTCTGACAATACCCTAACGAGGCTGACACATTAGCGTTAAGGGCACTTCATAGTGTTCATAGACAACTGGAAGACGCCCAACACTTACTCCCCCAGGGGAGAGGAGTACAGGACACACACAAACACACACATTCCTATCCTAGTTTGTATGAGCCATCCTAATTCTACAGTATTGGAGGCAGCAGCAGGTCAGACAGAGCACACCACGGTCGTGTCTTCGATCACATGATCTGTGATGACAGACGCATGGCCCCTGTAACTGTGGGTTCCGCCTACCCGGCTGTATTTTTGCACGCCTGAGGCTGCTGAAAGAAGTTAGGGCAAATGTTCGGCCATTTCCCCACATTGCTGCCTGTGTTACTATGAAACTGCTGGCCTGTTGTCCTCGGAGGTGACCGCACTTTCACCCCTAAACTGTGGAACAGCCTGCCTTTCTTGATCAGATCAGCTCCCTCTGTTGACTCTTTCAAGTCCCCTCTCAAAATGTACTTTTAACGTACTTTTGATTTTTGTGATTTGTTATGATTTTACCATTGATTTTATGATTTTTTTTCGTTTTATTCTACTTTAATTTTTAGATTTTGGCTTTGTGCAGCACTTTGGTCAGCTGCAGTTGTTTTTAACTGTGCTTTATAAATAAATTTGACTTCAGCTGAATTTGATAAAACAGTCTTGATATAAGCCCTCACCCAACAATTTCTCTAAACCTGTTGGTATATCTAGCCCAGATCAGACATATATCCAGACATATATTTCCACATCTTGCAATGAGTTTGATCTCATCATGGATTATGTCTAACAATGTCTTGTTTGACCAGTTTTGTCCATTCCATTCATGATTTGGGGTGCTGCTAATAAATTGGCCATACGCAGCTATCATTGGAAGCTGCCTCAGTTTTGTTTCTGAGGTGAACACATTTTCTGAGCACTGTGCCATCACTGGTCGAAATAGCCTCTGGTCTGAAGAGATGTTCTGCTTCAGGTTTTGTCTTGTGCTCAAATTTTAATGTCTGCAGTGCTGCCTCTTTCTGGAGCAGCTGAGGATTGTGGAGGCTGGCTTGAGAAAGAGACTTCCCATTACACATTGATTGTTTAGTGTCAATGAGGAGCTGCTGTGACTCTGAAACAATACTCACCACACATACTCACAAAAACTTACACACACATAAAAATAGACAAAATTTGAAGTAATAAGAAACATACCCTTTGATCTTGAGTCAGTACTCATAAGACAACACCCGCAACTCTTAAAAAAGAAAGACTTTCAGTATGATGTAGACTTATTTATATAGATATTTGTGCATGCCTAACAAAGTGGGTAAATTTTTTTCCTCAAATAAAAAGATGGGTAAACTGAGTTTTGAGGGTATTTGCCCTCCTCTCGTCCTCACACATATGCACACCACAGTTCACATTCTTTCACAAGCACACACTAAAATCGTTCAAATGACTTACTTAAGGTCCTGAAAGGGTTCTGCTCTGACATGTGATGTCTCTACAGAATGACCAAACACCACGCCTTCATTCCCTGGAGAGAGAGAGAGAGAGAGAGAGAGAGAAAATGAGACATTTGTGAAAGGCAGAAATATCATAGGATCATATCTCTATTTCTTGGATGCAGCCAATACAGCCACTTAAAATGCATAGCACAGTGATCAGACATGGTGCAGTGTTTAACCCCCTGTGTCCGTCAGGCACCTCTATTCCAGCATGTAGCTCTGAGCAGATGCTGGGGAAAGTGCTGATAGTGACTCCTGCTGAGATCATAGGAACCCTGGCTGAAGCCATATTTTGCTAAAAACTTAAAGTTGCATTAAGAATCTTCACACACCGGTGGACCAAATGACCCAAGAAGAAACCATTTGATTACTTGACGACCACACCCTTAAGTCACAAATCTGGCAGTAATGGCACACAGTGAGCCCAGTTTCGGCACCATGAGGGACATTTCCTGAACACATTGTAGCTAAACTACGGTCTCAAGTGGAATTTGAGGCAATTTTGATGAGGCAATTTTGCATTTATCAGTAAACTATTTATACAGTATGTGTGCACTTTTAATGAGTCTACTCCAGTCTCTGTGTTCATGCTGACTCTCCAATGTTATCCTCTTTCTTTGCAGCAAATATGCAGTTGTAAAAATAATAATAATGGAGGTGGATTCACACTGCAGGTGGAATTAACTCCTAAATTAATGATTAAAGAACCACTCCACCACAAACGATGTTGATGTTGGGCTCTTACACACATTCATATGTTCCAACACTGTTAACCGTCTTGCACCGACTCATTTAGTTTGAGAGTGATTGCATGGAATAGTTGTGATGTCATCCAAGTACGTATTAAATAGCCTACTGTTCAGTGAAATGGGGAAAATGAAGAAAAGATAATCTAATGACCTAAAGCCTCATGATACTCCTCACGAGCCTCATGAAATAGGCTATTGAGCCTGCATGTGCTCAGTTCTATCAACCAGCGCGACAGGATTACCATGACCTTGACGAGTTTCTCTCTTGTTTCGTTCATTTACAAGTGCAGAGAGGACGATAATGGGAAAAGTTGTAGAGAGGGGCGATGACGTAACAAGAGCTCCATCTATCTATGATCATCTCTGCACATGACATGGAGGAACCTCCCTTTGCCTGTAGCGGTTTGTCTTGGCACTGCACTATAAAAAATAAAAAAAAAATGTAAAATTTACAGTAAAATCCTGGTTGAAAGAGCTTCAGTGTAAAAAATTACTACAACAAAAACATACATATTGTAAACCTGTTTACAGTAACTTTCTTTAAAATAACAGTTGTAATATAAACCTGTTTACAGTATATTACAGTGAATAGCCACAGTTGAAGGTATGTTTTTTTTTTTTTTTTTTTGTTGTTGTTGTTGTTGTTGTTGTTTTTAAATGTGCTTTATAAATACATTTGATTGATTGATTGATTGATTGATTGAATGATGAAAGGTTTTCTGCTGTAAATGCTGACTGTAAACATAAGCAAAATCTGTAATTTAATCAGAATAACACTGTTAATTTTAGTGTAATTACGTGCTTTTGAAATTATGGTCTTTTCACATTCATTTTTACCCAAAATGTTTATTTTCACAGTAAAATGTTGTGTTCTCCCCATATTATGATAGCAAAAATTAAGAAAAAAAAAATAAAGTGACGTACTGTTCTTTTTTTTTTTTTTTTTTGGTTTAGGGTAATTTTATATATTTACTACGGTTATATACTATTTTTGAAGGTTATGGCCTTTTACTGTTGCTATTTGACAGTTTTTTTTTACTGCAATTTACTGCAGTTTTTAACTGCAGAGACTGGTGGAGGAATTGGTGACGTTATATATGAAAGGATACAAAAGAGGTGAGTAAGTCCAGCTTAGCTTGACCTGAGCACTTGCTCAGTGCTGTTTAGGAAAGTTTTGCTGTTAAGTTTTGATTCATCACTTTCTGTGGGTGGAGAAATGTCCTTACCTGACACCAGAATACCATCTAGGGAAAAGAGGGTGAATCCACATTATCTCACTTAATGGAGGAGGGACACTCTTCTCTGTTGCAGCCCCACTTTGTGATTTAGGTTGATAAGATGGCTGTTTTTTATGTTACAGTCTTGCTGATAGTGCAGCTTTAAATGTTTTTAACCCATTCGCACTTACAATTCAAAAGGCAGGCAGAGCCTTCAGAACTGTTGAGAGCTTGCAGAAGCAAATCCTTCTCACTGATTTACTTTTGCAATTTTGGTATTTAGATCACACCCTTCTCTGGAGATGCTTACCATGAGTACAGCACAAGAGGAAGCTGAAATTCCTTCATCAAAATAAACAAAAGTAGAGTGTAAAACTCAGGGCCTTGTGTCCCTCTAGTGTTTTAATGACCATTAAACAATCAAGTAAAATTGATGTGCTATGACAGCAAATACAATTAAAGCTAAGAAGAGACAAAGAGAGAGGTTATGGGCTATCACTGAGTGAAAAGAGTAGCTGACTGTCCATTCTGTTGAAAAAAGGCGATAAACAGAGTACAGTGGGACAGTTCAGAATTTTTTGGACAAATTTCTATTTCTTAGGGTGGTACTAGGGCAGTATACATCATCAATTCACCACAGTGAGGGAAACACAAATCGAAAAAAGCCAACAGCCAACTTCCCAATTCCATTTTTTCCAATTCATTTTGAATTCATTGAGGAAATTATGTTTTTAGAACTTCTTTCCAACTGGATTTATCTGCGAGGCTACAAAGCTGCGAATCACAGATGTGTAGATTTCTGTCCACAGGAATTGGGACATCCTCCTTGCACGTTGCCAACTTGTACTTGGCAGCCCAGAGGCATGGCTGCTGGTATGCCAGCAATGCCATGCATCACAAAAACCTCAGGTGGATTATGGAGGTTCACATCAAATACAAATGACAAACACAAAATTTACAGCTAACAACTATTGCACTGCTGTGAATTCTCTGAATTTTCTTTCACTTAGCACAAGTTGAAGTCCCGAGCTGAAATCTTTTACTCTAAGGAACATAGCACCAAAAAAATGAATGTTTCCACCAGGCAAGGCTTATCTGTCTTTTTAAGATTATATTGTATAGTGATACAAATTCACTATACAATAGGGTATTGCATGAAAATATTGCCTGTGAGAATATTGTGTTGGGTGAGTAGGTTTATGGTGATCACACGGTTGGAGACATAACTGGAGAACTTTTTCACTGACTTTCACTTATTAATTAAATTTTATTTGTTTTGTTCTTTTATTTTGTCCCTCTCTTCCATTACCAATTCATGTTTTATAATTTGTATCCTGCACTGACACAGCGATGAAACTGTAACAGACCAAATTACTCTATAATGCTATAACTTTATATTTTGTTTTTTTTTCCCCCCCTAGAGGGAGACAAAGAGGGAAAAAAACAAAACAAAAAACAAACGGAGGTGGTCTATAATAATCATGGTAGCTGCTCTTTTATCTGTTCTTGTCTTTCCTTTTCTGTCCTTCTGGCTCTCCACCCCGTCTGTCTTTTCTTTCATGCGCACACAAACAAACTGCATCAAAACGTGTGAACTATTCTGCTAGTGGGTTGAGAGAGCGTCATGACAAGACAGCAAAAGCAAAATACAAAAGGATGGTTGCAAAGATTAAATTAAACAAATTAGCAATTAGACAAACATTTAATTAAACCCTTGTTAATGAGTTTTTTTGTTTTTTTTTTTTTTCAAAAAGAAAAACCCATTAACTCATTAACAAGGGTGATGAAAGTCAGTAAAGCAAAGTTACGGGCACTCAGCAGAAAAGTCTATCTGAAATGTACAACCAACAGTTGTGAGAGAAAGCAGAATCCATTATGTCTGACAGAAACCGCCCCTTTGGTTCCTGCCTCAGACAACCATCAGCCAAAACTAAGAGACACAAACTCGGAGGCAGACAGAGTGTGAGATTGGAAATGGGGGATGAGCCAAACAGGCCTGACCCAAAACACACTGAAGTACAGAGACTTACTACATATAGGGTCTTTTTAAAATAAAATCCACATTTTGGACAAGCTTTATTAAGCAAGGGAGGGCCACTGGGAGCAAGCTCTATTTCACAATGACTCCCTTATTATAGTACGTATAAAAGCAAGAAAAGCACATGAGAGTTACAGGATGCATCAACAGTTTATAGGGTGCAACAAACAGGCCGAAGAAATCAACATAACGGCAAGATCAATTCAAAGAAAACACACGCAGTCCTACTGCTTTATGTCGGTCAAAAGAGATTTAAATTGATTAAAAGGGATTAGCTTGTCTAATTTTACAAGCCTCTGCAGATTGTTCCACTTGTGTGGAGCCTTGTATTTAAAAGCCAGTTTCCCAGCCTCAGTGCTAACATGATGATTTTCGAGGACTAAATAGTCTTGGGACTTAGCGCAGTGTGAAAATGATCTATAGTTAAAAGAACATGGAAGATACCCAAGAAGTGTGCCAAGAAGTACTTTGTAAATAAATAAAATCCAGCGCCGCTCTCTTCTTACTACCACTGACTGCCGCCCAACTTTCTCATACAGTATACAGCTATGTGCTCTAAAGCCATCCAGGAGAGTGCATAGAAATTACATCACCAGAGTCCATAATGGACAAAAAGGTTAACTGAACAATTTGCTTTCTGCAATTTTAGGTAATACATGGGTTATTTCTATAAAAGCAATGCCAGTTTTGCTTTAAGGCATATACTGCAAGTTAAGAGAACTGGAGATACTAAATTGCCCTTGGGTGTGAATGTGTGTGTGAATGTGCCAGTCCGTGTGTCTGTCCTGTAATGGACTAGCAACCTGTCCAGGATGTTTCTCTACCTTCCATCCAATGAGCACTGGGATAGGCTCCAGCTCCCGGTGATCCGATTCAGAAAACCGACTTGGAGAATGAATAAATGAAAAAAGTTTGTAATCATGCCAGAAACCAATATATTTATGAGGACACTCTCAATTGGTGTCCCATTAAGAGTGGTAATATTCACTTCAGTGGAACTGTTAGTCCATTTTCTAGAAAACAACATGCATTTTGTTTTTTAACAGTGATTTAAGATCAATTAAAGTTTGCTGCACAGCACAGAAATCAAAATGCAAGTTTTGAACTGCCTGGGCAACAGAGGGTGTTGTTGTGTAGATAATAGTGTCATTTTTTTTCACCCAACTCATTTATTAAAATTTGTGAATAAAGGTGGTCCTAAAATAGTACCCTGTGGCACACCTTTGCTAACACTCATAAAGCAGGACTGATTGCCATCAGCCTCAACAGTTTGTGTTCTACCACCAATAATTTCTAGAGATAATTTGCAAAACATGTAAGCAAATCCAATAGATTCAAGGAATTTAAAAAAACTTTGATGGTCAAGCCTTACATACATCAATAAAAAAAAAAAGACTGCACAATCTTGCTTGTGCAGTCTAATGGATTGGCAAGATCATTAAAAACTTTACAGTAATACGCATATTACATCCTGACTAATGTGTTTAGTGTTGAGTAGGGGTGTGCAGAGGCACCACTATTTGTATTTGTATTTATAGTTGTTTTTATTTTGGGGCAATGATTTGGATTCAGGAGAAAAAAAAAAAAACTTGAACTGGAAGTCATTTATTATTATTATTATTATTATTATTATTATTATTATTATTATTTTAAAATAATTGGATTTTAACCACAAATAAATATAAAATAACTGAAATTCCTCCTTATTAATAGGTTTAGGAAACTCCAATGACTATGTATTCTGCATATCAAAAGAAATATAATATTACTCACGTTTTTTGTGCATCGTGACATAACTGTCTATTGTTTTGGTCTATTTCCATCCGCTAGTCAGGACAAGATGTAGGTTCTGGGTTAACAATACTTCAAATTAAAGGGCTGGATGTTAAAGACACAAACTGCATGTTTTATTTAAAGAGGAACTTTAAGAACATTGGGTGAAAACATTGGGCGAAAGGTGATTTATTCAGCAGAAAGCCATTATTCGTTACTTGTTGAATATGGATTCAGATTCAGCTACATCCCTAGTGTTGAGATAAAAATGTTCTCACCTGATCGTTTACCAGCTTCATACACTCAAACGTAATTAATAATAGTATAGGAATGCATACCAAGACAGGCACACACACACACACACACACACACACACACACACACACACACACGCATTCAAACAGTTTCCTTCAAACATTCTCAAATACACAAACACTGCCAAACCATGCACATATCACACAGACACAAATACGCGTGCACGCGACACACACACACACACACACACAAACAGCTGGATAACCCCTGCCTGCTTCCACTTGACCTCGTCTCCACCTCGTTAAATGAGAGAGCGAAAGATTGAGTAAGTGAGAGGCAGAGACAGAGAAACGGAAAAAGATGTTGTGACGAAGGGAAGGCAAACAGCGGAGGCTTATTTTTCTGCTCAACCCGTCGTTTTTCCTCTCATCTCACTTAAATTGCTTTTCCCTCTGTCTTCTGCAATCATCTTCACCTCTGGTTGCTCACTCCTCGCCTTTTCTTGCTGCATGTTTCTCCTCCTCTGCAGTAATCATATCACCTCCTCTCCCTCTCTGCGCCATCACCATCTAATCCATCTCTCTATTTCACACTCCTCCTCTCTCTTTCACCAGTATCTCTTTTCCCCTCTCATGGTCTCACTTTCTCTCTGTCTCTTCCCATATCCTGCTTGCTATCTCTCTTCTCAATAAAAAACGTGTTTGCTGAACCAAGTCCTGTTTGGCTGCACTTACCGACCATGTAAGTCACACTTGAGTAAAAGTGAACATATCTTGCTAAAATATTACTTTGGTAAAACTGGAAGTCACCCATAAGAACATTACTTGACTAAAGTCTTCTGGTATTACATGTAATTAGGATTCAAAAGAACAAGCGAAAAAAGTACATTCTGTCTATCTGTTTATCTGTCTATCAATTTATCTGTCTTTTTCACTCTCTCACTCAAATAATTTCCCTATAAAAATGTTCAAAGCTTTACTTAGCACTGCAAACTCCATGAGCAGCATACACTTCCCAAATAAAAAATAAATAAATAAAAAATTATATAGTTCATTTTCTCAAGTGGTCTCTTAATTCATAAAATTCAGAGCTAACATTGCTATACAACTCGCTTGCCAAAAACACACACTTTGGAGGTTAGTTTGATACCTGGTGGGCGTTATTGCAGTTTCATTATGTTTTTCTAAGCCAAGTGGTGACAATAAAATGATTTTAATGAAGAATATTTTTGTCAACCAACAAGAAACCCTGCCCTCTGAAGCTGAATTCAACATTTGTTAATATTGTGGACATTTTCAGATAAGTCCTCAAAGATTTGGATGATCAGGATACTGTAACATCTGGGACATTTATGATGATCTCCACTGTGTGTTTGTGTGTGTGTGTGAGTGTTAAGGAATAAAATATTGGTTTGGTGATACAATATAATCAGACAATGACCTTTTGAAAATCAGATATCAGGCAGTCAGTGTGATCCACCACCAATATGATGGAAGTTGCTCCCAGACCACTGATGGTGTCTGATGTAGTAAATATGTTTTTATGTTTTTTCATTATTTTGTGCCATATGCATCACCAGGTAAATGATTTCAAAGTACAATTTTAATGTCTATGATCTAAATGCTGTTTCAGAGGCTTTTTCACACTGATAAAAGACTGAATACTTCAAATTTTGCGAGGTGGAGAAATGGTTAAATTTAAAAACTGAATTTTGCAAGAGAATATTGCTTACTGGTGGTCTTATCTATCCCTCAAAACCTAAATCAGGGTCGTACAATGTGTGTGTGTGTGTGTGTGTGCGTGTGTGTGTGTGTGTGTGTGTGTGTGTGTGTCTCCCCCTACCTGTGACTCTGAGTTTCTCGGTACCGATGCTGATCTCCTCTTCATCAGCAGAGAACAGGACTTTCTCTCCATCTGCACTCCTCACCTCAAATCTTTGACACTGAGCCTCCACCATCTCTGAACCTGAGAGAGAGAGAGAGAGAGAGAGAGAGAGAGAGAGAGAGAGAATATTTTTCAAACTTTCACATAGACTTCCATTAAGTTGTAGTGATTGTGTGTTTTTGCCCTACGGACCTTGATGAAGATAATTTGATTTGAATTAATGATTAAATTGTTTAGACGTCATACTTGAACACTGACAAGTATATTCAAAAGATTGCAACATGATGTTAAAATATTCACTCATACATATTTTTTTGGATCAGAATAATTTCTAGTGAGTTGTAAGAGTAAACTATTAAATATCCGTTTTGCTGAAGACCCTGTGGAAGCCCCTTAAGAACCCTGTGGCGGTCCCCGGGCCCCACAATCACTTTCTGTCGAATTTACATTTGGAGGACATTACTCACGCCACACAAATTTACTGTTTTGAAAATGCTCCGAACCAAAGTACCTTACAGAATTTGCCACAGTTTGATTTGAACTCTCAGTGCTGGTGTCTCGCTCTACCCACTGACCTTCTCATTGTGAAAGAACCAATTTGAAGGATTGCCTCGCTGTGTGACCCTTGCTATGCCTGTAGGAATAGCGGGAGCTGTTTGCTACAGCATACCGACGTGACACCCTGGGTGTTAGAGCAGAGTTCTAGCAAGCGATTTGATCCTTTGATTGAGCTGGGGACTGAGAGGTGCACTGAATACAAAGATTATGAGGGAAAGAAGATCAAACAGTCAGACAAGGATTCACTTAGCTGTGTAGATAGCTTTTGGAAGAGTTTGCATGGCCTCACTTAAACTTTGAGCCTCGAAACTTTCACTCCAAACTGTGATCAGTTCCGCTTAGAACTTTTCCCTTTTACAATGTGATTTTTGCCTTGAGGACACTTACGTCTTTTGAACAGACATGTGGAATGTGAAGAACCAATTAGAGAAGTCTTAAGAACGTGTCAGAAAAAATACACTTCACACTTTTTCCACCTTAAGTGAAACTACTCCGTTCAAAAGTCATCTTTTGTGTTCGACTGGCTCTCAAAAGAAATGCATTTTGGAAAAGGACATTCTCATTCCTCTTAATCATGCTGAATCACATGGAAAGTGCATGTTTCAAGACACAAAAATATATGCAAAGCAAACATTACATTTCACTAAAACATGGAGTAATAAAAAGAAGGAACATCTAAGGTCTAGACACAAGTAGTCCTTTATTAAACAAACCAAACTCAGCTCTCGTTAAGTGAACCAACTGGCAAAGAAATCCGTTCTCTTTGTGTTCAACTTTCTTATACACATAAAAAGAGGATTCAGTTGTGTTTGGGTGGGGGTGGTGGGGGTCCTCTTTCTGTCACGCCATAGTTTCCTCAGAGCTCAGACCATTGTCCTTTTGCATTATGCATCGTTTTCAGTTGAAAAATGCAAGGTGGCTTCCCTTATACACAAGCTAATCATTTGCGGACAGTAATTAACTCAGAAATGGGTAAACTGAAAACCAAGGCAGGGCAAAATGAGGTAACAAAAATGAAGACAGCTGAGTGTCTAGCTTTGGCTGGTTCTTGAGGGGGCTGGGGCTGTGATCATACCTACACATTGTTGTCTACAGTCTGAACCAAAGTAGGAAGGTTTGTTGGATTTTTGGATGCGGTTCATCTAGGCTCACACTGCCCAATAACAAGCAAACCAGGGCTTGTAAACAAGAGGCACATAGACTCACAAGTAGCTTGTTAATTGGATAGAGTTTTGGCAGCCTGTCATCCCATGAGGTTAGACACAGGAAAAAGTTGGAGAAAGGAAAAACTGGAGGTGTGGGGGAAGATTACATGTGACAACAGTCGTGGGTGGATTCAGAACAAGAAGATAATAGAAAAATAGAGTCCACACACTGTGTAGTTGCTCATAATAAACTAATAAACTCCTATTAAAGTTAAAGTACATTGACGTTTTGGCATCCATTTCCTTCTCAGAATAACATATCGGGGCACAGGTGTACCCACTTATACACACACCTGTGGTCAGGTGACCTGTCTATTTAAAGTGCTGCAAACATGTACAAAAACAATATGTGGAAATTGTGGACTGATTTGTTTTTCTGAGGAAAGCATGAATGCCCAAGGATCCATTAGAAGGAAGCAATGAAGAAGTGTGTGGATTTCTTTTTTTTTTTTTTAATTTCTGTAATCTTTCTGTCCCACACCTGCACAATTTGAATTTGCAAGTTCTACACCTTCTATTTGCATGGATTACATTACAAGTGCCTTAGCCAACTGAGCCATCAGGACACCCCAAGCTTAGAGATTTTGGCAGTGCTGGAGAGTCTGAACAGATCTGATTCCAAATAAAAAAACGTGTGTGCTCGTTTCCACCTTTTCTGGTATTCATAAGTAAGAATACATAACGAATTAGTTGACTATTCATGATTTGCAGCTCCCTTCAATAGAAAGTAATTACTGGCTGCTCAAAAAGTCACTGGAGGTCACCAGACGATCTCATGGTGTGATAATTACAAAGAAAAGCCATCAGCGATCACAAATAAGTACGCAGCACTTTTTAAAAAAAATTCACACAGCAATAGAGAAAATGGATGCATTTTAGTCCTTGGCCTTCCTCAGCATTTGTGTCGAGGAAGGCCGTTGCTGTGATCATTAAACATCTTTGTATTACACAAGCAGGCAGCACAAATTGGCATCAGTCAGTCATGCACATTTCTTGCCAAATACATTCAGTGTCCAAACATAAGCCATGTCCCTCATGGTCAGAAAAAGTCACTAGATTAGTGACAAAGCTGCCTGGAAAATCGTCAACTCTCGCAAAACAACAATTGCAAGTTTGAAACGGCTATCAGATGTGATACGTTCAGTTATCTGGTGCCACCAAAGTTCAAATTAACAGTGTTTTCACCTTGCCAAGAGTGATATGACTGTGCCCTGAGTTTGGTTTGTAACATAATGAGCTGAAAGGTTGAAACAGACTGTATTTATTTTCACCTTGTCTTCTCCCTTTTCCCTCCACCTTGTGATTTGCTGGTGTCGCATGGTCTACAGTAGCTCCTGAAGCCTTGCTGAGCCCAAGGAAAAGTCTCTATCTCTCTTTCTCTATCTCCCCCCCTTCTCTTGCCTCACTGTTTGAGCTCCCAGGCTATTACAAGTGTCAATTAGAAACCCAGAGTGCCTTGTCAGTCATAATCAAACTTTATTAGCAACCATCAATCCAGGATTAGGCTCTTTTTCTCATCTCCCTCTCTCTCTCTCGCTCTCTTTATCCTGTCTATCTCTCCCTCTCTAAGCTTCTCACTCCTCTACTGACTGTGTGAAAAAGCAATAAAGGATTGCGCGGAGCAAGGCTCAATGTGAAGCTTTGTGTATGCGTTGCTGTGTGTTACAGATGGATGCAAAGACTGAGGCGTGCTTGCCAAACCTCACAGTTTCCCCAGGAGACGCCCGACTTTCATGCCCCTCTTCAGGTGTTCAGGGTTTCATTGCTCTCAATCTGCTCCCATATTTTGATCAAATTTCAAAACCTGCCCATTTGTTAGAAATAGCCACACCAAAAAAAAAAAAAAGAAAAAAAAAAAAAAGAGCAGCACACGATCACTGCTCTTTTCCAAACAGTCAACAAAATCTGCTACATAAAAAAAATGCAGTCTCCATGGTTACCTTACTGACAGTCCACTCTTCCAGCTACTTTCGTCTTTACCAAAAACACCGTTAGGCAGACTAGACGGCGTCTGTTTCGACTGGGAGTAAGAAAGCATCACATTTCTGCCAGGGGCTGATTTGATTTAGGCAAAACAGCATCGTATTTAAGATCTTGGCAAGCTCCAGATCCTGACGGGCCTTTACGTAAGTCATAAAAACAACTTAGTTTAGCAGCTGCTCCCATTTGGCACATGCATAATATGGTGATGTTGCAGTTTTAGTCAGTCGGAGGCATGCGACATGACAAGTACATGGAGCGAGGAAAGGAGGGGAGAGGGAGGTGGCGAGGGAGAGAGGAGGAAGAGCTGGGGAGGGGGACTGAGGAGTGATAAAGGGGACGTGGGACCCAGGTTAAATTGGAGATGTGCTGTGCTAGTTGCTGTCTAATATCGAGCTCATTGTCTTTGGTTGTTCTCCTGTAATAGAGCTTGTAGTGCAGATTCTCTCAAGTGGGTGTAGGTCAGCATATTCCCCCTGAATTTTTCCTCCTTTTCTCTCCTTTTGTTCTCACTAGGGGGTGTGTAAAGAGCTGGCAGGAAAGTAGATGGGTATGGAAATGTGAATCCCAAAACGTCACATTACCTCTTGTGATCTATGGACAACAGCAGAGGTTCGAGAAGCCTGTGACTGGAAGGAATATTTGGGCTTGGAGAGTGAAAGAGAAGCACAGGCTTCTTTCAAGAGACTGTTCTGAGAAAAAAAAAAAAAAAAAAAATCAGATAATCTAAGATAATTTTTTAATTTCTGTCCAACAGAGTGCCATTATCTTGAAAAAACATGGAATAAGGCAGGACATCCACTTATTGGGGCATTGCTTGAAATAATTTGATTTGCATTGGGTATGACTTACACATTGTTTTAATTGTATAGAAAATAAGATTTTCAGTTAATACTGTTAAGAGGATTTTTTTTTGTGCTTGCATTTCTTTGGGCTCATGTGGAAGTTTCTGCAGGTGAGACAGCCCACCGTGTTTCAAGGCTGGAGTGGGAACTCACATTTTCTGCCCTATTTAAAGAAAGTGGAAAAAACTGCTCAAAGTAAATATCCAGGCCAGAAGAAGCCTCTCCACAAAATTAACGCGCAGGTGTCAAAAGACGAAGTGAATATCAAGGTCTTTATCTACCGTGCAAGTGAATTTTCTCTTTGCATAAGGTCTGTATCTCTGATGTATGATAAGAAAAGAGCCAAGCCATGGTAATTATGAAAAATAGAAATGGACCTGAGGCAAAAAAGAAAAAAAAAAATTCTATGCAGAGAGAATATGCCAATATATCTTGGCCAAGGAGTGCTACTGCTCTAATGCAGGTGTCAAAGACAGGTGCTTTCTGGATCCAAGGACGTATCATGAGGCGAAAAATAGAGAGCGAGAAACACTGATATTTTCCAGGTTAGCAAAACAGTCATCAGCACAGGGGACCCACAAACAAACAAACAAACAAACAGAATAACAATTACAGAAAAAAACACCCCATTTTTAGGTTCTACCAGACTGAGGAATCATGTACACTGTACCATCATTTATATGTATATACTGTGTTTTTCTGTGTTATTGATGTTTTGTATGATTGATTGTGGATGTCTAATGCCATTAACTGTTGCGTTAACCTGAAAAATATTGCCGCCTCATTAGAATTGACCTAACCACACACACACACACCCTCTCCTGACTGCACCTGTATCAATTATCCGATGCCTTTCTGATTGCCTGGCAGCTGACACCAGCACTGATATAGCTGTGAGCTGCCACTTGTTTTTCTTGGCCCTGAGGAGGACTGCGCAGTCGAAACACATAAGCACTAAGCCCGTTTAATTAAAAAGGCTTTTTCACATTTTTGCAAAGCAGTGTGCTTTTTGGATAAGATTTACTGACCACAAAGCGAAGTACAAAGTACAAAGTCTAACCTCTCTCTCTTTTTTTTTGGACTGAGAAAAAAAGGATTTGTTTTTAATAATGTTCTGCTATAGACCAACATCCATTGCCAAATTAGTCCTTTGTATCATTACTATAAACCAATATGACTGTTGTTTGGAGCGATCGGTAGCCTTTGTCTCACATCATAAGCATTGTTGGAGCTATTTATTTATTCTTGCCTCCTGAGACAAAGGTTTTCACTTTGACATTACTGAGGTCGTTGAATATGCTGAAAGTGATTTTTTTTCTACCCTTTTTTCACTTCCTGTGCTATTCAGAAACTCTGAAAACTGATCCGATTGCACTGGAAGAACACTGCCCTCACTCTGCTTTAGTTTTCACCAAATCTGTCCCAACGGCATGCGATGTAAAGTGCAGTGTAGAAGCCTCTCCACTGCAAAAGTATGCGACACGCTCATTGGCTGAAATCAATGTTCTTTTCAATTACAAGCATGTCAAGTGTGTAATATCCTCCAGGCATCCTCCATAAAAACTGATAAAATGTGGATACTGTGAAATGGCACAACTAACCTGAAGTGTCTCGCTTTATTTTACACAGTCAGTAATCACAGCAGCATGATGAAGAGAGTTTTACTTAATAAGTTAATATAACTGTCTGATCTTTTTTTTTTTCCTTATGTTTTGTTAATCTTGTTAGCAAACACCATGGGTAGCCCCTGTTGTTTCTGTGGAAATTAAATGGTTTTGAAAACCCCTTTAGGTGATCGGTCGATTAATTTGCTCCTGGAACGGTCTTTCCTGCTGATAACACTGTTATAATTCTGCTGTCACCAATAACAACAGGACTCCTCGTTAAGCAGATGTGTTAATTGATGCACAGACTTGAATAATCGCTTCCTGACAGGATCTCCTCTGTTGTCACAAGTGCATCCCTCAGCACGATCCTTCAGTTTATAATAAAGCTTCTCGAGTATCTGCCTGAATTTACATAGTGCGTGGTGTAGAGAGACGTGGCGATAAGATGGAAGAGAGGGAGGGAGGGTGATGTGACTAAGGTGTTGAGTCAGATCTGAACTTTTAACACGTCAAGCATGTGGCATGAGCTTTACTCTGCTGAGCCGTCACGGTGCCCTGCAGATGTCAAAGGCTTTTTAATGTTTTTTTCCACAGCGTTATCGTTCATCAAGACGCAAATTCAGGTCAGTGAGTCAGGCGTGAGGCACTCATCTGTGCACCGCTATGCTGTCAGAGTTCATCACAATGCAAAGCACGTGAGGAAATCATTTTCTACAAATCATGCTCTTCACTGAGCGGGTCTCAGTGCATACAAATGCATATGTATTACAATGAAGACATAATTTTTTTCATTCAACATTAAGTTTGATTATGAATCCTCCACCCTTGGTTGAATCTTCACAGAATTCCCACAATCATCCGCTCAATTCCGAAGACACTAAAAGGCGCTCAGAAAGCAAATCTCCACCAACACTGAACACTATTCCAACTTGCTGTAATAATCATTTTAGCGAAGAAAAAGAAAGAAAAAAATCCTATTGTAGAAATCCTGAGAGATCCAGATCATCACCAGAACTGAACAAACTGATCCTTGGATCAAGGGCTTCTGTCTATCAAATTTCATCCAAATCCATTTGTCAGTGTGTTGAGAAATCGTGCTAAGATCCAAACAAACAGGAGTGAAAACATAAGCTCCTTCAAACTGTGTTGGCAGATACAACTAACAGGGACCAAAGCAACCTCCTTGGCAGAGGTAACTATACGCTGTAGCCACAAATGCATTGTAGAACAGAGAGTGGTCGTGTTTTACACTTTAGTGCTTTCAACTGTTTTGCTTGGTCTGGGTTTCCAAACATGAAATCTGTTCACCTTGCTTGTGTGTGTCCTGGTGTGTGTGTGTGTGTGTGTGTGTGTGTCCTGATGTGATCAGCAGACTGCACTATAATTCAAATTTTAATCTCACAAGTCTTCCTGTCACTCATTGGAAAGGACCAGGAACATCGCTTGACAATCCTAGTGTGTCCAGTAGTGTGACAGCTTTTTCTTGTAGGAAATTTGAATTTCCATACTGTGGGTGGCGCTCCTTTTTTCTTTTTATTTTTTTTCTGTTTGTCTGTGGAGCCATAGTGGCTATCAGTGCCCATGCTATACCCAATTCCCCTTCTATTTGCTCTAGACAAACCCAAAACACTGAACTCTTCTCTTCCTGAATGGCAAATGAAAAGGATTTGTACGGACTTAGAACTTCAAATCCAAAAGCTTTCATGAACTGGAAATGGATATCATGATTTTTGTTTTATATCAAACAGTGGTAGAGAGTACCAGTCGTTCATGTAAAACTGTTTCACCAGTGAGCTGCGGGACTGATTACAGGAGGAGGAGGAGGGGTGAAGGAGGTCTACACATGCTCGCTCTCACAGTTGAGCCTAATACAACTGCAGTCTTGTACTGCTGGGCCAGTGGGGCTTCAATGCCACGTTCAAGAGCACTTCAATGGCACTGTTGCTGAGGAAGAGAAAGTGCTTTGAATTCACCTCTTCAGATCAGATTTGCTTTGCTGGGAAAGTGTTTCCAACCAGCGGCGCGGTTCTCAAACTCTTAACTTAACCTCGGCTGCTTTGAGATTATCTGCTTTCGCCTGCTGTTGATGGCCACTTGTTTTAAAAATCCTTCCTTCCCTCACAGCTTTCAATTAGCTCAGCTTCTTTCAGAGAGGTCCTGCTCTTGTTCTTGCAACTCAGGTTTCTGAATAGAGGAAAAAAAAAAAACAATGTATTCAGCTTTTCATGTACTTCAATTGGATGCTGAGTCAAATGGTATTCCATAATTAAAGAATAGAGGACATCAAAATGGTGCCTGTATAACTTTTTATTACTGCACATTGAGGCACCGAGGCCATAATAAAGTTATATGGGTTTGCTGTCCTGGATTTTTTAATTCAAGGCTTTAATTTAGGGCTTCTAGCAATGATGGGATGTGATGTAAGATGACAGAGTAAAAAATAGGAAGGACAGGTGTAGATAGGAGCTGGAAAGTGTGGCAGAGTCAAGTAAACATGGACTGTATGGCTGCTAGTCACAAACAGGTCAAGATTAATTGATTAATTTATTTATTTGTTCAAAAATTCAAATGCTCTTTACGATGCTGTCATCAAATCACCCACACACACTTCACAGGAGCAGCTGAGTATGGTATGTGACATGTATGTAATTGTTTCTATTAGTGCATGTCTGGTTTTGCAAATAGTATTTGCATACCGCTCTGGCCAGGCATATTTGCATGTGTGAATGCTAACACATTTTCCAGCCAAGAAACACTTGTGAAATTAGGTCATTTTTGTCCTTTGGCAATGTGGGTAAAGTCAACCATGCTTTGTCTCATTTAGATCGCTCTGTTTTTCCTTGGGTCAAAAGTTCCTCTCCGAACTCTGGCAATATGCTAAATGCAGCATTAAGGCTTATAACTTAGAGATGAGGTTGCATAACTCAAATTTTAGTGTCCTCGCCCTGGTTAAATGTGAATTTTATGAATGTTTTTAAGATTTCCCTGACTAATTTTAATGCTTGGTCGGTTCTGGCTGTTGGCTATGTCGCTGTACCTTTACCCCCTTATGAACTGGACCTTGGCTTGGGATTTTGAGAAGAGATTTTTTTCTACTGTCCCAAAGTGGAGACTGAAAACTTGGGGGAATTTGAGCCTCTTCATCAGGGCTTTTTCACCTGGGAAAACCACACCAAGCAACAGCTGCTAAGTATCGGCTTTGAAGCAAAATTACCAAGAATTTTTTGAGGAAAAATTGAAGGCTCACTTATAGAGAGTTATTCTCAGTGTTATCACAAATACTGCATGAGATTGTGTATAGTTGCAGGAAAGACAATGCAATGGACTCTTTCCAAATTAAATGTACATACCCTTGAACACAGCGTAATTAACCCCATCAGAGTTGCTGGGTAAGGATAACTTCATTCTGATGTGATTTCATTAGTTTTTGTGCACTATGACCGCAGTTTTCTTCATACTATCATTTAACCACTGCCACATGTGTGTTACAGTGCATAAATAAACTATGCGCTGAAATTTTTTCCACCTTGAAAAATTCATATCAAAGTGAAACAAACATGATAGATAAACTAGCGTTTTTTGATGTGTAGTTGAATGCACCACTACCAGCTAAGGTGACCGAAATAACACTCAGATCAGGTCACCACCTGTTGGCCTGGTGCAAGCAGACAGGCATCAGAGGACGCATCAATGCACTGTGTCAAAAAACATATAGAAACCTCAGTAAGGTTTGTGAAACTACAAAAACAAAAAAACAAAAACATGAATATAGCTAGTATATTGTTAGTAAAGAGTGCGCTTGTGTGGAATCATTTCAGTCATATTCAAAACTAGTAATTAGTTAAATAAGGCAATAAATACAGTTTTGGTTTCTCAGTGTGCAGTTTTGCCAATGGGAAATCAGTCTGGTCATAAAGATGTACAGTATATTCTGACAGGGCTGCTGTTCCTTAAACATTGTTTTGTTACTTTTCTTTTGTTTATGAATTCATGGGATTTTTCGTGAATGTAAAGCACTTTGTGACTTTGTCTTTGTAAATTCAAATATCAATTTGCATCCTTGCTTGTCCAGTTTGTGTGTGTGTGTATGTGTGATGGAAACAGCATGAGAAATAGTGAGAATGAGAGAGAGAGAGTGTGTGTGTGTGTGTGTGTTTGTGTGTGTGTGTGTGTTCAGAAGGGTGATAGCGACATGTGGTGAAGTGCTAGTCATGAATTAATCATAGGCTGGTTCAACAGACGCTGTGTTGCACCCCAGGAATGGTGGTATCCAGAGACGCAACAGGGGGTGGAAGTGCCCTGGCAGGCACAGCATGCATGTGCACACGCACACGCACACACACACACACACATACACACACACAGAGTAGAAGATGCTGTATTATTAGCCCATGGACCCTTTTATCTTTGATGCCCACACTTTGGAAAACTAAATCAAGTCTGTGTTATCCACTATTGCTACTCCAAGACTTCAGGCACAAACCTGAGTCCTTGGAAAAACACTTCTTTTTCATTTCTTTCGTTCTCTTCTTTTTTTTTGCGTTAATTCCTATCAATTTCTCCACACTTGTAGAGAAACTCTCCCTTGGATCCTTACGGCGCCAAACCTCCCACTGCCTCTGTACCACCAGTCATCAACCAGCACATACACACAAACAAAATCACACTCCTCAAACTAACTCTCCTTGTGGAATGACTGTATATAGCAATTTTTATTCATGTATGCAAGTTGTGTGTGTGTGTGTGTGTGTGTGTGTGTGTGTGTGTGTTCATTGTCAAGCATGCAAAAATGAGGCAATGAACCAGAGTGAGTGAGTAATATTACATCACTCAAAATTTTCAGGGACTGACAGCAAATTAGAGAGCATGCCGTATCATTCTTGGATTTCTATTTACAGACGTCTGAATTAGATAAAATACTAATGCAATGTACTTCCAAATGAATTATTTTCCCTTTGCCTGGTGAAAACTCCTTCCCTGTATAACGGAGAAAACACCCTTCCCTCATCTTCTGTAGATGTACTGTGAAACTTATAATTTTTTTTTTAAGTTTTCTTGGTTACAAAAGGTGAGCAGCTGTGGCTTTGACTGAATCTCAGCCACTAAACTTCCTTATTGGCTATTCAAACACGGCAGGGCTTATCAGCGGATTAAGATGAGCATTGAGTTGACTGACTCACACTGATATGCTTGTCATTTCCTCTCCTGTCTAGAATGTCAAATTTAATGAATATTCAAAAGCCCAGTGGGCTCTTTTGTGTGTTCTGCAAGGGAAATTGTTCCTAGGGGGGAATCTGTAAGAACTGCATTACGCAACACATGGTACATCAGTAGAAATTCCACCCTAAACAAGCCTCACTTTACTCATTTTTCAGTAAAATATGCCTCATCTGCTTTTTGGAAACAATCAAACCTCATTCGCTCTGACAGATGCTTGCATCACTATTTTACACAGATTTAACAATTATTCCTCAAGGCAAATTATTGTGTTTTCATTGCATGTGTGAAACTTTCTCCCTCTATTTTTTTTTTGTTCTGCAGCACTAAATGCTCACTACATTTATGTACAGAAATGAATAATTAAGAAAAGAATACAGTCTCATCTCTTGCAACCTCAGTCTTTCTAGATAACAATAAAGACGGAAATTCATTTAGTTCACACACGTCACATTCAGCACTGGAGCTGTGATTTCACTCAAAGGTGAGACTCTGTCCCAGCTGAGACCGCCATGTGTCTGGACTAATGAGGAGAAAGAGCCTGCCGTGTCATCAGCCTGGCACAACCAAGGTGGCTATCTCTTTGATTAAAAAACAGCCAACTGAGACTTTATTTGCAGCACGGGCTTCATCACTTTGATACAGTAAAACAAAGGAGGAGGAAGAACTTCTGAAACTGAGATGCAAAGCATAGCCTTGAGGAATTACGGTGAAGAGAGGGAAACCAATTTAAATACTTGGGGGGAAGCCGTGAACGGGGGTGTATCCATTTGTCCATTCGGCAAACAGTTCTATCAAATTTGGTGGGACAACATGATAATTGTGTTGAAGGATAATGTGCACCTCCTCCCAGCGGAGCGGGAACACCGGTGTCCAGTTGATACCATCGAGGGGTATTTATCTTCCGCACAGCCCCGCTATGAGGCACGGATCATATTTCGAGGACCTCTCTCTACTTTTTAATGACCACATCAGTATCAACACCTGAGGGAGAGGAGGGAGAAAATTGTGCAGCGTGTTTGATTTGGTTAACAGTTATCCGACCTTTTCGTGGTTAGATAAACCGGAGAATGCAGTGTGTCCAATTCTCATTATTATCACACAATCCAACTCTTGCTATTTCCACATAATCCACTTGTGACCTGACACTGTGACTCTGTGGAACTGCAGGAACGCACAGTAAATTTGTGTTCATAAAACGTAACCTGTGCTTCAGATCTTTAAGCCATAACATGGGCTTTTGTTCGCCTTTCTGTTTCGAGACCTTAACTGTGACCATTAACCCTGTATAATGGTGCATCACATGAAAAAACAGTGAATATTGCAAAAACACCTGCAGAATAGTGAATAACAGCCTTGCATCATAGCCATGCATGTAAAAGATGTGATGAAAACCAAATCAAAAGGAAAATATAATAATCTCTGCTCCTGTTCTGCTCTCATAATGCATCTTGACGACTGATGGTCGAAGAAATAACCATAATGGGACTGAAATGTTAATTGCAAAACAAAAACTGTAATCACACTAATTATGTCCATCAGTGTTTGCTGTTTTGATGCACAAAAGTTGAAACTTTACTGCTGAGATCATGAAATAATTTACCTATACATGTTATGTCACCAATTTGAATATCAAGTTTTACAACAGCATAGTAAAATGTATTAATTCAGTGGTGCAATCAGTAAGATTTTAATATCCCACAGCACAAAAAGACCTTATTAAATTTGTGGGGATTGTTAGGGCTGTTAATCAAGAAAGAAATGACTATGAATTTTTCACAAGGTATTGAGATTTCTAGCTTTCAAAACTCAATTTCTGACCTCTACACTGGAATAAAAACTCTTTTAGACAGTCAAAAGTGTGTAACAACCAGGCTGGCATAAAGGAGGTCAAGTCGGCTTTTATTTGTCATTTTCCCTGGTTGTCCTCTGTTGTGTCTTCTTATTTTTGTATATAGGTTTGCAAAAAATTCACCAGCCACATCAGTATAATCAGGGGAACAAGAGGCTTCTTTCACATTACTGCTATTATTACAGGGGCGATAGGGAGATAAAATCCAGCAATCCAAGTTTTCAGTTGTATCTTGTACTGTCTTGTATAAGGGTGCATTTGAGTATTTTCACCTTTAACCATTTAATTTGGTTTGATTTGGTTTGAGAATGGATGGACTAATTACAGTTACGCATGCTTGGAAAGTTTAGCAACAAATTTAAATCCAGACTGATTGTGAAATCTCTGGCCTTGGATGACAAATAAAGAAGCTAACTGTGAATCAATGTCATTTCACCAAAGAAAAGAAACTTTAAGTGCAAGTGTGCCCTAAAAGCACTGAACATACAACATCATGCAAGCCCTTAAAATATTAATGCTAAAATAATCTCTAATATAAGCATAATTTTATGCAGGAAACACTACATTTTCAAATAAAACCTGGCAACATAACTCAAATTGAAACTTTCAGAGACTTTTTGGAAAAATTGAACTATCACTAGAGTTTTTTCTCTCTGCCGTTAACAGCCGGAGACGAGCTGAAGCTGCTCAGCCATTGCTGAGTAACATTTACTCTCAATCATACCTAAGGTGACAAAGAACTGCCAGTAGAAATTGTTTGAGGGAAGTGCAGCATGGCTCATCAAGTGATCTCTAGTGTGTGAAAAGGTGTTGAAAAGAAACTCCCAGAGACCAGATGGGAGCGCAATAAATGCATACGGTGTTTATAAAAGATGGTTTGTGGCAAGTGGAGAATGTGCCACCCAAGCTGTGTGTGTGTTTTTATGTTTTTTCGTGCCAAAACCCAAACCCCAGAAACCAAAGAGGAGCAGAAATGTGCACAATGCTTATCTCAAATTCAGCCACCTCACCCCCTACCTTATGCACAAAACACATACTGACACAGAAGGTCCTTTTTTCCACTACCAAGGGTAACCTGAAACCTGCTGTAACCTGGATTTTTCACAACCTGTGAAGTTCTGAGACTGACTTTTGTTTTCATTTCAACTGTATGAATAGCCCAGCTGCCAGGAAAAAATATTGGCATGCATATCCTTAATTGGCAAACCATGAAGGTTTTCAGGTTTTTTGATGAAGTATGAAGGAAGCCAAAAAATGCCGCATTATGAGGCAGGTGGGGTGGTGGATGGCACTATCAATAGGACTTCTTGCAGATCAGGGTCTGATTGGGGTGCTAAGCAAGAGCCATGAGGTTTCATTGGCTAACATTTACGAGCCAATGTCTTGTAATATTAACCATGACCTTTTCCTAACCTTAACCATAAAGGCCAACGTTTTCCTACCTAATGAAGCAAACAAAGGTGGCCAAAGTAGCTAACAGGGTAATGTTAGGTAGCTAGTTAACAGCCATGTGACACTGATGCAGGCTCCATCACATTGGCTGTAAGTCTAAACATTGATATGCAATGTACTTTTGGTTAACATTGCAACGTATTTGTTGGTTTGCACAAATATAAAAATGCCACTTTTTATTCTGGCAACTGGTTCTGTATGAAGAACCAGCCACAAAGGGTGTGTGTGAATTTTTTAACTACACTTTATCATTTCTAATAGCTGAGTCCATCTCCCACTGAATACCTTCTTTACTTTCTTTCTCCCCAAATACTGATGAGAGCATTCACCTCTTTGTTTGTCACTTGAGGTTTCCATTGTTTTGCGGTTTGTTTCCACAGTTTGCCATTTGGTGCTGGCTGTGTTCAATTGGCTGGGTTGCATTATATCCCTCTACAAATACAGCATGTTTACAGAACTGTTGTGACGTCAGGGCTTGGCCAGTCAGGATCAACAGCACTGGTCCTGCCAAAGGTCCCAGGTACGCAGGTTTACCGTAACGCCACATTCACATCCTCATTGGATTCACGGGACAGTTTGGAAGTTCCCTTTTCTGGGTTTGCAAAGTTACACATAAAAACAAAGTTGCATTCATTTATCGGAAATGGGAAGCAGAAGAGCTGTTTTCATCACCTGGTTAGGCAAGTGCGATGGCGAGCTTTTGCCAACAAATGTGGGTTTTTTCCAAGGTGTACAGAAACAACCTCAGCAGAAAGCAGTAAAGCATTTGGGGACTGTGCATATCAAACATGAGTTTACGTTTTAAGGTTTTCAGGTCAAATGTATTATCATTTAAAGAAAACTGTGCCACGGCAGCCATTGTGAAACGTTACACCCGAGCCAAGACATGTTGCATCTAGAATCCCAATTCACCTGTCTAGATTGTACATCTTGGGTGTTCACATGCACTTCCTGGAATATATGATAAACCCAACACCACACGAATGGGGCATTAATATCACTTCACAAGCAGTTTCTTTAGGAACTTTGTCCAGATCCATGTCGCAGTCTATCAAAACAATTGCAGAAACCATGAAACAGGTTTCACCACGCCTTGCAAAATTCGAAAAAAGGCAAATAGATAAAAGGTCAAGGTTTTGAGCCAACTTGGTTTAAAGTGACTTGGCCGCGGTTGAAGGCGAACCACTTTGACTCAGAGAGAACCGCTGCACTGCATCGCTTGAAGAAAGAGAGAGGGACAGAGTGAAAGAAGGAGAGAAAGGGGACAAGCGAGAAAGCCTGTGAATTATTTTGGCCCTTTGGAAGTAAACAGCATGCAGCACGGCAATGATGCAACAGCAGGAAACAAGAGGGTCATCACACCGTTTGAAGTGTTCCCACCAGTCAAAGAGGGAGATGGGCCCTCTGCTGTGCCCCAGCGGACCCTTAATCTCTTCAAGGTGTTTCTCAGACACTTTCAAAGAAATGGAGAGAGATAAAGGGGAAAAAAAACAGAATATGGAAAGGAGGTAGGGGGAGGAAGCAAACTGCATAGCGAAGCACTTTTTTTTCCCACAAGTTTTGATTTCACCACAGGTGGGACAGTAAGATGTTTAAATGATTCATGCGCTGAGGTACACAAATTATTTATTTAAGGTTGATTACAGTCATTAATAAAGCGTGGGAGGAGAGGAAGAGACAGAGGGAGAGATAAACGAGTGCTGTTTGTCATCTACATTAATCAGCCTGATCTCTGGAGTCGGGGCAGTGGGATGGAGGAGAGATGAAAGGGTGGAAGAGCAGATGAAAGACAGGGGGAGGCTGAAGAGGCTGGTACCACAAGGCTCTACATATTCCTATAAAATTTAATGCAACAAACTCTTATTTGAGGAAAAAAGAAACGTATTCTTAACGCAATAATCAATACTGCTGGCATAGAAACATCAAAATGAAACAACTCTATTTTCCAACATCGAAGACGACCAACTTAACACAAAAAAAAATCTGCAATTGTTCTCCATCAGTCAGATTCAAGTCTCAGCTTAGCCCTTTGACCCAAAATGTGGATGTCAGTTCCATTTTTTGAATGATCAAAATTGTTCAACCACAAATCCGAGAGCTGTTTTTTGTTATCCTCTGCTGACCTTGAAAAAAAGTGAATCATGCCGTTATCGTTTTATGTTTAGGCCTGTATTTGCCTCTATTCCAGCTTGAATTGGAGTTTCCAAAATAGCAATGAAAGGCGCCTGCCACAGTACCAAAGTAGGGGAGCGAGGGGTACAACCTAACGTTTCAGGCCAAATGCAAAAAAATGTAGGATATGTAGGAGTTAGAGAACTCATTTTTTTATACAAGCAACATACACATCTCTGCTACAAATGAACACTTTAACTTTGTTTCTAGAACCTACCATTTCCGTGGAATTTCACCCTAAGTGGAAGAAGAGAAATGTTACAATTAACCCCACAGGTGGGGTTAATTGTAACGAAGCAAGTCTTAGTTGTAACACTTTAAAAAGGTTTGGTTTAACACAGTTTAATACAATCTCATCTACATTCTACTGGGGGATACTGATTGTGTAGGCCATCAGTGGCGTAGTGGAGTCCCCCGCCCCCCCGCGGTGCAGTGCCCCGTGGGGGGGCTTAGTTGTAACACTGCGTTACAACCAACTCCACTGTGTAGTCACTGGTCTCAAACCTGTCTAGCACTCACTATGAGTTAGCTAAATGTTTTGAATCAGTGCAATGTTTTAGGCAACATGACGCTTAATACGTTGATGTAAGATTGGATTCGGTAATGCACACACACAGTTCAGTAGTCAAAAAATTATAAGGGTAAAGAAATTCACTTACATGGTGGTAAAACACACTTGTGCACATATCTCCTCCAAAATGCAGCCAATTCCCCCCAAAATTCGTGCTGGCCTCTCTTATGATCATGTGACGAACTAACCAGAAGCACTTGCCGGTTGACCTTGTGCAACTACCTAAAAAGTCCATGTTAAAACTAACCCCGCGTTAGGTTTAACCCCGCGCTCCCCTATGACTGTAACTATGGTGCATCAATCAATATAGTCCCACCAACAATGTTAATAACACTATTCAGTGATAGAAGTGCTGATATTTCTCAGTTTTTTTTTCTCATCATTCATCTTTTATTTATTTATTTTTAACTTTCTTGGCAGGAGAGGAGGATTTCTTAGTATGAATTCCCCTTTTGTGGATATTTATATGTGTGTATATTTCTATGTGTATTTGATTGTCTAACTATGCACATGCCTAAACCCAGGTACGGGGTATCTTCCTGATCTTCTCTTTGTGTGTGTGTGTGTGCGTGAGTGTGTGTGTTTTCCCTATATCTTAAACATTTCACATTCTCAGCTCTTAGTCTCCTTCAAAGCACTTTTAATTTCCCTGGAAGTTTTCCTCTCAGTGACACAGTATGATCACAGTGACGCTGCTTTCTAATTCTCTCTTTAATCTTGTCTCCTTCTTCTTCTTTGTACCTTTGTTTTGTAAAAAGTCAGACATTGTCTCTGTGAGATTACATGTTTTTGATCTCTGTGTTCTTCCCTGATGTTTGTTCTTGTAACTTATCATTATATATTGTCATTTTCTTGCTTGTATTCATACAGTTCATACACTATGAATTTTAAATACGTCTAGTCATTAAAAAAGCTCACCAGTCTTCGGGTTGCTAGATTATTGACTTTAAAAGCAACATGTTGGGATAAACATAACGACTTAGACTTTCCAAGGATGATTTGCCAGTTTTGAGACAGATATTTAATGTCCGCTAGACACTCTTCCATTTGTGTCTAAGAGTAATACGGCCACTCATATCAAGGGGCTTTACAGGTCAGTACCACCGTGTGAAAGCATGGCAATTAAAGTAACCATTATGTGTCTGAGTAATGGCAGGGGTCATGAGGTGATCAGCGGGAATCAATAAAAACAAGCAGTTATGGTGATTAGCAGTAATAAGTTCAGTAAAAAAAAAACAGCTTCAGGCACATTTCATCTCAACAGAATCAGAAAGGGTGTTTATTTATTTATTTTTTCCTCAATAAACCGCAGAAAGGAAGTTATAAATTCTATTAATCCCTTTCTTTACTTACCACTGAGACATTTCATAAAACAAACAAACCATCAAAAAGCACTAAAGGTCAGAAACATGGATTCGAACATTTTTGTAAATCTGGTAAATCTGTGAAATACTTGTGGACTTGCAGCTCGACCCAACACTGTGTCGCGTAGAGTCACCGAACACTAACAGTCCAATGTGTGGAGCAGAGGCTTAACAATGTTCCCCAAAGTGTGGCCTGTGGCCCTTGCAAGGGCGCAGAGAAAAAACACGGGTGTGTGACTTAGAGACATCAGTGATGTAACAAAAAAGAAAATAAATCAAACCGTGTTTTACCCAGGAAACACTGCCAGGCACCCATCACTCACTCAAGGATTGTCAGCTAAACAAAAAAGCACATGAGAAATATCCTAACGCTACAAGTGTGGACAATACCACAGGTTCACCAGTAAAAATAAGGAGAACTGAAAGCAATAAAATACTGTACGTATTATTACACAGCAAGTTTTGCTTTGAGTGTGAAAATATGCTCAAGACTATTTATGAGGTAAGGAATATCAGTAACGGCCGGGCAAAGCTTCCCGGATAGCACGCATAGATTAAGCCCGACGTGGGCTGTAGATCTCAGACTGTAAATCGGCTGAACGTCGGCGAGAGCATCATGCCTACAGAGCGCCTGCATCGACGTAGGAGAGGTGTAAGAAACTCGTACATCAGTTTGATTTTGGGCCAATGATACTTTTCGATTACGATTTAATCATTTAATAGTTTGTTGTCGGGTAGATGGAGGGACGACGAGAGAGTGATGAGAGTTGGATATCAGGGTTGAGAGAGGTTTTTTTTTTAAGAATTGCATCGCTTTGAAAGATGGCTTTAACTTTTCCAGTACGACATGAGAAACTGATATTATATCTCATTATTTTAGACAGCAAACAGCACATTTTTGAGATGCATCATATCTGGTCACATCAAGAAAAGTGCAGGTATCGTGTGTTGGACAGGGAACCACTGGAGTAGAGTGAGATGATGAGGATCAGACATAATGTGGAATCTGTTTGTTGGTAATGATTTTCTCATCGGGCTCAAGATGTTTGATGGCGAGAGACTCACTTCACCTTCACGACGCCAGTGTTTATCTACGCCTTCACGGCCAGGTTGACAGGCAGAAAGCAGGACGGACAGTCACATATCAATCTCAACCTGCAGTCATCCCTTTGCCTTGGAGCAAGGCACAGACTCAATCTTCTTATCCCATCAGATGAGAGGAATAAGCGAGAAAAAAAACAAAAAAAAGTTTCCCTATCCTATTCACATAATCAGTAGACTATCTTGAGCTGGTGGAGCAAAAATGGAGACAAAATATACTGTTTCCCAGGCGGAAAAAGTTTGAGAAGTCTTAGCCGAGGGTATATCAAATGATCTTTATGGCTGTCTAGTGACTTACATGCCTCTGTGAGCATAATTACATTAATATCCTGAAGTTATTGCAAATACAAGCTGCAGGAGATAATCTTGAATTTAAATATGAGTCAGTGAGCCTTAACTGAGATATTTTATTAATTGACCTTTTACATTTTCAATAAAGGCGTAATGCCAACTTACCTGCTTCGCGGCAGTCACTCACATTAAGTAGTTTTTTTTTTGCATAGCATGGATGATGTCTAACTAAACTTACTACATGATAGTTCCTTGCGCTCCTAAGTAATTCACAGTTACAGAGATTCATGAATGTTAACATGTTCTACTCTTTGCACTTATTGTACATCCCTCTGGATAACAGCATCTGCCTGGTGCCTGAGATGTAAATGTAAATGCAACATGGCAATAACTCCTGAGGGGCTGTAGCAGTGCTCATAATTGAATGTGAGTCTGAGGGCACTTGGGCATTTTATCTTTTTTATTTAAAATGCACACAGCTATAAAAGTACAAACTGCTTGCCAAACATGCCTACAGGAAGACAGAGTCATTACTTTGTCCTTCTGTAGGAGCCCTGTGCATTGCTCTATGCCTTATTCATGTTTTCATATAAATAATCAAAACATAAAGTTGGCAGAAATGTTTGCTTCAAAATATGCAATTATTGTTTTTTGTTTGTTTGTTCGTTTTTTTTTTTTTTTTTTTTACCTTTTAGTAATTAAGGGAGCATTTATGCTTCTTTTTATGCACATTCGGATCTGGGAGTCACCCAGTTCAGCCACCGTACTTTTCTCTTGGCTAAGTGCATTACTTCAGGGCCGCTGTTTCAATGCAAATTCTTGGGAGGTGCAAATGTCAGCATTCAATCAGCCACAGTGAGATAATCAATCAACCTTTTTCCAGCTCCTGAAAAGGTGATTTTGTGCAGATGGAAAGTTCGATGGAAGTCGACATTGTTGCTTTATAGCAAACAATAAAACGGATGTTTTATTTTCTGCAGTAAACATGCCAAGCTCATAAACACACACAAAGGCTTCCTGTGATGCTCGAGGGAAACGGTATGCTTACTTATGGCTCTGAGTGGTGTTTCGCTGACATTTTTACATTCGTTCATTGCACACAGAAAAAGCAGATGGTTATTGCGCACACTTGTAAATCATCTGTCAACGCGTAAACGGTAAAACAGCCTTGTGGTTTTCAACACGTTGTGTTCGAAACATATTTTATTAACAGAGAAAAGCTTTTTCCGTGGATGATGTAACTCTGTTGTGTTTTCAGAAATTTTGGAACAAATTTGGAACAACTCTCCCATCATCAAAAAAAAAAAAAAAAAAAAAAAAAAAATCATATAAATGAATGAATAGACCTTTATACACCTTTTCGAACATGTATCATATAATTTGTGTCGTCACTGTTAGTCTGTTGTACAGCCTTATTTAATTTATTGTTATTTAGCTTGTTTGCTGCAAAGTTTCTTTTGTTTTTGCTTAATCTGTTTGTTAATTTTTCATTTTGTTTTTATTTATTTTTTACATGTTTGAAATAAATAAACTAAATTAAACTAATCACATTCCTTTTTTTTTTTTTTTTTTTTTGTAAAGTTTACTTTTTTGGCATTTATGCTTTATTTTGACAGTCACAGTTGAGAGAAAGACAGTGAATGACATGCAACAAATGGCCAAAGGAGGCTTCTGGATTGGTCCAACATACAATCCAAAGAAATGAGAAGAATATGGGAAGCATTTGCAGAAAATAAAAGATATGTCTTTCAGCTCTTCTAGTGCATGAGATGTATATAAGGTGGTAAACAAAAAACAGTTGCTATATAAGTCGACCTGCAAATACTGGCCTATGGAATACTTCAGGTTGCAAGTCAGTACTGTGCAGATGATATAAATTTTTCATTGTTTTTCAAGGTGTTTTTTTTTTCCCCTACAGACTTCTTCAGACAGTTGTCGGACATGACATGGTTATAAAGCTTCTTTTTCAACACATAAAGAAAGAAATATATCTTTTTTTTTCATGACATGTTGCAAACACGTTTTACTGAACATGCTTGCAATGCTGAAGCAAGAGGAAGAGTGCAGATATGACTAAAGTATCCCGCCTGCTGTTTTGTTATTGTTACTAACCACATGTATATGAATCATATGGCTCACTGGTGCGGAAGGATAAGAGTATGGGCCATTAAATTCGCACCCCTAAGGGCAAAACACACACACATACGCACACACATATGAACAAGTGATAAAAAATATTTGTTGTGGAGCAACTTAAGCCTTTATAATGTAGTCAAAACAGTGTGCGGGCAATTAGCACTGCAGCAATTAAAGAACAATCATAGGGATAAATGACAACAATGGCAGTAAATCCATGGCTTTATTGGGTCTTTGATGGCCCCTTAAGTGCATTCCAGTTTGTTAATGCTTGGCTCTATGTATTTTTAATTGCCTCATTAAAACCATTGATTTGATCATAGGGCAGCGGCATAAAACGAGGAAGACGTGCTGTCTGAGTGTCTCTGATTGGATGAGGGGGAGACACAGGCGAGGAACCACAGCAGTTCGTTTCTCTAGGAGTCAAACCGGAAAATAGAGAGCTCGGTCTCACAGAAATTGTGATCATTGCAAAATGTGATCGTTCTGCACATCATTTGTTTCTCAGGGGGAGGGGACGCGCAAAAAAAAAAAAAAAAAAGTAGTTTCCTCATTAAACCGCGTGTTAGTGCACCAGCCGAATGTGATGCGAGGTTTTGGATGTGCTCACACGGCGCACTAATCAGAAATCAATTTTAGCCGACGTTCAACCGTTTAACTGCTACAGCAATACCAGAGCGATGAGTGAAAACTATATATCCCTATTACGCTCCGTGCTGATTAAATTCTCTGTGTTTTCCACATTTCCAAAGCTTCAAAATCCACCCATAGCTTATCTTAACTACAACGCCGCTGATGATTTCACGTTCTCTGGGGAAATACATCCCGATTCCACCACAAATCACTTACCATCTATTGGTTTTTATGGTCTTTGCCTCCCAGTCCCCTAATTTTGCAGCTGTGATAATCCACTCTTTAGGCTATGGCGGCCAAACGCAGGAGAAACGAGATGATGCGATGCTGGTTAGATAAAAGGGAACATAATTAGTGGAAGAAGGTAAAGATAATGGAGCGATAAACGTGGGCCCGAGTTTAGGAGAAGGTAACGAGGTCAGCTGGGAATTCATTGGCTTAATAAGAGGATGAGGTCCATGTATGATTTAAAAAAAAAAAAAAAAAAAAGAGAGGCGGGGAATGATGGGTAAAAATTACATAACAGGAAGGAGAGAGAGAGGTAGAAGAGTGAAGAAAGAGAGATAATAAACAAGGGCAAGAGAGAGAGAGAGAGAGAGAGAGAGAGAGAGAGAGAGAGAGAGAGAGAGAGAGAGAGGAAAGACAGACAGACAGACAGACAGAAAGTGTTGAAAGTCACTTTAAAAGTTGGCAGTGTTGTTTTGTGGCAGGTATGAGTGAATGACCCTCTCGCTGTCACTGCAAATACACACTCACACATACACACATACACACACACACACACACACACACACACACACACACACACACACACTCACAAAATTTGCAAAGATGCACGCGCACACATGCACACTCACACACACAGGATTCGCACACACACACACACACACACACACACACACACACACACACACACACACACACACACTCACACACACACACACGTCCTTGTCCTTACTCTTCCCAGAATGCATTTGGCCCCCATGGCCAGCTTTTTCTGTTTCTGGCCTTGTCCAACTGCCACTATAAAAATAACACACACACACACACACGCACACACACACACACACACACACACACACACACACACACACACACACACACACACACACACACACACACACACACACAGAGGTAATGAGAGATACCATTGCCTCTCTTGCTTGGGGAGAAAGGCCATTCATTATCAGCCTCATGCACTTAGAAAAATGAAAAGTCAATAAGAAAGCCCCAAAAAACAAAACCACAAACACACACTCCACATACACAAATAAACACACACACACACACGCACACACACACACACACACACTCGCTCACACACACACACACACACACAAAGGTAATGAGTGCCAGTATTGCCAGGAGACAGAGAGATGGGCACAGACACAGAGGACGGTAAAGAAACAGACAGAGAAAATAATTGAACTGGCTAGTTTAACAACGTGCCAATATGGTGGCTTGAGGTAGTCCAAGTTTCAAACATACAGCCCTACTGATGTTTGAATTGTCCTACAAAACTCTCTCTGTTGTCGTCATGTAGGTGTTCTTTGCAGTGAACGACAACAGGCATTTGCTGCCAGCGGGTTCAGACACGCGGTGTTTCTTGACGCTGGCACCAAGCTGGACAACTGAATATGCATTATATATATGTGATAAACGCACAGCTGCTAATGAGGGGAAACAGCAGCTCTTTTGTGTTCCTTGACTTTTGGGGAATTGAAAACTTTGTCGCAGTAAAGCCGCACTAAGCAATTAAGCAATGCCACCTGAGGTTGCGATTTAGTGTGATTTTAAAGCTGCTGAGAGTCACCGTTTGGCACAACACCAACTGGAGTAAAACCCTCTTAGCTGATCTAAACACTATAGATCACGGCCTTCAGGGGCCTGCTTTTAGAAAATGAAGGTGCAATACAACACTATTATTAAAATAAAGAGCCATTCGAACTCTAATGAATTCCAGTTGATGTTATTTTCCCACCAGAAAAATACATCTTGAACAGTGGCTGAACAATGTGCTTAGTGAAACAGAAGTGGCATTAAAAGTTTTTTTTTTTTTTTTTTTTTTTTCACTTTGTTAAATGAAGTGCTGCAGCTGTGTGTTTGTTACCGTTGACCTTGAGCCCTCAGTTCACTCTAAGAGAGGAGAGGACCAGATCTATCCATCTCATATGATTTGCTAAAAGCGAATCTATTGACTTTGCATTCTGTTTAACCGCCAGTCCTATTGAATCCGTGTTGTGTGTTCTTCCAGCGGACGTCGTTTAGACCCCGCTGCATTAATGGTCATATCATCAGCCAGGGAGGTGAAAGGCTATGGCTCCACAGCTCCAAGTTCACCCATCATCTTTATGGTCGCCTATTCAGAAGACAAAGATGACAGGTTCTCACTCACATTAATGAGCTGACAGCGATGGGGAGGATGGAAAGGAAAGGCAGGGATAGAGGGATGGAAGGAAGAGAGAGAGAGAGAGAGACGGCAATAAAACAGAGATGAGAGCCCAAGGCCAACACATGTCCCCATACACTCTGTCTCGAAGGATGGTCCCTTGGAGTGAGACAGGGTTAGGGGTGTGTGTCTGTGTGGGTTTTTGTTTCTGTTTCTGTGTCATAATAAAGGGGAAAGTATCATAATGACATGAAAATATCTTGTTACATAATGAGAAAAGTTTCTCATGATAAGACAATGAGATGATTTTTTTTGTAACATTTAGAAGAAAAGCTCTCTTTTGGTGATCTGTATCTAACAACGCATCACACTCAAGATAGTTTGGTGAATTAGACCTAATCATCACTCTGGCCAAGTAAGAATATCATGCCAGTCATCAGTCATTGCTTCACTTTTCACCAGAAATATATTCAATATAAGCAAATTTTGGAAATGATACTCAATGTAAATGATAGTAAATTTAGATAGTATAACATAACTTATGGTAGTGAATTTACAGCCTCAGTTTCTGCTCCTCTCCATTTATGTGCAGCTTAAATGCTCATATGCTCAACATGATAATAAGTCAATTAAAATGGGTTTTAGTGTCCTGTGTAAATGTAATAGACTTAAAACAGACGGTGTGCATGCTCAGCCCTGCTGACCCCTGAAATGGGTTTGGTGCCTGTATACCTGCTGTACAAGCTGGAAGTGGCTGCTCTTGTGTTTCAGTCTGAGTGATGAACACTAACAAGACATTTCAGAGGTTCAGTGAAGTGAAGTTTTTCCACGTCCAATGTGACAAGTGTCTGGTGAGGAGAAACAACTTTCTAAAATTCTGGATGTCAGAGTATCCCTATGAGAATTTTGTGTGTGAATGTGTGTGTGTGTGTGTGTGTTTGTGTGTGTGTGAGAGTGTGAGAGACAAGCGGCTGAGTCAGCATGGAGGCAACAGGAGGTGGTGGCAGGAAGATACCAGGGAATTTCCGGAGCCCCACGGAAGAAAGTCCCCCTGGAGGATCCATCCTGTCACAATCCCTCCCATCAGCAAACCTCTGAGGTTTTTAGTGTGTGTGTGTGTGTGTGTGTGAGTGAGTGTGTGTGTGTGTGTGTGTGGGTCTCACAAAGTGGTTATTGATGGAACTCCTACTTGCTTGGCAGGTTTCCCTGTGTCTGGGGGATTCTTAGCCCAAAGCTGGTGCCGCTGTGTGTAAGAGTGTGTTTGCGTGCCTGTGTGCGTGCATGCGTGCATTCCAGCTCTCTTGTTGTTATGTGAGAGCTGGGAAAAGAATTTCCTCTTTGGAGGACAATAAATAGGTACAACATCCGTGGAAAGCAATAAAGTGTGACCAGGAGAATCGAGACAACATTTTGCATGTGTGCTGATATGAACTGAAACGTATGAGAGCCAATGTGTGTAACATCTTCCCGGATTCACTCATTCATTTTCCATCTCTCACCTCGGCGTATCACATAAGCCTATCGAGAGTCAGCCTTTTCCCACTGGCTCAATCGTGTTTTTGTCTATTCCTTGAGAGGCCATCAGCTCATCTTCCCGTTAATGTCCATCACTCAGAGAACCAATCAGAATCTCTGCTTTCCAACCTACCAAGTTGCCTCTTCATGTGCACCCCATTCACACCGTTTCCCAAAAATTCTGTATAATTAATCAATGTGTCATTTCTTTCAGCAAAGTCGCTCTCATTTTTTTTTCACTCAAATTAGTCTCTGCTAACTAAACTATGTTTGCAATCACTTTGTTTTGTGGCGATAATGTTCTAGCCCTTCCTCCACTGAATATCATCAATTCATCCATTTTCCATGCCCGCTAATTCCTAATTAATGATGAAGGGGGGCTGGAGCATATGCCAGCATGTACTGGGTGAAGGCATGGAAACACCCTGGACAGGTCAGTCCAGGACAGTGTGGAACTGGGATAACACACAGACAAATACACTCGCACCTATGGGTGATTACTCTGACCAGCATGTTACTGGAATGTGGCAGGAACCCAGAGCGTCTGAAGGAAGTCCACACACACACACACACACACACACACACACACACACACACACACACACACACACACAGGATAAACATGTAAAATCAACACAGAAAGTACCACGGCTGAGATTTGAACCCAGGACCTTCTTGCTGGGAGGCACCATGCCACCACAGCCAACAAATCCCCTATGTTGGAATTACTGGAACACACCTAATCCAGAATTCCCAAACAGACAATGCCACCATGACAGAATCTGGACCCGCCAAGGAAAAGATACAGTTTTGTCGTCGGATTGACAGCAGAGCCAGAACCAACTGTTCTGTGACTGCAAGCGCTGACACCAGTGTCTTTGCTAGTTTCCAACTGATGCAGTTGTCATTTTCCTGCCAAGCGGCCACATTGTGTAAATAGCAAATGCTCTTGGGACGATCTGAGCATGTGTCGGTCTTCAAATGAGGTGCGATCAGGCGCATTGTTGGCGCATCTTGAAGCAGTTGACAGCGATTGCAGGACTGACCAACAAAAAACAGGTTTGAAATCAATCAATAATCCCTGTTATTTCAAGGGAGCATCATCAAGGTAGTCATGTGCACACACTGGTTACACACACAGGGACGCCTGCTTCACCTCAGGGAGCTTCGATGGAGTCCTGCTGTTGCCGTAGATGATTTGCTCCTGCGCTTTTACCTCGTGCACGTGCAGATCTGTTGCCTCTGCAGAGAAGCATTCCCTCTTATCTGGAAACTGTGCCGTTACAATAGCAATCATCCAAGGTACAAGCACACCAGCGTTTAGAGAGAAAGGAAGTTGTCACTCTGATTGATTTATTGAATATTATGCCCAAAATACACCCATGGTTAATTAAAAGAGCAAGTACAACCCTGTTAAACCATGTGCATGGTGCTACAACCCTTTTTTCCGCCATTAAAATAGCAAAAGTGAACTTGGATGCACCCTAAATGCACTTGGTCCTCAGACCGTGTGCTTAGATTGTTAAAATAGAGTCCTCTGAGTCTTGAGGGAGTCGCAGCAGACCAAGGCTTGCAGGAGGTTGAGATGCATGGAGCTGAGATGCAGGAAGTTGGATGCATCAGGCCCATGAGGCAATGAGGCACACGAAGATTAAAGGGTTGTTTGCAAGAGGGTTCACTCACAGTGTTTGTTGCAATCTTTTTCTATATACTACAGCCTTGTGATGCCGTTCAGCACTGAATCCTAACGGACAGCGACGGAAGAGAGGAGGCACTCACTCATTCACCAGAGGGACTCCAGAACATGCTGGTTTTAATCGATACATTTCTTCTTCTTCCTCTCTTATCTACAAGTGTGGCTAAAATCCTTTGTCTTTCAAGCATGCCTGTCTATTACACCTGGTGTTTTTTTTAAAAATTCATTTTATTTTATCAGTTGCAATCACAAGGATTCCCAAGCAGGGTGTGATGTCACTCTGCCCAAAAAGGATTTCACATGCGAAGGAAATCCCAGGCTTTGACATAGCAGAAGGACTGAAAAAGAGCTCCTCTGTCACCTCCCCATTTTTCATTCTTATTCTTTACAGTTGCCACATTTTTTTATACACTACTTAATAAACTGTGTCAGAGATCCCAAAGTGTCCCTGTGAATGTCTTTTATATTTGGTGGCATATATAAGTGTGTAGTCATTGTGTGTATATCAGTGTATGAAGTGTGTTTCCAAGGTGGGTACAGGAGTGTGTGTGTATGTGTGTGTGAGAGAGAGAGAGAGAGAGAGAGAGAGAGAGAGACTACACAAGTTAATTCAAGCATGTTTCCTGTCAGCAGCTCTCATGTTATTTTGTAATAGCCTGGCTGAGTTGATTAGGCAGCCTGGCTGTCTAGTTTGAAACAGTGATTCTGCTGACTGGCGTGCATGTGCAGACACACACACACACACACACACACACACACACACGCATGCACGCACACACATTAAAGTGCTTTTTTCTGTAAGCAAAGCAGCTTCAGGGAGTTATAACAGCAGGAGGTGAGCTGACGGGAATTTCAAACCTTCAAAGTGTCTGAAATAGAAAGTGTGTGTAGAAAGACAGTAGTGGAGTCTGGCCAGCCTTCAAGAGTTGAATACCTACACGGTGCATTCACATCAAACAGGAAAAGTAACAGAAACAAGCATTCTATTTGACAAGGCCATCCACCTCCGCTTTTAACTGGTAAATACTCTGTGGGAATTTGTGACATGGTGGAGGACCTTGATCCTTCCAACTTCTTTAATTCTTATGTCACCAACAAGAAAGAAACCTGAAGTCAAGTGTAGGGAATGGTATGTTCAGTTTAAATAAAAGATTAAAGAAGTATTTTCATCATCATGTGAGCCAATTCGGAGCACTTTTAAAATGCCATGGCAGGACACAGATGCTCACTGAATTTTTCATCGGTGGCTGACACGGCGGTGCTCGGTACGCTGTAAAACATGAACTCAAATGTGTCACAGCTGCATTTGAAAAAAGTTGATCAGAAGCCACCGGAGTCTAAAGAAAACTTTGATCGTGGTGTTTTGATGGTTTCAAACGGGTTCAAACGCATAAACACTTCCAAATGGTTGTTTTTAACCGTCAAGTTGTTCCAGCAGTTATTCCCATAAGATATGAATGCAGCAATACTCCAGCCTGCTCCATATGTGGCAAAATGTGTGAATACAGGGTGGCTACCATGTACCATGTCCAAGATAAGCCATATAATTAATTTCCTTACACCTTCGACCAGACATAGGAATTTGCATAGTTTGTTTTCAAAAGGACAGACACATCCCCAAGAGGAACTGAATGCTTCCCTCTATGCTGTATCACACTAGGCTATTTTTAGCCAATGTTGTTCCAATACATGTCCTTGCAGAAAGCTATTAGACATAATAACAGGGTTTAGTTGCGCTTGCCGAGGGACACTTCAGCTGTAGTGGACACTTGGCACTGGGGCTCAAACCAGCAGCTGTTCTACTACGAGGCGGCTTTCCTGGCCAATCCACCAACCTGCCAACCCTGAAGTCAATAAATACTCTCCTGCGCTTTATGAAATTACACAATCACAGAGTTTGTTGCGGAAAACATGTTGTCTCTTTGAACGTGGGCTTGTACTGAGGGGAAAAAGACATTGAGGCATGCAGGAAATAAAATCAGCCAATCAATCAATAAATAGAAATATACTGTTGCATATCACTAAATGACTCACTGAAGAACAGCTGAGCTTCAGAAACTAAATCTCTAGAAAAAAAAAAAAAATGTCCAGTTTCCTCTTTCCTGGCTAAAGAACTGTTGCACACAGGAAGTGATTTTCTTTGGAATAACATTTAAACAAATTAGACAAGGAGTGATGCACTTTACATATGTCATATGTCATGTTTGATTATACATAAATGTAAACTGTGACAATAATTATGATTGCTTAAAATATTGCCCTTTTATTTAACCGGTTTCAGGAATTTTGCACCATAATCTATGGGTTACAAAAATAGTACAATTTCCACATGTCATATATATATATATTGTGACCATTTCACTTTTTTGGCTTCATGGACATATTTTTTTTTTTTTTTTAATAATCTATATGTCTTGATAATCTAAAAAATGAACTTTGTTTCCATAACATCATACCCTGTCTTCTCCCATGATGCACTGCATTTTGCTTCCATGGTAAAATAGACATAAGTTACATAAACAGTAAATACATGCACAGCTGCAAATACAGGCATGAGTTTTTGTCTACATTGTTGGACAAAGAGAGCACTGCTGGTACTGGCCTGGGCCGTGGAGAGGAGCCAGTCTGCTGCCACCATGGAGTAAAGAAGAGTGTGGACAAAGCCTGACATCCATGACATTTACACAGCCCGTTAGATGGCATGAATGCATCATCTAGACCAGCTGCTTTAAGGTACAAGTGTTAGACTTTAAGACACAATTTCTATGTAAGCTTTCCTGTTGCAAAAAAGCTCATTTATTAGTGACTAAAATAAACCTGACTAAGCAGGTGTGAAATGCATTATAAGTAAGATTAAAAAAAAAAAACGGTGGTGGAAACTACTGTCAGCTAGGCAAAGATCAGTGCCCTTCACAGCAGCTGGAAATCTGTATTTATTAGAGGAGCATGATGCTGAGCAAGGCATCTTAATCTCAGTTCATCCATATAAATTGAAACACTAAGAGTCTGTGTCCACTAGGCATCTTTTCCTGAGTGTCAGCATCCTTCTTTAATGGTTTTCAATGGCTTTTCAGCACTGGCACTGGCTGCCTCTGAGTGCCAGTGTGGTTGTTTCCAGAGTGCCCTGGTGTTTTGGTAAGGCTGCCCCCGAGCACTTCAAGGTAAAATCAGCTCTACCTTTCTGACAGGCGCTTCTCTCATCAATGTCACTTTTTTACAACCTGACCAATCACAGTGGAAGAGGCTTTGGACTTCAGTCGTTAAGGATGTGTGTGTTGCGGGTTGGAAAATGCAACATTCAAAGCCCCTCCCTCCTGACTAAGCTGATTGCCAGCAGTGAGTTTTCATTTCCTGGGATGGCGATGGAATGAAATGATCGCTGAAAATGTAACATCGCCATCCTAGGAAACAAAACTGGCCTATCAGCACCTACCTGTCCAACAGAAAAACACTCTTCATCCTCATCCTCTCCCTCAGTGCTCGCCAGCGGGTGAAAGCCAACCCCAGATTCACTCTGGTGGTGGAACGAGCTTTGTCCGCTTGACGTGTCGCCTCACTATATTTCCTTTTTTTCCATGGTCTGTGTCTACAAGTTTCATAGCTCTCTATTGGATGTTTAGTGATCAATCTGGCACCGCGCTGTGCTGTGATTGGCTAGGAGCTACACACCCACTGCCCAAAGGCCAGGCAGAGAGCAGGGTCTCTGCAGGTACACACACCAACACACACCTCTAGTGGGACATAAGTGATAATTGAGTGATTATTTTTGCATGAAGTATGTTATTATTATTATTATTATTTTAGGAAAGTCCTACTCATTCTACCTTTTTAAGCTGATACAGCTAGACCCTGTATAGTTTAGTTTAGTTTAGTTTGTTTATTTCAGACATGTAAAAAAACAAGATTACTATGTATTAATGAAAAGACAATATATATATATATATATATATATATATATATATATATATATAAATAGAAAGAAAAAAAAATTAAATTACAAGGCAGACTTAACCAAAAGACATAGATCCCATTCATAGTAATTTAAGGATGGCACTAACACAGCCGGACTCAGGGATTCAGTCGACCCTGGGGTCAAGCTGCCCATGTTACTGTCTCAGAGCGACCAAAAAGCTGCTGCATCATCTACTGGGCAAAATACCCTTTTGAACAAGTCATTTAGTCTAGCACTGACACTTCAAATGACTTTAACTTCATTCTAAAACACTTCAAACCCATTACAAAAACAGCTATGGATGATGTCGCCAGCATGTCTGTGTCCATTTTGTTGTTTTGAGATGTATTTTTCACATTACTTCAATAGAAGAAAAAAAAATGTTTCAGCTATCTAAGGCATCAACAGTAAATGCCAGGTTTTAGTGTCACAATCACAGAGACCGGGCTTCTTTCTAGCCTTTCTGTTTTGCACCAACACTCAACAATAAACAGTTATGCAGGGAGAAATCCAGATATCAATTTCTCCACAGTCAGTTGCCTCAAAAGAGCAGAAAGCCAAGTAAAGCAGCCACAAGACAACAATGTGCATCGACTATAAGAGGCTCTCACTTTTCCTGCACTGTCAAAACTCTGGCTCTGTTGTTCTTGCTATCCTGTCACCTTCCCTCTGTCCACCGACACGTGCAACCAACAGCCAAATGCAGGCGGGATCTCTGGGAGTTGTCAGAAGGCATTCTGGGAAACAGGAAATCGCTAGCTGAAGTGGAAGTGCATGAGGGAGGTATACTAAAAAAGAAAGCAAACACCACTTCATCACAAAATAGATACAACCTGAAATGCACCGAACATCACAGTAATGATATATAATAATGTAATAATTTCAGCGGGTGGATTTATCTTGTTTTCCTGAAGCCAAGTGGACACTTTGCCCCTTGAGTACGATCAATTTTTTTCTTTAGGAAGATTGACCTTATTTTAAAATAATGACATTTGATCTAGGAAAACACCCCAAACAAGTGAAACTGCGCTGACAGCAAGTAAAAAATATTGCATCTGATCAGCAGATTTTCATGTCAGAAGTCTTTTTTTTTTCTCCAGGCTCACTATCAGACTTTATTAAGATGGGCGTTTTTTTTTTTTTTTTTTTTTGCAGTGTACTTTGCTTAATGCGTGTTCTGAAACTGCAGCCAGGGTAGTTGTGTTTATTTCTGTTATTAAGTTTAAGAGTGACTTAATGTGTCCTCTGAGTGATGTCTTCCTGAGGACACGGGGCTCCCTCTGTGCTACTAGGAGCTCACTCAAGAAGTGATTCAGCTGAGAAAAAACTGCAGAGCCGCCAGCCTCTGTGAGAAACACTAATGAAAAAAAATATAGCCTTCCTTTTTTATTTCAAGTTAGGGAAACATAGAAAATGACACTTCTACATGGACTCAATGCCTCCTGTGTGTGTATTTATAGTGTTTGTATGTGTGTGTGTGTTTGCATACTGCAGAATATGTGTGTGTGTGTGTGTGTGTGTGTGTGTGTGTGTGTGTGTCTTACCCACGGTGAGTTGACCGGTCAGTTGCCCCAGGTCATTCCTGGCATTTACTGTCACATTTCTGTCAGACTGGAGGATCAGCGGACTGTCCTGGAAGGAGGGGGCAGGGCGGACAGAGAGGGAGATATATATAGCCTTCGTTAAATGGCATAACATGCAGGATGAAATTTGATTTGACATGTGATTAGCCATATTTTACTTCCATCACATTTGGGGTGGAAAACCTGACTAAAACACAGACAAACAAACCTCGTCTTTGCAGGAAGAAAGAAGAAAGGAAATTCTTCATTTTTATTTTTTTTTCCAACTCATTTCTGCCACATGCCACCCACGCCCATTACTTTATTCACACTGTCTACCACTCAAAATGTCAAAATAAATAACTAACACTTACTGGCAATATTATCACCCTTTATCATACTATTTTTTTCATTTTTTTCCCATAACGCCGCCTAATATGTCTGCTGTTTACATTACAGATTGTTTATGTTAGCTGTGTCTGCTATCTCATAAGGTGACTTAAGCTGGTAAAAAAACATAGTTACAGCTACAGCGGTGTGTTGGCTGGAGCTGCTGCACACACACACACACACACACACACACACACACATACATCCGACACAGCTGACTGCGACCGGGAGGCAGGAGTTGTAAGACATGAATCAAATATGGCCGCCGTGTGGATAAAGTGAATCAGCTTCTTGGGTTTTGAAGCCACAGGCTACTCTGTTGTGTTTGGTTGACAAAATACACTCCGATTTGTTGTCATGTTACAGCTTTGTCCAGATTTTTCCTGTGTGTCACAAACACACACGCACACACACACACACACACACACACACACACACACACACACACACACACCAACATGCCAGCTACACTTTTTAATGTTTTTCTATCAACTTCAGAGACATAACTTTGCATACACTATCAAACTAGTTTTTCTTCTTGTGTGTGTGTGTATGCGTGTGTGTGTGTGTGTGTGTGTGTGTGTGTGTGTGAGTTCTACCAGATGCAAACTGTTGGTCTGCCATTCCGATCAAGTCCTGAAGTCAATCTAACGTCTCTCTCGGGCTCTTTCTGCTGAATCTTGCACTTTCCTCCCCTCTCTCTCTCCTTCTCTCTCTGACTTTTTGCTTAGCTCATTTTCTCCTCCTCCTCTCTTTTCCTTTAACTTCCCTCTCCCTCACCCTCTCTGTCAAATTGCTTATTTGTTTTGGCGGCGTGAAATGAATAGCTCGCAGGTGACCCAATTTCTCTGTTGATTTCCCTAAATTAATATCTTTCTGCGTTCCGCACTGAATTCCAAATGAGAATTGTGTTAAAATTGGAAAGTCGATGATCCGTTGGAACGGAAAGATCCTCTTTTTTTTCTCCCCCCTTCCTGCCTCTGCACTCTCCGTCTCCCTCTCTCGGCCCCTCTCTCTCCTTATTGCTGTTTATTATGGGTAGATATTCATTGTTTTGTGGTCTGTTTACGCAAGCGGGACCAAAACTCTAATATATTGCACCTGTCTGAGCTCCATTTTGAAGCGTCCAGGGACTCACCAGACAAGCCGAACATGAACACACACAAACACACCTTCACACGGGTGTAAGTGTGTACACACACACACACACACAGACACGAGCACAAGCACACGAATGCGGGAGACGAACACACACACTCAAACACACCCAATGGATGAGCATACACTTGCAAAAATACGCAAAAAAACGCACACATTCATATAGACACACACACACACACACACAAACACACAGTAAAGGCACATGCATGTTTACACAGATGCTCCAAACAAAAATGAGCATGACTGCATGAGGGTTATACAAACAAATACAGGTGTGCACATTCATACGTGCATCAATATGCATCCTAAAAATTACTTTCCCATACAGCTAAAACACATTCTTAGTTATGTTTAGAGGGAAACATACTTTGTCGCAGATTACGGTTGTTTTTGATGCATGTTTCTAGAAATTTTTATAGAATTTCAGAGTCACATTACTATGTTTAGGCACCAGAACCACTTGGGAAAGGTTAGTTTTAGGCATGAAAACTATTTGGGTGATGAGAACTTAATTTTTAGGAGACAGGGTTCCACACATACTCTAGGTACTCACACCCACACTCAGCCTGTAAATGTGGTTCAGGTGCACACACACCAACACACATACACACATGCACACACACTCATACAGAGCCAGGTAACAACTTTGCCAAATAACAACTGAGCCCTCCGCGCAGCACACCGTTGCATCGCCTCTCTCATCTGCTTCTTAATGCATGTACGCTGGATTAATTATTTTCAACGGGGCGTGTGATAGGCTTCACTATATTATCTTTCCACTCTGTTTAAAGCAATGGGCGCTTTGTAAAGCATGACAGATGTAATGTATTCTGAATCCTTCCAACTCAACGGGCAATGTGCATGAACAGGCCTGATCCCATTCATTTAGTTCAGGACTCTGTCATTTAGACGCACGGCCATAGATGGATAGTCTCCTTTGATTAAATACTCATATGCAAATCCATGGAAATAAGGACGGCAAACAAGTGATGCATATTCAGGCGGGGGCTCATGTCTATTTATACAACAGCTGGTTACATCGAGCAGTCTGATTGGTGGTAAAGGTGCTTATGCACAGGTAAAGCATTATTAATCCGGCTGATGAAAAAGCGCTGATCTTAATTAATAAGTGCTAACGCGGAAGCTGATTCACATGCCTCCTGTGCTCTTATTTACTCTTATGAATGTCACCTATTTCTTACACCTTATAAAAAGCCATTAAAAGATGTTTTGTTTGCTTGTTTGTTTTCTTGAAACCTGTGCAAAAAATCTGCCAGTAGAGAGAGAGAGAGATGATTTCATTGATTTTACAGTGCAAATTATATTGTTAACAATAATTTTCTTGGATCAAGAGGCACTGCCTTACTCGCCAGCCTTACTGTGGTGTATTTCCAGATATTGATGTTTGTTCTCTGGAGAGATCTCAAAGAGGTTAAAGTGCATCAAAGTATATTGAATTAACTCATCCCACTGAGAGTCTTTTTTTTGTTTGTTTGCTCAAGATTTTAGCACTAAAAGCTTTGATAGTTTTGTTGTTGTTGTTGTTGTTGTTGTTGTTTTGCAGTATACCATGTGGTCATCAAGAGCTAAATTCAGGTCAGTGAGTCACAGCTGAGACAAAAGGCTATTACGCGGGTTTCCAAACCTTCTCATGTAAACCCCAGATGGATGCACAATAGGCCAGGTCATTTAAGAGGATTTTGTCCCTAGAAATCCCCCCTGAGAAGACTTTTGTTGGAAAGAGCGTAAGTAACATAAGTTATTACAGCCAAACTATGGTCAAAATAGGATAGGAATTCTATGAATTACAATCAAAATGGATATCCGTCTTTCTTTCCTAAAATGTCATAAAAACTCTTCAGACCTGAGCAGAAGATTTTCATTCAATCAACTCTTCAAATTGAGAAAGAACTACATATTCCTGCCGTGAATGCATATTGTGTCTGCCTCTTTTGCTGTCACGCGTGTGCACCGCACCTCGCTGAAATCTTTTCCGGCAGTGCACATACAGTTGATAACCCTTCGGTAAAAGTCATTACACCCGACAGCACATTCTTCACAATGATTATGGGAACCACAGTGGCGCGGAGAGCTTGCTCTGAATCCTTCCAACTCAACAGACAGTGTGCACAAACAGGCCGGATCCCATTTGATTAGCTGAGGACTCACTCAGGCATTTAGAACAGCGTGGCCACAGACAGCAGCACCATGTAATTAAGCACTCATATGCAAATCTATGGAAATTAAGAGTTGTAAATAATTGCTCTGAAGTCATCATGTGACTGCTTATTTATAAAACAGACACGGGCGTGCAGGTCTTATGCTTAAATATAGTGCACAGTGATATGAGCGCATAGCAGCAGATCAACTAATGCATGAACAAAAAAATAGCATTTGTTCACACACACACAATGAAAGCTGCAACAAGTGTGACATTAGCTGTCATATGTCCAGACCTATATAAGGAGGTTGATGGCAGTTGAGCAGTTTTCAGGTCACACTGGTGCCTTAAGCTGGCCCCACATTACAGGCACTTCCCATTTGACCTGAGCCGATTATCTGCCCAAATGATCTTGTAGTGTGAGGGGTTTTCAGACGTAATCTTAGGGTGCTTTCAGACCTGTGGCCCGTTTGCTTTGTTCCAATTCAGGGGCTAAATCGATACAGTTGTTTCGTTTTTCGTTTGGGGCGTTTGTGTTCACAGGGCAACCGTCTGTAGCGGTTCAAAACTGTAAACAAATGCCATGTGCGAAAAAACTGTTCTCTCATTGGTCAGAAATTACCCCGAAAGAAGTTTCCTCTTCCGTTCTTACCCCGGAAAAAACAAAAATCATGGAGCATCTTCAGCGTGTGGCTAGTTTGTTTCTCTGTGTTTCTGTGGTTAATGTACCCAGTGGCGGTTCTGCCCATGTTGCCGCCCTAGGCGAAATTACTGCCTTGCGCCCTTTCCTGTTACTACTCCTACCTACTTTTTATATGGACAAAATCTTGTTTGAATAAAAAGCCACTGGCCACGGCACCGGTCGGCATCAGGCGGGCCGGTACCGCGCCCACCTGGTCAGGTCTGCCAGATCTGACAGGTGAGCGGCGCTGATGATTTTTTTTTCTTTTTTTTTTTTTTTTTGCTCTTGTGCCGCGCCCCACATGACATGAAAAAATGCCCGCTTCGCCCATGCCTAAAACCGCTACTGAATGTACCGGTGTTCTGTAACGGAGGAAAACATCCCGTTCTACCGGGAATCACTGTACTTGTACTTTTGCAGAGTTTTGTGCTAGTTCGTTTTGGCTAGTATTGCTGCTAACTTATATTAGCCCAGTGAAAGGCGTTTTTGCTAGCCTAAAAGGGAGCAGCTATCTTTTCTGCAGTTTGCCTGCTTGTATAGATAAATGCAGCAGTATATGTTTGTTTACTATAACTGCAATGTCCGATGTTTAAAATGTATGAGTGACATAAAAGTGACTGTATTAAAAACATTTATCTATGGCACTCTATTAAGAGGTTGTCACTAAGTTAAAAAAAAAAAAAAAAGTCATATTTCATTATTGCAAACTGATTTATTTCATTGTCAGAGATTAAAAATGTGATTTTATTTCATTTTATTTCATAATTTTGTAAGTCTATGGCAAACATGGTAATACCTTCCATTTTATTATCTTTTGTAGCTCTTACAGTGTGTTCAAGTGTGTAAGGAATTCATGAAGGTACAGTATCTGTTTCATCAAAATAAAACACTGTGAACCATCAGTTGAAGAGTATCATTCAAACGGAATGCTACAGTAGCTGCAAACATTTGGTGTGTGACTTAGATCGACACTATATATCAATATCTGAAAATATTACACTTTATGAAGTCACGTAACTTGAAGTCCCTGCAATCACCACTCTGGATTTGTTTAGTATAAATATTAAGTGTGTGGTCCTGCATCTTGTCTGAATCATCTGAGCTGTGCATTCTTACAATTAAAATGTTAAACATCTGGTAAATCTGTTGTTTTATCTGTGGTCTTCCATGTTTTTAAAAAATTGGTTAAGATTATATGATCCTCTAGCGTGCACCAGCCTTTGACTGGTGATTAGAAAGACAAGATGTGCGATCATTGAGCATCAGTCTGCCTATAACACAAAGTGCAGGGGAGAGATGAATACAGGCAGCAGAGTGAAACACTACCAGTGTGTAAGTGAGGTTGCCTTCACCTTGAGAATGATAAAACCAGAGGTTTTGCCTTTATGCTTTTCATTAAACTCTATCCTTTGTTTGTATCTCTCAAATCAGTTCAATTCAATATCTCTCTCTCCCTTCATATTAGGTCCTTTTGAGAGCATTGTTCAACTCATCACTCAGGACTTGTGTGACAACAAAAGGTTTCTGCGAAAAGTCACATAAGTCATTATTTTTTAAAAGCTTTATGCTTCAATGACTGTCAGTCTTTTGTATGTTTGATGATGATAATACCTTTGGAATGTTTTTTATGCACTCCAGCAAGATAATACTTTCATTTACTTTCAAAGTTAGTTTTCAGTCAGCCTTGACAATGCATACATTGCTTAATGTTTCATGGTGTTCCAGGATAAAAATCCAGTGCACACACACACACGCACGCACGCACGCACGCACGCACGCACGCACGCACGCACGCACACACACACACACACACACACACACACACACACACACACAATTCTTATGCAGTCAGATTTTTAAAATATTTATCTTACTTTTCTATGTGACAGTAATATTTTTTTTTCATCAAATGAAACAACTGTACCGATAGTCCTAGAGAGTGTAGGCAAGGCACACAATCAGCATGTGGTGGATGCTTCATTGCAGGTAAGTCAAGGTCAGTGAGAGTCTTGCACCACTGTGTTTTCAGTTCACATTCACTAGGTTATGTACAGATCTGTTGGATTTAATTTGGGTAGTTGGTGCATTTGCAAATATACATGTACAATATGTGCACAGTACAATACAGTACATTACATTAGCTAAAACTTAAATGATCCCTGTGTGGATTTTGAGCCGGATTTTGAACAACCAGTGATAAAGTAGTAAGATACATTAAATAAAGACAGAAAGAAAGAAAGAAAAAAGAAAGAAAGAAATCGAGAAAGAAAAAGGCCATAAATAAGAATAGAGCAGGGGTTGTGGGAGATTATACGAGCAAATTCATCTAATATTGCTTGAATTTGTGCAGAATTAAGCCTATCACCCAGCAACACAACTCCCTGCAGTTGACCTTTAGTCTGGCATTTTAAGTCAACTGCACTTCACAGTTTTGTGAATTGTACACCTGAGTTTTGTTTTTTTTTTTTTTACTTTGTAAGTGAAGACTGGGGGGCGTTCCCGAGTAACCTGCTGGATTTAATTTCCTGCCACAAGAGGGAGACAAATCATACGGAAATGGAAACATCCGCACTTTGATGATTAGCAGCGATAGTGGCGGCAAAGCTTACTGGGACAGAGGGAGCATGTAAGATTTGTGTATCATCCTGACACTACATTGGTGGTTTGTTGAACACGAGCATCATTTATCACTTTTTATAATTTGCTTTTCAGATCAACATTCTCTTCTCTCTGTGTATCTCTCTCTCCCCCTCTCTGTATTGTTCACCTGGCTTATGTTCAGTCTCGCTAACAAATCTCCCCCTCCAGCGTGTGAGTGTGCGCACTCGTAGTATAGACACACACACACATCATGCTCTTTCTCCCGTGCACCCGCATGACAACATACACGGTGACGCCATTAATTCAGTTAATAGTTTAATTTCACTTTGATTATCAATACAGGCACAGGGCTGACAGCCTGGGGTAGCCAATGTAATTAGTCAGGTAATAATAAGCTGTGGACTGGTGGCTCATCATCACAGCCTCCAGCCACCAGTACAGATGGGTCCTAATAACAGCTTTCAGCTCACCTGTCTCACTGGCTGTCGAACTGTCTGTCTGTCTGTCTGACTATCTATCTAAGCAGCTTTGGACTTGAGGTTCATCCAGAGATATGATTGGCTATTTTCTGTCTAATAACAGCTTTCAGCTCCTCTGTCTGTCCCTGATTGTCTGTCTGACTGTCTGACTGCCTACCTATCTACAGTACCCATCTAAACAGCAATGCACTCTCATCTCACACAAGATACATTTGGTTAATTTCTTTTTGCCATCAACCTAATAGCAGCTTTCACCTCACCTGGCTATCTCTCTGATTGTCGGCCTCGCTGGCAGACTCTCTGACTGTCTTTCTATCTAAAAAGCTATAGACTCTTTCTTCACGAAACCCATTTTTAGCCATCGGTCTACTGAAAACCTTTCGGCTCTCCTGTCTATCTCCGAGCGTCCATCTTCCTATCTTCCAGTCTATCTGATGATCTAGAAAGCCACGGACTTGTTTAAAGGAGATGCCATTGGCACCTTTTAACCATCAATTAACAACTTTAATCACTCCTGTCTGTCTGAAAACTGCAGTGTGGATATTTTCCCTATTGCGCTGCCTCAGGCCAACAGGAATGAATGTATGGATGAATACATTACTTGTGGCCCTTCCCACAAGTGATGACGTGATGCATTATTTTCAATGCAGTCTACACCATATATAGCTGATGCTGCAAGTGCATTTCCTTCTCACATAAGTATTTCAAAGTCTTCCCGAAACAAATTACCATAATGTCCATCGGTCTCATTAAACAAAACCTCTCTCACTGTGGTGGACAACAGAAAACAAACTCATTTTCAGTTTCAGGAAAGCATAAGTTCAGTATTTTTAAATCCAGGTTGAAGTGAAATTTAGATTTACCTCCATACATAGCTTAGCCTCTGCAACGGGCTTACTGACAAAACCTGCCACTTTGCTGCAGCTTCTTGCAAGCCTTCAACACGGTCCAATAGGATCATTATTGTCAGTCTCAAAAAAACAAGACAAATGCCCTTTTTGAAAGTGGGAAAGTGGAAAGTTGCTGCAAATGGTGCATTCTAACAGGTTTGAAAAATACCGAACCCATGTTGGCACACGTGTTATTGTGTGAAACCGAGTTCCCAGAGATAGAAAAACATGTCTCGTTGATTGAGTACCAACAGTTTCCAAATGTGAGGGTGATATTCCAGGCCTATGTTATCCTAAAACTTACATATGCACCTTTATGCTGCTGTGTGTGTATTGGTCAGTCACTCTGAAAGTCTGGATTACGGTGTGCCCGATTGTCTTGACCAATCTGTCTCTCTGTGTTTGCCTGGCTTTGAAGAGTCACACTGTTCAAGGATGATTAGGTGGTACTAAAGAAAGCAAGAGAGAGATGGGGTGAAAAACAATAGCAGGGCCAAAGCTGAAGACAGAGTCAGAACAAATGGTAGAGACAAGTGGCGAGCCAATCAGTAAGAAGGGGAGCTGAGACAGAAAAAGAGTTGTTTAAATTTATCGGTGAAGACAAGTGCACAGTATATAGCCTGAGCTGAAAGAGAATACTAATCAAACAGTGTGTGATAAAGTGCCCGCAGTGTCCCCTCGTTCCTCTTTCCACTTTAATTCAGCTAATTAGCAAGGGCTATTAAATAAGTGATGGGCTTGTTGGTGTGCTGCACTAATTTGTTGTTTTCAGTCCCCAAGGCCATATAACAACACAAAATAAGGAACTGTTACTCATGTGCTAACTCTCTGGGGTACCTGGATTTAATATGTTCAAGGGTCTTCATGTGCATTCAGGGGCCTTGTCATCCGTTTAGCATGCTGTCAGGGTCCTCTTGAAACCTTGTGTCTCCAATTTTGAGATCCAATTAAGCCATTTATATTGCAAAGTGACAGATGGCACTGCCCCAAGCCCCCTCCCACCAACCTATCTCCCATGTAGAAAATAGTTCATAACCCTGAGACCAAGCCGGTCAACAGGAGTATGGTCATTTGTACAGCACTTTTAACAAAGCAATAATTATCTCAAGGTAATGTATAGAGGGGAACTGCAGGGAAGTGAACAAAAAAGAAAGGAATGGCTGATATTGTGGGAGCTAAAGTAAGGTGTAGGCTGTGCTAAATAAATAAATCTGCAGTGTGGGCTCACTTACTGACACAATGTCTGATACCTTGCATTATCTGGAGAGAGGGGGCATTATAAAAAGAGTCCCATTTCATTTGATGACAAGGAGTCCTGCATCCTGTGAGTGGAGACTCCAGTAAATTAAAAAAAAAAAAAAAAAAAAAACACTGAGGTGAAGGCAATGCAGTGCCTTTTAAGTTAGAAATTAATCATCGATACGTGTATCTACAGGGAGCCAGCGAGGAGAGACTTCAATCATGGTAATAGGTGCCTGTTTTATGATTTGCATGAATAGTTGAGGAAGGGTTTGCTGCTAATTTTTGAATAAGTTGGACATTTGTGACGTTAAGACAGCTGGAGATGGATGGATTGAATCTGGGGGAAACAAAATTGAGGTAATGCCTTTTTAGTACATTTTTTTTCACTTATTAGTGCTTTAGGCATCACTCAAGAGCCTGTCTACCAAGTCTCGTTGTCCTTGCACACCGACAATAAAGGTATTCTAATCTATCAGAGTCTGTTCTATGGAAAATGGCAGCAACATTTTCTGAATGTTGCAGGAGTTTCAATAATCATCAATGTCAAGGGCTAAAGTCGAGAAAATTTGTACAGAATCTACAAATTCAAGAGGTTTTTATTTGTTCTGAGGTCTGAAAACAAATCGAGTTAGTTCAAAAACAAACAATCCAACAGAGACTGGAAACATTCCTTAAAAGTCGACTTTTTGGGGGGTAGAAAATCGGAGCTGCGAGAAGATGTGCTTTGTGTATTTGAGATTTTGTGTGCGCCATGTGTGTTCCTGCATATGAATATGGGTCTGCTAATGCATGTGATTTCTTTGTGCATATGCAAGGAGACCTTCACTGTGGCATTGCATGTGTGTGTGTGTGTGTGTGCATGTGTGCGTGCACGCTCATACTTAATATATTTGCAACTAAGCCTCTATTTTACCACAACAAGCACCAGGTGTGTGCTATTTGCAATTCTCCAGACACCAACCCAAAACAATCTAAACCATTAATCCAGTTCTGCTGCTAGATGAAAAATAATTCTCTGTCTTTTCACGCCTTCCAGGCTATCTCATCATATTTCATCTAAACACGCCAAGCCTCTCTGCTCGCATTGTCGAGTCCTGCGGAAACCTTCTATGTCGTTTTCTTTTTTTTTTTTGTCTCTGTAGTTGAAAACTGACAAAATCTCCCCCACACAGAAAGCATCTAATGACCTTGCGAACAATACAAACCAATGCAAATTAATTGTAACATGATTACAATGAACTGTAATCGTTGCATTTTCTCAGTTCCTGAAAAGTTGACTGTTGGGAGATATGAGGTTCCTGTGAGACAGTGACAAATCTTCTAGGGTGGCATAGTGGTGTTGTTTGGGTTACAGGCACCACTGTGCCACCAAGTCCCATCGCTCTTTCTGCTAGCTTGATACCCCAAAAATGGATTGTTCTCTACTAGCAGGGAAGAAGGGGGGAAAGGAGGGAGGGGAACAGAAACACAGAGGAGGTGGGAAGGTGGGGTGGGGGGTGAAAAAACAGACAGAGCAAGAGGGGGAGTGAAAGGGAAGAGAAAAGTGGGAGGGACAGAAAGAGACAGAAAGATCGAGGGTGAGAAAAAGAGAGGTAAGCAGGGACCTCCCGGCTTCAAGCTCGCAAAGCGATAAATCTTAAAAGGAGGAGAGCGGGAAAGAGGAGGGAATGGAATGAAAAAAAAAAAAACGCGAGTGGTTGGGAGGGCGAGATAGAGATGTGAGGCAGAGGAGGGTAAACCGTAAAACATTTGTTTTAGAGATAGACACACCAAAGAGATCTATAAACAGAAGATACAGCACTACTTTCACTTCCCCCGTGATAATGTATAGCATAACAAAGTCACAAAGGAGCTAAGTAAGGGAAAACAGAGAAAAATATTAAAGGAAAGTTACACACACACACACACACACATATATATATATATATATAAATGATAGAAAGACAGAAAGATAGATAGATACATAGATAGATATACACACGCATATGTATATATGCATATATGTATATTAGTTATGTAATTGATTGATCTGTCATGCAACCTGGCAAATTTTGGCTGGCAAAAGCCATTTTAACCCATTTTGAAAAATATAGGCTATCAAAGTTTCTATCCCTGTATGTTATATTTTCAGGGGATTTGAAATAATATCCCAGAGGTAAAGGTTTAGAAAAGATACTTTCCACCTGAGAGCTTAGATAAAAATACCTGAAGGATTTTGAAGTAACATTTCAGACAAGAGTTTTGGAAAATGCTTTCATTTGAGGATGTTTTACACACAACCTGAAGATATGCTCTTATCCCTGTGCTGTGAACAGTTTTTTTTTTTTTTTTTTTTTTTTTTTTATTAGAAAAGTTGTTGAAAGGCACAGTTAGATCAAATAAAAGATTGTGAAAAATCGAATCAAGAACTGTGAAGGAAAGCAGACAAAGCATGAGAATGCGCACAAACACACACTTGAACAAAGACGCACAGACAAAAACACATCAGGCACCCATGTGAATGTAAACACATTAACACACATACAGTCATCTACACACATCTGTGTCACCCTTATTGATGAAACTCATTCCCAAAGACTAACCTTAAACATAACTATATTAAAGGAATATTCCAGTGTTTTGGGCAAAATACCCTTTTTCCGACTTCCCCAGACTGAGACAAGATGTTCGATACCATTTTCACCTCTGTACGTCCAGTGGTTCAGTTCCTATGGGTAGCATTTCATGTTAGCTTAGCATAAAGACTTGAAGTCTATGGGAGTCATTAGCTCTGCTCCGTCAGAGTGAAAAAATAAACCTCACAGCAACTCCGAAACTGTCTTATTTAAACAATGTATCACATGTATTTGAAATACATGAAATGATATACATTGGAAGCAAACCACTGGATGTACAGAATTGAAAATGATACTTAACATCTTGTTTAAGTCTGGGTAAGCTGAAAAAAGGGGCATTTGCCCAAAATATTGGCATATTCCTTTAGTAAGTAAATAAGTAAGTAAGTAAAATTTATTTATATAGCGCTTTTCCCAGAGAGAACTCACAAAGTGTTTTACAATTTATAAATACAAATGCACAAAGATAATAAAAACAATATACAAATGCGATACAAAGGAAATATAAAATACAATAAACGGCAATAAGGACAGTATAAAAAGGTGATGCTAAGAAAAATAAAAATGCAGTAAAAAACTATAAAACAATGTACAAAGGCGATACAAGGAAATACAAATACAACAGTGGCATAATCCTTAATATAGTTATGTTTAAGTTTAGTCCTCAGGAGTGAGTTTCATCAGTGAGGGTCCTTGCAAGTTTGGAGAAACAGATGTGTGTACACTAGAGGGACACTCCACCCTATTTTTGACTTGTAAAGTTTTATCATTTATCTGTTTGTTCTCGACCTACTTCGCTTCTTCAGTATTTCACTTGGAGATTTTCCTGCTTTTCCCACAATGCACACAACCACCAAAACTGTTACAACCACCACACAAAGATCACACTGAAGCACGTACGGAGAGGAAGTAAAATCAACAAAGGTAAAAATGCCTATCACTACATCTCGGCAATATTTGTTTCTATAAATACAAAATTTCCCTCAAGTCCTGTGTCCTGCTGCATGGCAAAGCAGAAAGGAATAGAGCAGATAAGACGAGAAGACGCAGGAGGAGAGCAGAGCACAGCAGATAAAAGCTGAAATGCTCCATTTGCCATTTAACATTCCCCTGTGGTACAAATACTTGGTGGAAGAGGAATAAGTCAACTCTGGAGAAGTTTGTGTGTGTGAGAGAGAGATACAGTGTGTGTATAACTGCATGGGTGCAAGCATAGGAGGCTGCCAACCTAAATTTACTGTGCTGCTGTGAAAATATGCATGCATGTGTTTATCTGTGGCTGCACAAATGTAGGGATGCTTGATTTTGTTCACCTGCTCGTGTCAATACATGTGTGGGTATATGTGTATGTGTGTGTGTGTGTGTGTGTGTGTGTGTGTGTTGTGTGTGTGTGTGTGTGTTTGTAGGCTTGCCCATGCAGGCATGTCTAGCTGCTAATAGATTATTGATCAGGGTCAGTTTCCAAGACCTGTAGCACTGTCTCGTTCGTTCACACACACACACACACACACACACACACACACACACACACACACGGCTGTCAGCCTCTACATTAATTAAACAAGACAACGTCTCCCAAGGTTGTTTACATTCTTTCTTTCTTTCTTTCTTTCTTTCTCAATTCTGCCTTTTCCACGCTGGCATTATACTGCTTTTGGCCAGTGGTTTTGGCATTGGAGCTGCACAGTCAGGTATTTTGTTTTTCAAATTCATTTAATATGAGATACTGTACCCTATATCTGTTTTACCGCTATGGTATCTCCTCTTTCTTCCTCTGGTTTGCTGGCTGTTTTCAACACATCCAATTCCCCAGGGGATCAGAACAGATCCTTTCTTACTTGTAGTGAATCTGTGTGTATATATGGCTGTGTGCGTTTATGTGTGTCTGTTTAAAGCCTATTTTTCTGTAATGGCTGTCGAAACTTGTCTGGTTGACCCTGTCACCCCTGGAAATTTAGGACAATCCATTCCATCAGAGAGAAGCAGATCGGACAGCTATCACAGCTTGCAGAAATAAGATGTTTGTTGTGGAGCTACCCTATAGGTTGCAGGTTTCAGTCCTAATTTATATCATCGAGTTATCCTAGCTTGCGGAAATATGACACAAGACTGTACTGGATTATGCATTGCCTCAAAGTTATGGGTTTCAGTCCTGATTTAAATCATAGAGACAGTGTCGACAGTAGTAAAAAGCCACGAGAGCTGACTGGTTTAGCCTATAGGTTTCCAGGCACATGTTGCAAAGAGATAACAGTTAGAAGATATGAGGGGAAAAAATCAATGCAATAGAGTAAAATAGTTTCTACTAATGACAGGATCTGAAATGCACACCTGTCAAGCTCCGTGAGACTACCTGTCAAAGACCAGTAAAATCTGTCTGTGGCAGATAAATAAATATTAGCAACCATGTTGACGTGGCTAAGTTCTGCAAGTTTTTTTTTTTAACCATGTTGACACAGTGTCGAAATCACACGAGTTGTTGCAGTTGTTGTTGAAGTTGGGCCATCTCGCTTCCGAATGGTCTCTGTCTTTGGACTTTGTCTATTATCAGACTTTGATTGGTTACAGTGAAACAATTAAATCAAAGCAAAACAATGCCCTTATAACTGACAGTCTCCTGATTGGCTGCCTGGTAGATGTTCACAAAGCAGTGGCTAGTGCTGACATATTTTTACGAAAAAGGAAAAAAAAAAAAAATCCATTAATATTTACATTTCCACAGAAAAACATATTTTTACCTGTAAAAATGTCAGTATAACTAACTTCACTAGTAAAGAAATTGGGAATGAAAGGGGTGAGAGGGTGTGAAACAGCTAAAAAAAAAAAAAAAAAAAAAAAAAAAAAAAAAAATCTGACAATCACATGCATCAACATATGTTGTTATAAAGTGATTAGTCAAATAAATCTCTCCAGCCACTCACAGTCATGTGTCTTTTATCCACCTTAATCCTCCCAGCTTGTTATCCATGGTCAGCCATGAATAATAGATTTGGGGTTTCTCTCCCTCTTAAGGACAAATATTGGGAGAAATGTGGCTGCTTCAAACCGAACAATTTAGTTCACTGGAGGCTTGAGACTTGTGGTGGTTTTCATGTTCCAATTTCTATAAAGACCCAATCCAGCTAAATAGTAGAGTAAAATGCAATTTTTTTGTCTGCTTGGAAACACTGTCAGGAGGAAATTGGGCAAAAAATCCTAAATATTTCTGCAGCCATTCAAATGGACTAAAAGTTTCAGTGTGTACGTCTTACTTTGATTCTCAAGACTTTATGCAGTGCCAGAAACTAATCAAGTGTAACAATTAGCTCTTTTGGTGTGAAATGATAAATCCCTAAGCTCGTTTAGCTGTGTAATTTTATCACTATTTGTATGCAGACAATCAGAGAGGAAAATAATTGTTTTTCAAACCCCGTCTCTAACATTCTTTAGTGGGACAACCTTTGTGTTTGCATTTGGATTCCAGACTGAGGCTTTAATCAAAGCTCCCCGGGGCTTTTGGCTCATTTTCTAGCAGTTCAGTTTGTCTTGTGGTTTGTTAGTGTCTCATTGCTGTGACAGGGATTTCCTGATGTTGGCCTCTCTGCAGAGCTTTCAGCCATGTGATGAAATCCCCAGTCGAGTAGCTGCCTCTGTAATGACTGGGAATGGTTTACAAGGGCAGGACATGAGAGAGATGAAGTGGATTCTCTTGATGGGGAATCGTTGCTTAAAATGAGACATGAGAGAGTTAGAGTGAACTGGGAATGGTTTCCAAGGATGAGATGAGAGTGAGCGAGACAACTGGGAATAGGTCTGAGAGATAAGACTTGATGGAGATAAAGAGGACAGGGAATGGTTTCAAACTGTGCAGCTAAAGAAACCAGTTGCTTGATATCCTTTCATTTTCTAGGACCAGGAAAAACATCAGGCAGTGAACACGGTTTCATCATTTGCCAGCAGGGCTGCTGGCTGCAGCTGAATTTTTGACTGACATCATCCACCAGCACCCAAAGGCCTGGGAAAGGCTTACAATGATATAAGACAAAGACTGGATGGGGGCTAGGTTTGAAGGCTAAGACATAATGGTTATTAAAAAGACAGAGAATAGCTTCTTAATGCTCATGTGCACCTTGAGAAATGCAGCTAAAGAACTCATTTTCTATGACCAGAGAAAAGTCAGCCAATGTTGAACCTGAGCCCCATTTCATTACTCATTCACTGCAATAGGCCCTCCTTGACCTTCCCTCAGTACTTGGTAAAACAAAGCCCATTATGTCATGTAGATGGCAAGTTGCAGAGCAGAGGGTGGAGTCCGAGGAGCGGCAGAATATATGAAAGGGAATGCAGACTACAAAAATTATAATTAATAACCTCTCTGAGAAAGCAGTGCCAAAATAATGCAGACGAGTTAATTTCATACTCAGATCTATATTATCTAAATATTGTTGGAATCAGTTCAGGTGCAAATAGTGTCTCAGGGTGAGGCAGGAGATAGAAGACTTTAAATGGTTTTGAAGGAAGGATGGGCCAGGAAATGCATGAGGCAAACTGGAACTGTTTTCTAAAAACGAAATGCAAGGATCATAATGCATTCTGTTCAAGATGTGCTCCTGAAATCTGCATCGGCGTTCACTTGCTTCAAAGGAAAGCTCACATGAGGTATCGGAGCAATGGAACGATATTAGAAACTGCAAAGGGAATTCACTCGAGGGGAAGTGTCAAGGGCAAATTGACGAGGGCACGGCACAATTAATGAAACGGGGCTCTGGGTTTCATCGTTTTCCAGAGCAGAAAAGTTATATCTACAGCTGAACTTTGGAATGACATCTCTCAACAGCAGCCAGTCACACGAAGCACGCACTGCTATATGTTTCGCTCATCGCCGTAACAACATTGATGTAACAGCTTGCAACCAGCCAGCCCATTGGCCATTGGCAGGTGGCTGGATGATGCAGTTGCTAGTAGGCTGAAGAGAATGGAGACAGGGAATAGTTTGCAAGGATGGGTGCAAGAGACAGAGGGTTGGGAGGTTCAAAGATGGGGCAAAAGTCAAACACAGAACAAGAAATAGTTACCATGGATGAGAAAGGAAGGAGAGGACCAGTGCTTTCCAACCATCGGACAGGAAAGACACAGAGAGTACTGCAAATGGTTTTGAGGGATGGGCCAGGAAATACATGAAGCAAACTGGAAGAGTTCTTTAAAAATGAAATTCAAGGACACTTACTCTTCCTTGTTTTATTTTTCTTTCCCATGGCTCTCGCTTTCAACCATCTTCCCTTCAATTAATTTTTCAACCCTTAATTTGCCAGGCAACTGAAGCACGAAGCCCACACTTATTTACATTCTTGTCATATCTGCCTTTGATCTCTGTCCAGTACTTAGTTCTTAATCTTCCCTTCCTCTCCTCACTTCCTTTTATCTCCACTCCTGTTTTTCCACACTTTCCCCTTCTTATTCTTATCCTCATCACCCCCTTCCCTCTCTTTTCACCTCTCCTCCTATCCCTTCTCCACTCTCACCCCAATTTTACCCCAGCTCCTCCTTCTCTTCCTTTATCTGCAGATTTTACACCCCCACAGCTCTTGTTCACCATATTAAAACTGAATACACTGAATATTGCAGTGCATTAATACAATGCCCCGCACTTGAGCGTTTGCTTTCTAGAGTTTCATGGAATAATTCACCCAAACAACACCGTAATCGTCAGTCTGTGCTCCACGGGCATTTATTAACCATTATACACATAGTGAGGTAGCGATCACCAATCCATCTCAGCTTTCTTCAGAACAATTGAAATGTAAGTAGTCTTGTTAAGAGATCCAAACAGGGGAAAAAATGACTGTAATCCACACATAATCTAAACGTTTTGTTGCTAAAATGATGCCATTGTGAGCCCAAACAAGAATAGATTTATCTAATGTTCTCCTATATTTACCCCAATGGCAGGTCCTTGTTATTGAAGCATAAACCTTTGCATAAAATACACAATGCGGATTTTTTCATTTGGGATGAACTGTGCCTTTAACACACGTAGTGAACCCTACACAGGACACTGTGTAGTCTAGTTTCAATGCAGTTCATGCTCTTCATTGTTAAACAATTCAACAGCAAAGGGGAATTTGCAGGCTACAGCAGAGAACGGCGCTGGGGCTGTAACATCTCGCCTTTACAGCTGAGTTAGCATCGCTGTAACAACTGTGAATGTGTGTGGAAATGTCGCAGCGGGGCAGCAGAAGGTGGATTCTGCTTCACCGTCATGTAGTGTGAGGGAGCGACTGAAAAGGATCTTCTAATGCATCTGAATTGTCTTGCACACCACACAGATGGGACACTCAAAGACAGATTGGTAGAAATAAAGGAAAAAGAAATTCAAAAATAGTCATTAAAGAGCCCCTCTCTTCGCTCACATGCACTCACACTTGTACATGTAGCCCAGTACATCTTCTCTATCAATACCATTAGGTGTACATGAACACTAGAGATGGGGTCTCACCCTGACACACATTCACTCACACACACACACACACACACACACACACACAGGAACAATACAATATGTAATTAAGGCTGAACCACATTGTACCAGTGATCTGCATACTGTTAATTAAATCTAATCTGCGTGTGGCCTTATTGTGTGTGTGTGTGTGTGTGTGTGTGTGCATGTGCGTGTGTGTGCGTGTGTGTGTATATGATAGTGAGTATAATGTCAGAAGGCCGGAGCAGTGTAATGTCACACTCCCGTCCAGTTAATTAATTCAAATGTCCACCGTTAATTAATTTCACACAGTGGATTGTGACCGTTCCCCTGGAAACAACCTGTGAATACATAATACCTGGAGGGACATGCTGTGTGTTGGTGTGTGTGTGAACACATTGTCAATTGAAAATGTGTATGTAAAACACAGTGGAGGATCTATGTGTGTGTGTGTGTGTGTGTGCGCGAGGAGTTATTGTTAGGTGCGTGCATGGGAGTATGCTGCAAAAATAGCCCTGTGAAGACGACTGTCAGAGCAATTACTACACAGAAAGGACCTTTGTTTCTTTGATTAACAGCTGCTGAGCAGTTGCCACAGCGCCTGTACCCACGCCTACAGCTGCTATGACTCCGCCTTACTCATAGTGCAGCAATTTTATTGGTTTAACTGAATGAGGAAATGCTTACCACCACCTGATCTCTTCCTACAGAAGGATGAGGAGAGGAGAGGAAAGGAGAATAGATGAGAGAGGAGACTAGACTAGAATAGATAAGACTACAATAAGGTTGAATAAAAGAGAATAGATGACATGAGAACACACAAGAATAGACCAGACTGGAGCAGACTGAAATAAACAGAATCTACCAGAGAAAATAGATTAGAATAAACTACACTAGAACAATGGAGACAGAAGAGTCTAGAGAACATGTAGACCACTGTCTCATAAAATAAGCATATGATTAGCGAGAGGAGGGGGAAGGGGTTCTCATTAACCAATCACTTTTAGACAGATCCAAAGTACCAATGATTTAAAATTTATTCCCTCTCTGTCCCATTAAGGAGGCCTATAATGGGGAGGAGACAAGCAGTGACACCACCCCATTAACATATTATGGATACAGAATCACAACTGGCTAAAATTATAAATCAAATCATTTAAAATGTGAATCAAAAGTTACTACATATAAACCAAGAACATGAGATTATAATTTGTGGCATTTCTATCGATGGCACTGTTGCCCAGGGCTCCAGAGCTCTAAAGGATCTATTTACCATCCAAGGGGTGTGTGATGGACCTCCAGCTGGTTTGAAAAGTCACTGGTGTGTGTGTGTGTCTGTTTGAATACTGGCTGTGTAGCAGTCTGATCACATTTGTGGGGGTGGATGTAATGTCGACAAGCCAAATTTCAGTTATGGGTGAGCCATGCATCAACCAGAATGCAGTGGCATCAATCAAACTGAACCCTTGGCACAATAAAGAGATTACTTTATATATCCATTCATAGGCGCAGAACAGAGGCAGATAACAAACTGGATTCCAGAGTAAACAGAGGAATAAAACAAAACAAAACATTGTCACTGGAAAACAGGCATTTTGGTGAAAATAAGTCAAGGGATCATATAGCATATTGATTCTAAAGATAAATCAAGTCAAAATAGTGAATTTCCACAATTCATGGGAGCGAGCAAGCTGATTTGAGAACAAGCCAGACCAGAAGGAGACTAAGAATGGAAGAGTGCAAAATTCTGTGCGACTCCCACGTAGCTTTACACCATGTCCACAGCTGTTTTTTTTTTTTTATACATGCACAGGTATAAAAAACACCTGAAAAAAAAAAAAGTCTAGTATACACTCACCCCACAGATCTTCAGGCTCTATATGTGTCTTCTATTTTCTATATGTGTCGTACCTATGATTGCAAATGCTACGCATGTCTTATCGCTTTATTTCTGTTATGTAGGCCACGATTAGTGTGAAACCTTTTGACTATACTGTACATATCTGCAATTGTCTTCTCTGTGATTTATATTTATATGATAGAGAACAACATTTGTGTATGTGTGTGCATGTAGAAAAGGATCAACAAAAGCACTGGCGGTGGGACCCACCACTATCATGTTATGCCACGGATTAGAACAGACTACATTAGATTAATTTAGACTAGGATAGAAGAGTAGAATGGACCATACCTGTCAAGTATCCCGTTTTGGCCGGGATTTTCCCGTATTTTACCCTCCTTTCCCGGCCCCCTCCCGTATTAGTATTTTCCCGTAAATTTCCCGTATTTAACCTGCATTTATTATAAAATAATACCCCGGGGCGAGCCGCCCATTCCCAGTCTGACGTCTGCCACCCGCTACAGTATGTACTGTAGGTGGCAGTTGTCGCGAGGTTAGTGTGACATTGTCAGAGAAGAGTGAAAATTGACCTCCGAAACTGTCAAGGTAAATAAACATCCCGTGTCTGATTAAAAGGACCAAAACGTTTTTTAGTTAAATGGAAGACATGATGACTGTATTTGAACTATTGATCTATAATGATGTCGGGCCATGCCTGTGTATTTCAACGTGATGACGTGCATACCGGGGGTTACCCCCCCCGACACAAAAATCTCCCGGATTTTACTACTCAAATGTTGACAGGTATGGAATGGACTAGACTAGAATGGATTTGGATCAACTAAACTAGGTTGGAGCAGACTACAGTAGGATAGAATATGAAAGACTAAGCAAAAAAAAAACACAAATATAGGCTTGAACAGAATAGACAATAATAGAATAGACTGAAATAGCACATAACAGAATGGAAAGCCCTGTAGAGCAAAATGTAAATCATGAAACAGATTGTCATTACATAGGAGGGTTAATGAGATGCTAGACTAGCCTGGGTCCTCCTCCACTTTTTTGAAAAATTGATCATCTTTCCTTGTTAGTCATCTTCCTGTGACCCACGCCTTGGTTTTGAGCCGATGAAGTCACCGAGAATACATCACATGGTCGAGCGGGCTCTCCGCACTTCCCAACTTTAGCATTAGTTAAACACTTCATTTGACATGGTGATTACACCGAACACATCCTTGTATCCTTTAACACACCACATTAAATCCTAATATGTAATACAATGCATATCTCTCGCTGTGGAATGAAATGTCTCTGTCTTGACTGTCTCTTTACCTAATACAGGCCCTCATTTCCCCACTGATGCTATCATTGAAACTAACTGCAGGCTAAAAGATAAATCCATCGGTACAAAGCTATCTCTTCGCCCAATCATTATGGCAATTACTGCATAGAAACTAGGATGGGGAGGGGGTGTATTCTAATTTTATTATACAGGAGAAGAGAAAAGACAGTTCTTCCAGCTTTAAAGCGAAGAATCCAATTGCTTTTCTTTGCTTTAAATTATGGCTGTCGAATTATTTCTATGGTTGAAGCCATGGCTGTTATGGCAGGCCAGGGCAAACAGAGGGCTCTGGAGCTGTAAGTATAGAGCGACTTGGCTTTTGGTAATAAAGTCTAAAATTAAAACTGCACTCCAAAGGAAACCCAGCCAACTATCAATGACCCTGAGTGTGTAGTTCATTAAATCAAATGCTAAATGGAGTGCTGGCACACAGCTGATGGCCTTGTGCTCAGTGGTTACTACTGCCTTTATGCCAGCGATGCAGCACACACTGAACGTGGAAGTATATGAAGCCTCCAGGCACACACAGTTACAAGGAGGGAGAGATGTTCAAGAGCACAGCCACATAACCATATAATGTAACACAAAGCAAGTGAGTGGGAGCATACATTTTTAGCATCGCTGTTCCTGGTGGGTATCAGGCCATCTATAACTGCCATTTTCAAACTGAGCTGGTCATATCCCAGCATCATGCATGAGTCAGAAGCCTTCAAAGAAAGGATGAGATGCAAAAAAGATGGCATTCTCCACACTGATGGTTAATGCCATTCCCAAAGTGCAAACTGTCCAATGCACATCATGCTGTGGTGTTGGCCTTCATGGCATCCAGCCTAAAGGGAACAATCTTTATGCACTTTATCCCATCTTTGAGGATTAGTGACACAGAACTTAAAGGAAAGCATATATCCTGAAACTGTTCAAAGTCAACTATTAACAGTATGACTTACATTTCCAACAAATCCTCAAACCCATACGACCACAGAGATCGCTTGTTCCAACCCTTTATTACGATCCACTGGAGCGTTTCCTAAATTAGAAGTGCACACAACCTCCAGGACCGCTACCTGAGTGAAATAACATTTGTTAGCTAATGTTAGCTTTTTTAACAAATATTAGCAAATGTTAACAAATATTAGTGAATGTTCGTGGCTACTGCGCTAGCCATAAAAAATACTAGAGATGCACTGATTATAATTTTTTGGCCGATTACGATATCTGATTTTTTCCAACTCTCAACTTACCAATTCTGATTTTTTGGCAAAATAAGAGCTATAATTCAGAGCATACAAATATTTTTAAAACTTTTTTTTATGAGAAATTCCCAAATCTTATCAATTGTATCTAATCTTATCTAATATTATCTAATTCTTATTTTCGTCGGTGTGAAAAGACCATTGCAAGACACTTTGCCTGTTCATGTGGAATTTTCATGTTTGCTCATTGGATTTGGTGCAAAGTTTATTTAAATGAGGAAGCTCAAGGCGAGATGTGTTATTTTGGTTTAACAATTAAGTCAGTGCCATAAGTGCCCCGAGGACCATATCTAGTCTCAGTGTAACATCAATTCTTCCTTTCCTGTAGCTTTCCAGAGTGCAGCAGCTTTTGATGGCTGGCTGTATGGCGGCAACGCTTAGACACCAGGTATTATACCTGGCCAAAAACTCAGCAGCAATGTAGATTGTACAATGCATTGTCAAGGGCAAGAGCCAAGAAGTTAAAATAGGGTCCTTAGAATGCATTGAACACCATGAACTGGTTTCCTTTTAATCCTTTAGATGGACTCAGCAGGCAGTCTTATTCAAATAAAAATACTTGAATGGGTCTTTGGCAGGTACCTTTCATGTAGGTACCATACAATGTCCTGTTTACATCATGGAGTAAGCTGTGGTAGTGCGTAAAAGACATGAAAATCAATGCATTGCAATGGCAAATGCATCATTTGACTTGGCAATAAATTGTCAGGTGTATTTTAATGCACTCTCCTCTCATGACGCAGTATCTGACATTGTCAAAATTCTGAGAATAACATGGTGTGCCAGGAAGTGCCCTTTTTCTCCAATCAATTTTTATGACAAGGGGATTTCTTGCAGCATTGGGATGTGGTGACCTCTGAGACAGAAGATGGAAGGAGGAATGGAATGATCTTTTGGAGTAAGGGATTAATATTCTTATTCATTTTGTCTCGTTCCCTCTCTCCCCTGAAGGGCCAATGTGACGTTCGTTCTCCTGTCATTCTGAAAACGCTGTTAAATGTTAATGGAGACTATTTTTACATGGGTCGCGACCACGTCTGGCGCACTCGTACATGGTGGACACTCACACACCGGTCACACAAGCATCGGGCTGCTCGCCCACACCGACACACAGACGGTCAGACTCACACAAAGACACACACACACCCCTCTATGCCCAGTCCTCTATCAAACATTTATAACTACGTTCTTGCTTCTGGAAAAATGATCAAATGATCCCCCACTTCCCCTGGCCCCACTAACCTTTCCAAACCTCCCTCAGTCCAACTTTTCTTTCTTCTTTTATCCATTTTCTTCGATTTAACTTCAGTAGCAGCATTGACTTCTCATTTGATATCTGTTTAATATTGTGGGGGACATGGAAAAAGCTTAGGCATCTGACAGGCCCTCTGCATGTGTCTGCATGGAGGGGCTCTCATCTTCTGACGTCGAGACTTATTATCATCGACAGCGTGTCTGAGTCATTCCTTACCGCGGGCCAAAGACTGGGGAAAGTCTTACATAGCAAGCAACACCCGCCACGAATGGCATGCTGTTAAAACCAAGTATACTTCACAATTGTTGGACTCAAAGACTCTGTGTGTGGTGTTGCTTCAATGGTGGATTGGTTGGCTACTCTTGAGAAGGAAAGAAAAGTGGTAATAATGTAATATAGGCAAGAATGCGGTTCACAGTCTGTCTCATCTTAGCCGTACTTTGTAGATGAATAGAAACTGGGTGGACTCGTGTTGTGAGTATCACCAAGTGCATTAAAGCCAGAGTGATTTAAAGAAACATATAATCAATCACGTACCATTTCTTACCCTCCTCCTTCTGCAAGATGTTAGACTAACTTTAGACCGAAAGAGCCCTGTTTTCATGAAAGTAGCACTAGCGAAGCATTAGGCGTTAAACCTCAGCGATATCCTCTCTGGGATGTGGTCAACTTATTTTTCAACACCCAGCGCTATTTTGGTGATAAGCCATATCCTGGCATTTTCTGGGGACAGGAGGTTGGAACAGGGGCAAAATTTCCTGGTAGGAGGAATACTTTATTAACAGGTGGAGTTCGTGTGGACTTCATCAAAGGCCAATTGAATGAGCTTCTTTCATCTCCTTTAAAAACAATGGACTCCCTACAACATGATGCAGGAGCATTTTCCAATGGAAGAGCTCCAGTCTTCTCTTCTCTGTATGAATAGACCTATTTGACTACACACACCAAAAACATCAATATATACTGCACAGATATGTTGCCAGTATGCCTCTTTTTAAGGTGAATTGACGTTTCATGTTTTGGGTCACCGTTTTTTTGTGTGCATAATACTTACGTCATACATTTGAAGACAATCATTCGGATAACAGTGCAGTTACAGCAAAATCTGTAGAGTGACAAACAATAATTCCATCATTTTGTTGGTTGCTTGTAATTTATTTTCTTTTAATGATTATCTTAAATAAAAAGCGTGCTCATCTGCATAACAAACTTGCCCAGCTGAGCCGCTCCACCCATTTTGCCAGTGATGAGTTTAGTTTAGACCATGAAAATCCCAAACCAGTGCAAAATTTATAACTCTCTAGCAAAGGATTGCATGGCTCAGGAGGCAGTGCGGTTGTCTGGTAATTGGAGGGTTGCTGGTTTGATCCCTGGGTGTGGCGATGTCCTTGAGCAAGACACTGAACCCCCAATTGCCTGTGATGGGCAGCTTGGCACCTTGCATGACAGCCTCTGCCATCAGTGTGTGAATATGTGTGTGAATGTGAGGCAGACACTGAAAAGCGCAATAGAAATGCAGTCCATTAAACCGGGTTAACGCCAGCTTGAAAATGGAGCCCAAATTATATTATATGAGTCACTCAGACTATATAGCCACGGGGTAAATCCTATGGTGTAGGCTGTATTGGAGGTAACTCTGGAGGTAACATTTTAACTGGCTGGTGTCATTATGTTACTTTTTCAAGAAACACAAAGTTACTTTCTGAATCATATTTCCATTGAATTCCCCATACAGAGAGCAATATTGGGTGTCGTTGCTTTTTACTTATCTATTACAGATAATACTGTAAATTCGATCATGTGTATGTATAAGTTTGTGATAGAGCTTTGTGATTTTCTATAAATAATTTTGGTGTAGTTTACAAAATTATATTATAATATTTTTTTTATTGACAATGGGTGCTACCTGGTGGTTGCACCTCTTGTTGACATTTATGTCAAATTAAACTTCTCGTTTTTGATAAGAAATGCTTCGTCTTCAAACTGTGACATAGTAAAAAGATGTGGGAAATCTTGGACAGAAAAACATGCCACACTATAGCCTAGACACTTCCACAGACAAAAAACAATAACTTTTTTTTTTTTTTTTGAAGACAGTACCAAGCATCATGCACCCTGGCATGTAATTAAAATCAGGCTTACTTGACAGTTGGACTCTGTTACACCTGTCTCTATATCACAAACAAAAGGCATGAATAGAAAGCGAGACAAACAAAAATTACCTGCTATTATTCTCTAGAGAAACTCGCAAGCGCAAGCTACCCAGGGTGGCATGCTATTAAAGTCAAACAAAACCACACTGTAACTGTTAGACTTGCCACAGTGCAACAGTTCCACAGCAATAGCCCTGGAATTATAGCCTACACCAAGGTCTGCATCTGTACAGTTACATTTACCCCAGATTGTTTACAATGCTGCAAAGTCAAAATCAATAGGGCCTGCCAAGATAGGAACAGCCTAATGTTCCATTAGAACTCTCTGCTATTCAATTACAGCTCCAGAGTTGGAGAAGTTTCAGCTTGCTCAGGTCCCCAGAGGAGAAGCACTGAGAAAGTATGAGGCAGGGAGAGGGAGTAATAAATCTAAAACTGACAAACAGCAAAAATAAAGTTATGGCACCCCTCCTCCATTCTATTTTTCAGTCTTCCTTGAAGCTATGGTACAAGATATGGATGAGAGGAGCACTTTTGGCGTTCTCGCTTCTAACTTTCTCCACGCTTCTTCTTACGTTCATTATTGTTTTTCAGCCTCACCCATCCTGCTTGCTTTGGTGCTGTTATTTTGCTTTCATTGCCCCCACCCCCAATTATCTTTCCACCTGCACCTCCACCCTACAATATTTTCCCCAAAGTGCAGGAGAGACGAGCCTATGTCAGGAGTTTCTTTTTTTTCCTACCCAGGAAGAGAAGCCCTTACCCAGGCATTCTACTGCAAATAACTAGGCCCGTCTCCTGGGAGCCAATATAACCACAGGGGTTAGAGAGAAAGACAGGAAGAGACAGTGATAGAAAGAGGGAGAGAAATGCCATAGACAGGTACTTGGGCGAGAAAACGGGCTAATAAAAGGGAAGAGACCCACGCTCAGATCACAAAGATGGAGAGAGAGACAGCGAGAGAGCTGAATAAACGAAGTTTTCTTTTTGTCTCCTGTGGTGGTGATAGGTCGTCATCGGGTCCCTGTGGGGACAATTAAAGGGCCTAGTGGCAAGAGTCGGTGTTTGTGTGTGTATGTGGGTCTGTGTGCGAGTGCATGTGTTGTGTGTGTCACAGACGACAGGCCTCCCTGAGAAGAGAGGAGAGAGTGAGACGGAGAAAGAGAACATTGCATCCACAGTCTGTAGAGTATGCCTTTTAAAAATACACCAACACATCATGAAATTCACCACAGGACCCGCTGCCCTGAGCATCACTCTCCCATGGCTCCTGGTTTACCATGCGGCCAAATCATCCCTAAATAGTCATCGATGTCAGCCTCTGGAGATCACTGCCCTTATTTTCAGACCTTCAGAAATTAAAGAAATCAACTGAAATTTGACCAAAATCCATGCAGAACATTATCAAGGGTAGAATGTGATAGCAGTAATATGGCTGGGTAGGTTTTCTTCAACATATTATTGTTTTTAGATGTTCACATTAAAAATAGAAATTCAGCAGTGCTTATTTTAACATGTAGATTGGCTACTACCCTTGTAGCAATGTGATTCATACACCCAACCATGATAGTATGGACATCATTTGATAAAGGTGTTCTGTGCAAATTGCTGCAGATGAGAACTATGTAGACACAACGGACAAACACTATCGAGCAAAACTGTACCCGTTCAGTCTACATGGTTGTCATGATTGAAGTATATTCCATGTTGCATGTCAGCTGAACCTAAACAGTCCTCACTTCATTCGACTCTTAGCAATTTTGGATACTGCAGCTTTAATGTAACACCATTATAGGCCTATTATGGGAACAAAACCTTTCATTCCATAGGAAAATAGTATTGGTACATGTAAAAATAGCAACAACACCACAGAAGACTGTACCTTTCAACTAAATGTTGGTGTAGTTGGGACAAAATCAATTATATAAGGTGTGAATATTTTACAAATGGACTACACCAAGCCTATGTGCTCATTTTACTATTTTTTCAGTGCAGTTTATCCAGAGGCCAAGTTTGTCTAGATCAATACTTCAGTCATTTTACATGAGGGAAAAGCACACAGTCTACCGCTGACACATATAGATGTTTAAAGAAAGAATTAGTGGTGGGAAAACAGTGCAACATCCACAGCAGAGACAAAAGCAGAAGGAGTGTTAAAGAATTTCTGCAATTTCTGCGACTCAACGACGTCTGTTTGGGGAAATATATTTGATTGCATTCCATGTAGGGCCCAAAAGTTCATACAGTGTATATCAGAAAAAAAAAAAAAAAAAAACGTTTTAAAAAAACATAAAATGAATAGCAAACCATATGGGTTGACATGTATGCCCACAGAGCATCCTTCAACCATGGCATGGCCTATAGTTGGAGAGGCAAACAGGGACTTGCATGACAATGTGTGGGTTTCCATATGGTTCTCTTTGTTGAATATATATATGCAATACAAAGAGGGAATAGGAGAGGGTAAACAGCCTTCGTGTCTGTTTACTCGGCTCTGTTGATGAGTTGGATTTCAAGTGTTTGTCTGGCTGTCTGATCCACAGTGACCTACACATTCTGAAAAATGGTAGGGTGCCTTGCTCAAGGACACATGGCTGTTTAGACTTTATCCCTGTTATGCCCTGCTTTCCATCTTTTTTTTTTTTTTTTTTTTTGCCTGTCTGTGTTTCTGATTTATGCCAAAGAATAACAAGAGAGAATGCTTATTCGCACATACACACAAAGTGGGATGAAGCCAAAACCCCAAAAATGAAATGAAATAAAATAAAATCTCCAAACACATTATGCAAACTCACCTCAAAAAACAAACCCAAACGTTTCAGAGGCAAGGTTTTCTGCCAGAATTACTCTGCTGGTGATGTTGATTTATGTGGCCTGGCAGTCAAAATAAATGGTAATATCTATTTGTCTCTCAGAAAAAAAAAAAAAAAAAAAAAAAAAAAAAATTCTAAAATAATATTAATGCTAATATAAACCATTTGACCCTTCCAGCACATATGCAAATCAAGGCCAAGATGTAAAATAAATAAAATATGAAATACAAATTAATATAAGCTTGATTCCAAAAAGAGACAAGTCCTGCACATGGTTTTTGAATCTGTTTTAAATTTTCAGCCTCTCTTTCTCTTTGTTTCTCTGTTTGTTTTCTTCTTTGTTTCTTTCTTCTCACCTTGTTTCGGCCTGGTTTGCCTCCCTCTTACCCTCTTACTCTCCTCCCTGCCTCCTTCCCTGCTCCCTGTCTTCACCTCCATCTTTCACTTCCCACTCTCTTTCTTCACCCAATCTAATTTCTCAGAGTGTTCTTGTTGTTAGTGCGTACTTTATATGCACTGTTCTGTATTTAGCTCTCTCTGGGAGTCACACTGTTCCATTTACCTCTCTCACAATGCACTGCTGAGGGACGGCCCCGATTATGCAAAATCGGTGTGTTTGCGCTTGAGTGTTTCTCTGTGTATGTGTGTATGCGCGTGTCTGTGTGTGAGTTTGCAGTGTTTCTGGAGTAGGCATAATGCAACTGTGTGGGCGGGATGTCATCTTCATCCTCTCCTTCATTTTCTTACATCTGTTTTTAGCCAAAATTTTATTTTCTCTAAAATCTGGGGAGCTTAAATCATTTTTTTTTTAATAATTCAGGAAATGAAGTGGTTATATTTAGGCTTGTTCTGACACTGAGGATGATTAGAACTTGTAAGTCTTGTTATTCGAGGATATGTAACCTAAGGTTGCCCCAAAACAACCGGTCTACAACCCCTTTGGGTACTAATCAGGCGAGAAGCGCAGGGTAAACCCATTTAAAGCGAGTTCCCTCATTTATTTCATTGGAAGAGTTTGCCGTCCCCTTTCCAGCTGATGTGACTCTCTATGACCTAAATTCATAGATTATAGTAAACAGCGCCAAGTTCCAATGAAATAGGTTCTTTTGAGGAAAAATAAATGTAAATTGAAGCTTTTCTTGGAAGTATACATTATCGGATGTTTGCATGATGATGATGATCACTGGAGTTCATAGTTTACGCCCCAGTTTATTCACCACTTCTTTTAATACTCTCTCTGTATTTCTCTCTCTCCTTCATCTGCCCCTTTCCCTCTCCTCTTATTTGTTCCTTCATGTCTTTGTCTCCACATTGACTCCCTCCCCCTCTCTCTTTCTGCTTTACTTCCTCAGTATGCAGCCAGAATCTGTGCACCATTTCCTCTGCCTCACAAGAAAATGGAAAACTTCCATTTCGGCGTAATTTAGCTAGACTTCCCCCCCAAAAGAAATACAAGTGCTGCCCGATTGTAAAGAGTAAAAAGCTCCTATTATCATAAAGTAACCAAAGAACCAGAGCTAGTATGAAAAATGGGGCGAATGTTGAATCAGACCTCAAAAGGCACACTTCTGAATAATATTACACAGGCAACACTAAACTCTCACTGCAGCCTCGCTTCTATGCATTTCTTTATTCCTACCACTTCTGTTCCTGCGCAGACTGACACACATTTTTGAGGGCCAGTAATATGGCCAATAATAGGGCCAGTAACAGTAATATGTTTCTTGGATTGCGGCTGCCAATAACAAATATTAAAAACCTTTAAATTTGACCAGTTGTGTGTCGCAAATGCAAAAACATTTGAAACAGTGTTTAGACCGTCATCCTGCTGAACTAATGAGAGCTTTAGTTGATTAGTAGCTCCTCCAGACAAAGCGAGGCAGGTCTCACCGCAGGTTTGACCGACTGCCATTTGAAATCCTCCCCTGCCCCACTGGAGCCATTTCTCTGTTCAAACCTCTGATGTAAAATTAATGAAAATAACTGATGTTGTTACCTGGGGGTCAAAGTTCACTCTGGTTTCTGTAGTGCTGTTTTCTTTTTCCTGTGGACTCCTGTGTTTGGTTGCGGGTGTCGCAGCTGGCCTGTTTTGATTGGATGAGTTGTGTGATTGTGTAAAGTGGGTCCTGGCTGCTGATTGAGGTCACACCAAAGTGAATTCAGGGGAAGGGAAGAGGTGTAACTCAGGTCAAAATGAATGAGGGGCGATGTCCCCAACAAGTTAGCTGCTGCCCATAGTAAACCCTGTGTACAAGGCTAATGTTAGCTGCTCATACTGTGGGCATAATTCTGTTTATATAAATTCAATAAAAGCAGATGCATCCCTTTCATACATGACACAGAATGCACCTAAATATAAACCTGCGATTGAAAAACTTCATGCGCTCACGTGTTATTATTGGTAGAAGAAAAAAATACATCCCAACCCAATTAAATTTCAGCAGTGAGGTTGAATAGACCATCTTGGTTTCTTCCTGTTCATGGTCACATGGACTTTCATCCTGGCTCCCAGCTCACCAAAGAGCAGCATTCTTCTTTTCCATAAGCATTCTTCTTATGGGAAAGTGATTTCGGCAATCATCGTGACAGTCGTTTGGTAGCGACTGGTTAATAGCCTTAGTCGTCATCCTTAGTTGATGTGGATTCCTTAAAGTTCAAGGACAGAATCTGAAGATTCAGTTTTGTGAAACCACTGTAAATAACTGTAAATATATGTAGTGTACATGAAACAGCAGGCAGTGTGTTTATCAGTCTGAGCAGGAAGAGAAGTGGTAGAAATAAAGAAATGCATAGAGGCTGCATGGAGGGAGACTGTAGCGGTGGGAAGCCCTTTTTCTTTCATAACTTTTTTTTTCTCCTGTTTTTGTTAGGGAGAGATGTAATCACTTTGTATGGTTTTCTTTCTGTTTTGAGGGGAAGTTCAAATTATGTTTCTGTTAGGGCACTGTTTCTCACATGGGAGTGCGCGTACCCCTGGGGGTACGTGGAGGAACTCCAGGGGGTACATGAGATTCTTAAAAAAGAAATGTTAAAAAGTAGCATCCATGCAAGGTTCTGTAAAAATCATTATTTAGGCTAATAAATATTCATTAAAATATAACCCCCCACCCTCCACGGGCTGGTTAGGTGGTACTTGGCTGAAAAAATATTTCATAGGGGGTACATCACTGAAAAAAGTTTGAGAACCACTGTGTTAGGGTGACACCCGCCATGACATCTGGGATTCCTCCATCCTTGAAAAAAAAAAAAAAAAAAAAAAAATCAAGATTGCAAGACTTCTACTTTGGTTCTTGAGATTTGGGAAAGATCAGTTGTGTCAGGTTTCCTGTAACGGTATCAGAGGTACAGTAGCCAGCTAATATGTGATTTTTAGCAAACACAAATGTTGGTTAAACTCGTGTAAATAACAACATCAACAAAGAATCTGTAAACTTTGCAACTTCCCTTGTCGAATAAAAAAAAAGGCTTATATGCTAATTTTTACCATCTGGCGCAGAGGGAGCAGAGCAGAAACAAGCGGTAACAGAGATAACAGAGATAACAGAGGTCCTCTCAGACTTGGGCGACCAGTATCAGCTGTTTGCAACCATAAAAGTAAAATATGCACAACATTTCCTGCATCCAAATTCTCTACAAATCAGTTTTGTGAGGTTTTTAAAATCACAGAGGGAGGCAGTCAAAGTTGTTGCAGTTGTACTTTCCACTCAGTTGACAAAACTAATCTGTGCCCTGTTGTGCTCTGTGTTTCGCCTGCCTTTCACTGATTAACAAGGGAGTTTTGATAATTTGATGGTCAGCACTGAGTCATACTCGGCATGTGACTAATGACCAAAGAGCATTCACACACTTGCAGGAAAGATGTTGGTGTTTGTTGCATCATCTCAGCCCTTCTTCATCTTCCCCTTCATCCCTCTCTCTGTACTTCCTTCCCTCCCATTCCTTGCTGTCCATGGATGCTCTTCCTCTCTCTTCCTCCACCTCCTCTCCTCCGTATCATCCTCCTCTCTTTCCCTTTCTCCTTTCTCCATCCTGCAGCTCTGTTGATCGACTCTGATCTCCCTCAGTTCCCCCCTGGACCAAGGGATGCAAGCCACTGTTTTCATCTGTTTTTTTTTTTTTTTTTCAGGGTGTCTTGGCTGATGACACGGTATTATTTCACAGTGGTCTCAGTGTGTGTGTGTGTGTGTGTGTGTGTGCATGTGTTTTCCCATTTAACTAAGTGTCCAGTGCAGCTGCAAGCCTAGTCAGCACCAGGGCAGGACAGCCCGCCAAAACCACTTGGAAATAACACACCATGCAACTAAGTTTAGCCTCTTTCATCTTTCTCTATCTCTGTCTCTCCAACTAAGAAAAAAACAACAGTTTTATACCTCCTGTAATACCTGTCGGGGACTCGTAATTTGTCTATGGCACTCAGTGGTTAAGTTTGCTGACCATGTGCCATGTCAAACTTTATGGCATTTTCTTTTATCGCCCAGTGTTGTCACTTATTATATCACTGTAATATTCATAAAATGTTGCTGTAATATTCTTTTAGGGACTTTAAGTGGCTCTGCGGCACTCAGTAATGAGTTTATAGTGACCTTATTGTGCTCTATAGCATTTTATTTCCTACAATATCATCATAATATTCCTATGGAGATTTATGATTTTGCCCTGATATTAATATTGTAGCCTTCTAAAATTTATTGCAAGCTTACTTCAGGTCTCTTTTCTGGTGGTGTGCCTTTTTTCTGTCACTCCCACTCTTTTCTTTGTTTATCTGTTCTTTACTTGCTATTGGTTTTCACCTAATTTTTTCCCCAGATAATCACATTCTCTCTTTGTTGACTGTTCTCCCTGCTCTAAAACCTGTTCTATCTGTCTTCTCTCCCCATTTTCTCCCCTTTTCCCTATGAATTTTCATTTTTAATTTATTGCCATGTTAGTTTGTTTCACTATTATACAATTTTATGGTAAAGAACCCCATTATGTGGCTTATTGGTTTGTTTAACTGCCTATGTGAATAGATAATATCGGAAACAAGCATATCAGAGAGGCATTCAGGATAATTTATTGACTGAACTATTGTAAAATAATTTATCACTCTCAATAACAATAGCTCGTCAGTCATTGCTTCTCTTTGTTCCCGGAAATTCAGTATGTTTATGAGCAAATTTGAAGGTTTTAGTGGTAAATGATGTTAGTTCCATATGTTTATGGGTTTAGTCAAGGGCATCAGTTTACAATAATGGAAAGTGGTACACAAGCACCAGTAGGTTGTGCCTTTAACATGTTATCTGCACCTTTAGGGAAAAAAAAAACAAAAACAAAAACAAAAAACAAGTCAAATAAACCACACATGGTTTGGGAACAAATATGATCTACAACCACATGTGTTTTAATGATTTCACAAGTGATTTTCATGTTGGTTTTTTCACATGTGGTCTGGAAGTACATATTATTATTTCACATGTGAAAAAGCAAAATGAAAAACGTGTTCCAAAATCACATGCGGTTGTTTGCACATGTGTAAGTTCTAGTTCAGAAGCCAATGAATGAAAATGCTAATTCCACATGATTTTGTGTGATCAGTTTTCTTTTCACATGTGGAAATTTTCAGTCAAGTGAAAACAGCAAATCACATGTGATAATATGTAGTTCACATGTGGAATTGTTTCTTTTCACATCTGATTTTCAGAGATTTCACATGTGTATCAAATGACATGTGAAAAGTTTAAGTTCACATGTGACATCATTTTCTATTCACATGTGAAAATGTTATAGTTCACATGTGAAAGTCAAATGTTCACATGCCAAAAGGTTTATTTCACATGTTTTCATAAGAGAAAAACTACACAACCCTCTATGCCTACTTAGTACTCTTGAACACAAAACTTGGATATTTACCAATCCACTTGTTTTTTACATACTACCATTAGTCCGCCATTTGTACCATGAAGCCTACTTAGAAGTGTACATGCAGCAAAATAACTGCTAATGTGCCCTTTTCTTTTCTTAGCTGCATGACCTGAAGTGAGCGGCTGGAAACTGGGAACAAACAAACCACCAAAACAGCAACGAGCTTGTATAAGGGAATAATTTAATAGGGTTAGGGTTGTATTGTAACGGCTATAAAGTGTATTCAGCTTGTGTGTAACGTAGGCTGACTCCCTGCCTGTTCAGTACCCTTGTCCATTTTATTACTCTTTTTAAGGCCCAACATGGATTAGCTCCACAATCCATCACCAATCTGCTAATTCCATATTCTGCCTCCCAGGTCGCTGAGGTCATCATCACTACAGCTCCTCTCAGTCCTCAAAGCCAAAGGTGACTGGGATTATTCTGTTGCTGTTCCCAGCCTCTGGAATAGCCTCACACATCCCAAAGACCCATTCCTTTTCTCTCATTTGTAGTTCAGTCTGAGGTTTCCCAGGGTTTTCTTGTCAAATCTGTTCTTGATTTATTTCTCACATCCTCTCACTGGGTGTTAATCTATTGATGGTTTTATCCAGTTTCTCTGGTTTTATTCATTTCATCTTAACCATAACCCCTCCCTAACCTTTTTGTTCAATGTGTGTTCCATTTTAGTCCTGGTTTTTATGTATTACTTTTTTAGCCATGCACATTTGTATTGTAAACCCTTTGCCTCCATTGTAAAGCACTTTGGGTCAACTCCTGTTGTTTTTAAATGTGCTATATAAATAAAAGTGACTTGACTAATTTCGGTAGGCACAATTAAACAGTCATTCAACAGTATTAGGGACATACCGTCCCTACTTTGCTTTTTCATATAGTCTCTCCTCCTCCTTCTCTTCTTCTTCTTCTTCTTCTTCTTCTTCTTCTTCTTCTTCTTCTTCTTCTTCTTCCTCTTCTCCCCTGTCATCTTCTCTCTTCCTCCCTGTGGTTCCCTGTCTGTCCCACTCTCTCTCTTCCTCTCCATCTCTCTGTGTCTGCTCACAAAACAACCAGTAGACTGGCTGTTGTATCCCCGGGGAGTTTAGCGGATTTTTCTGATTCAGCATGCTCCTCTGTTGGAGCCACACTGCACACTACAAGCGTGGGGACTGTCAGTATCAAAATGAGAACGCGCCTGCTGTTTTGAGAATGGAAGGGCAACCTGCTGTTTGCTTTAATGTAAGGAGATAAGTGCAACCATGCACACATACGCACGCACACACACTCAGATATACACGGGTTTTCTTGTACTGTACACAAAAACATCAACACATGCACACATTCAATTCCAATTGGTAAATATACTGAGACACTCACTCAAGGCATACATGGAGCACACACACACACAAACACATAATGATTGATTATGATTGACTAAGTCAGTTTATACTGGATCAGTGGTCAGACTCAACAAATAGTAATGCAAATCTAAAAAAAAAAAAAAAAAAAGAAAACACAAAATATTGAGTTTAATCACCTCTTAAGTGATTACTTATTGTTATTACTTTTATTTTAATTGGACTACAGCATAGAGAGTTGGTCCAAATAAGGATTTTCTGCTTTATTTTCTTCATTAAATAATGCAGTGGCTGAAAATCAAGCAGTAGCACACGATTCTCTGCCCTGAAATCAGCTGTGTCGAGGGTGACTTTTGCGATCATTATTCTAACTTTCTGAATTAAGAAATCATCATCTATAGTCAGACAATGATATATTTATGCCAAGGAAGGACATGACTGACGACTGGATGTTCTGTTTGTGGGAATAATTATCATGAATAAGACAAATTCTACAAAAATCCTCATCCATTTTTTTTTTTTTTCTTTTCTTGTTTTGATGCTTTCAAACAAGCTTGAATGTGTGGGATGCTTCCACATTGTTGCTTTGAACCATCCAATTCAGTTCCCCAACAATTTCCTCCCCTCATATGATCTCAATGCAGCATTGCATTACTTTGAATTTGTGGAACTGATTACAGGCTCTTGACTCACATTCCGAAAATGCCACCATTGTGGAAGCAACAAACTACAGTAAAATGGCTGCGACAACATTGAAGTAGCAATGAAAATTGGCTTCAGGCTGCAATTTAGCAACAAACAAGAGAGGCAGCATTTATTTCCTTTGTGTATAACCGGTCCTGATGGCTCTGTAGGCTATCAAAACCACAGAGCTATTACGTGTAAGATGTATTTGCAACAATGTGGGTTCAAATCCTGGTCCAAACTTTGCGACGTGCCAGTGTGTTTCTCGCTTTCCTGTTGCCTTCCGCTGTATTTTATCCAAGAAAGCAGAGGCACCATGAAAGCAACACAAAACAACTAAGAATACAGCCGAGGCTCTGAGCTATGAGAAACAAAGCTTTTCTCCATTGCTCTATTATCTATTCCACTCATCACTCTTTCTCCACAAGCGTTTCTTTGATTCTCCTTTCATCTCCCCTCATCGCCCTCTTTCGTTTCTTCTTTTCTTCTCTCATCCCTCGCTAATTACTCGCTCTTCTCCTCTTTGCCTCTCGTCGGCCGCTCTCTATCTTTCCGCTACACCTCTCGTCTCTTTTACTCCGTCCCATCTCTTCTCATCAGCCTCACCCTCCCCTCTTCATTATTCCTCTCCCCTCTCACCCCGAGTTGTCTCGTATTTGTTTTCCTCTTCATTTTTTTTTCTCCTCCATTTCATCACCCACGTCTTTCTCCTCTTGTGTTATTTTTGTCACCATTATTCCTTTCAGATCTGTTGTTCTCCCATCCTCTGTATGGGATTCATCCCCATTTCACTCAGTTCATCCTTCAGAGTCCACCAATCTGTTATTATCCCTCGTTTTTCTCCTCTCAACACTCCTTACCAGAATCACTGTGGTTGTTGGTTGCTTTTTTTTTCCTAAGGCATATATTTTTCTGCCCATAGCAGTATATATTTATACCAGTATATTAATCCAGATTTATTGAATGTCTAAGGCTTGCTTGCAGGCAACTAACTGCCCCATCAATCTTTATCTAAATTTCCGTCTATATCATTTTTTTTTTTTTTAACTGTCCGTTGAAAAGCGTGTAACTCCAGTTTAGGTAATTTCCAACTTAAACTGAAGGGTTACATAGCATTCTATAGGATGAGAAAATTTGTGCAGCTCCTGGATTTATCACTCCTTTCAAACCCAAAGGGTAATCCCAAAAATTGTCATTCGTCCAGCTAAACACAAGACTGTTTCTCATAGATTCTAATGAGCTGACATTTTGGAGATACAAGGTTTTCTGACAGCAGTAATATACTACTTTACGGATGTCAAGGCTTGGATCTGCACTGTAAAAAATGAAATAATCTGATTTACAAACCAGATGACCATGAGTAAGTATTTGCCAATGAAAAGTATGTGAATGAAACATATTTTAAGCATGTCAGCACTGAGGACAGAGTCTAGTTAAATATTTCCTCCATAGGATTTCCAAAACTATACAGAGCTAGAGCTTATGAATATGACTATATATATGTATGTTGATATTAATACAAAAAAAAAAAAAAAACTGTGCATGTAAGGCTAATTTAAAAAAGGAAAAAAGAGGAAGTCCCCAGGAAGCCCAGATGTTAAAGGGTATAGAGTGATATCTCAGCTAACGTTAACCCCAACCCTACTGGCAGCCAGCAGGAACTGCAACAACACTAATGGAAATTAGTGTTGTTGCAATCTGTGGGCTGTCAGTGAATCTAATAATAAATTCACATTTACACAACTGAGAATAGTAAGCCAGATATTTAGAGCATTTGTCATTTGCACTGATCAACAACCCTTTTAACGCCCACAGATAGGTTTATTAGGCTTGTTTTGTGCTACATGGGCAGTGAAAAACAAGCTTTTATTTTAAATTTTAATTATTATTTTTTACACTTTGTGCTGCAGCCTGTACAAAATATTCGCTATGTATGGTACGGCAGAATGACTAAGTGAAAAAAAGAAGGAGAAGATGAAGAACATGAGGCATCTCTTCAGCCATCTCTTCTATATATATATATATGCTTTTTTTTTTTTTTTTTTTTTTTTTACTCATGACCACTTTATGCCCCCAAATTGTGAATGCTCCCCCAAGTTAATTCAACAAGGAAGGGGAGAACATCTCAACACACATTTTCCAGTGGAGATTTTCAATGACTGATGAGGTAATGAGGGCTGGTGTTTAGTGTTGGCTGGCAGCCTGATGATTGCTTGATTCCTGTTGAAGGAACTGAAATTTCTGTCATGACCTCCCTACTTAAACTGCAGTGGAAACTCCATTCAAGTTCATACAAACAAAGAACACACAGTGAGGTAATGACTGTATCTCCATGTCAGCTTTCTCCCACACAGTTGAAAGGACTGGGGCCCGGTTGCTGAGAAATTTCGAAATAATACAAAAAAAAAAAAAAAAAAAAAAGAAAGAAAAAAAAAGCATAATACACCAGAAAAGAACAATATATTACACTGTAACAAAATGAGAAATGACATGCGATATTTTTATTCATGGCTTTTTTTGACAGTTATAATGGCTTGGGCCTTTTTTTTTTTTTTTTTTTTTTTTTTTTAATGAACACTAGCCTTTGTTAATGCATCCATTTATCCTTCACACATTCCTCTGTTTTTTTCCCCCTTTCTTTCTTTTTTTCCACTGAAAAACACAATAGCGGCAGTACATCTTGCTCACATTTTCTGCTTATCCTTTGTCCTGTGTCTCTCCATCTACTCCTCTCCATCGCTCTATTCATCTCACTGTAGGTAATTGAAATCTCCCCCAAAGGCCTTTACGGTGTGTTTGTCACGTAGACTATATACATATGACTAGACACAGTGACACACACACACACACACACACCGTTTCATGCGGATTGTCCTATATAGAGTGACACAGTGTCCGTGTTCCTTCAGCTGACGGGTCGATGATGGCTGCTGTGCGTGATGAATGGATATGTGGACCCGAGCTGGATCATATGTACTGCTATAACTTGTCACACAGATGACAAATAGACCCTGACTGCTGGGAATAACGTCTGACTTCTGCTCATTATGGGGGTTGGAACACAGACACACACACACACACATACACACAAGCAGGTGGATGAAAAAATTCTTGTGCTAAACCAAGGACAAACCACACAGATGATGCATGAACACATACATGTACATATACACCAATGCACACATGCAAAGAAACACACAAATTAAAGGAGGATCACCATGTTAATACGCAAAAAGGAAGGATACACACACACACACACACACACACACAAACACACACACATCAAATGCATCGCCAAAACGGACACAGGAGGGGTTTCTCGCACCCACAAACACACACAAAGAAAGACAACAAATATACAGGGACACAAGTAATACCATATACTGTGCATATGGAGAGGAACACGCTATAAAATGAGGGCAAACACACACACACACACACACACACACACACACAAACACACACACACAAAGAAGCGCAAACACAGACAAAAAAAAAGAATAGCAAAAAAAAACACAAAGAAAAAAACACTGACTTGAAAAAGAAGGAAATCACACAAAGACACACACTAAGCAAGGACAAACACACACACACAAGGAAACAGAAACACACACACACACACACACGCACACAAGTGGGATAAAACACACTGTTGCATAAAACATTATACATACTGTTTGGAAAGAAACACGCACACTTAAAGAAAGAAATAAACCAATGTCCAAACACAAAGGCGGAGCTAACACACACACACACACACACACACACACACACACACACACACACACACACACACACACACACACACAATCAGGGAACACAATGACACATACACACTATTAAATAAGCTTCCATTTTTAGTGGGACGAAAGGAGTGACAGACACAGAAACACAAAAAAAATGAAAAAAAAAATACATACGCACAGCATGGAGACCTATACCAACAACCAGAAGGCACACACCCACACACACACCCACCTACACACAAACACACACACACACACACACACACACACACAGTCTTACCCTGCGTGACTGGATCTCTTTGACATACAGAGGCAGCAGGAACTCAGACACTCCCTCCAGTCTGACCCCCTCCTTGGTCACCCGCAGGTTTCCCATGCCATCCTGAAAGGAGAGAGAGAGAGAGAGAGAGAGAGAGAGAGAGAGAGAGAGAGAGAGTCACTGCGAATTCAATTAACAGCCCAAACATTATACTGTCGAGTAAAACAGTCAAAACGTATTTGTTCTCACACAAGTTCCCCTGTTTTCCAACAAAGCGAGTCCACTGATTTACAATTCACATCAGATTAGACACCTATTAGTCATATTTATTATATTACAACTCATAATAAAGTATTAATATGGTCACAAACAGAGCGAGAGAAAATTCAATTATTAATGTTGTTATTATTTAACCAAGTATCTGGATGCTTCAAGTCAAATTCATGACACTTTGATTCATTTTAATAAGGAAATAAAGCCTGCACCGACAGTGAAAACCTGCATAAATGAAACGTTGACATGACACCCATATCGACAGCGGCTGTGTGATTTGTAAGATTTGCAAGCTAAATATCTCTGTGACATCAGTTCAAAAGCTGATTTCATGTGAACTGCTCCCATGCTGTGATACTGTAAAAATGTTGCGCTTGTTTGCTGGTTGCTGCCAAACTCGACTTGTCAAATTCTTGCCGGGAGCATTTTGAGACACAAAGTCACGCATGTTTCAACGCGGTCCCGTCCAATTATGTTCCCATGTGCAGGCTTTATTGCCTTGAGGGGGGGAAAGCTATTTTGTCACCAATTGATTTTCTTTCTGATGTATCTTTCTTTTCGGCTTAAAAACATTTGTTTCAACAAGTCCTCCAATCCATACCACCACAAGTTTTAACACCAAACTACAGATCAGCTAGAGGTCGCTGAAATTTGAAACATATATACAAATAAATAACTACAGGTTGTAATAACTTGCTGTACAGATGATCAATGGGGTCATTTTTTTTTTGCCCCCATGTCTTGTTTGTTTCTGACATTTCTTTTTTTCCTGGCTTTTATAGTACAGTGGTCCCTCGTTTATCGCGGGAGTTAAAAATAACCCGCAATAGGCGAAATCCGCGAAGTAGTCAGCTTTATTTTTTACAATTATTATAGATGTTTTAAGGCTGTAAAACCCCTCACTACACACTTTATACACTTTTCTCAGACAGGCATTAACATTTTCTCACTTTTCTCTCTTGTTTAAACACTCTCAAAGTTCAAACCTTCATAGAAAAATAAGGACGCAGAACACAATGCGCTGTTGAAAAAAAAAAAAAAAAGCATGCAAAATTGCACTAAAAAAAATCTGCGAAACTTCGAGGCCGCGAAAGGTGAACCGCGTTGTAGTGAAGGATAACTGTATTTCACTTAATGTGGTTATTTTTAGGCATAAAAACCACTTGGTTATGGTAGAGTAGCATAACATTGCTAGTAGTATTTATTGATATTAGTCACTGATGATCTGTATAATATTTTATCCTAAAGTCACTAATTATCTTCTCCTAAAGGTAAAGAGACGCATGGCAGTGGAGGGAGAAGTGCTAAGTCAGACTTGAGTTAACGAGAGCTGAATTCGCTTTATAAATCATTGATTAATGTAACTGATATAATTATTTACAGATTTATCCCGCCCTATCCAGTTGGGATGAGCCGAATCGGTGTCTTTATTTTAATTTTAGATTTATTTTCTTTATTTTATCTGTAGATTTTTATCATCATTAAGATACAATCAGGAAATTACCAACCTGTATTACTTAGTTTCAGTGTGTATTCTCAAATCCAGAGTCAAAAGTTGAATTTAAACCTCTTTTGAGAGAACTGCGAATGTAAAACTTTCAAATTTTTTTGAAAATTTGAGTGCGATTTGTCAATATAACATTGTGAATAAAGCCAGAAATTGGATAAGTTTTTTCTAGCAGAGGGCATAACACTGTGTGAGAAAACTCACACAGTTTTATTCATTTCTACACTGGAGTTCACTGAGGACTTTTGTGACACATCCAGAGAGACTTCTGTGTACAGCGAGCACATTAATAATACAAATTTCATTCCCTTGACCACCAGCATTACAAAGGAGCCCCTCGAAAATGAGACGGTACATCTCAAGGGCTTATTCCTAGTAATAATAAATTCCTGATAAATAAACAAACCATGAGAAAATCAATGCAAAAGTCAGGGACACAATCAGAGCACAGTTAGGCTTAACATTAGGTCAACCTTATTCCTTCCCTCTTTGGGGGATGAAGGTGAAAAGGAGAATGTTTGGTGGCTTGAAAAAGCTGTTATTAGCTCTGTGAAATAAAGTTCACTTGGGTGTAAAAGCTCAAGTAAACACTGTGTGGCCGCACTAATTCAGTCTCCCGCTCCCTGTGCGAGGAACAGCCCTTCCCTGCACCACGTGCTGCTCAATGACAACAAATTAGTCCTGCTTCCCTGGTTCCCAGCTTTCTGTTCATGTTCACAAATATTGATTAAACTGTCCATGAAGATAGGAATTCTGTTCGGAGTGCTGCTGCGAATTATCATTAATTGTTAGGTGCGACAAACCAACAAAGCCTTTCAAATTGGAAATGTACTCAGAGCGAGAGGGAGAAACCGTGAGGGAGAGAAAGTGTGAAGGGATAAGAGGCTGAGGAGAAAGAGAGAGAGAGCTGGAGAAACAGGTGGAAACCAAACGTGGAAATACAAAGATCAGAGAGAGGGGGAGGAAGATGCGACATGAGGAAGATGGGAAAACGAGAATGAAATCAGAGGCATGCAGCAACAAGCTCAGGAAGGAAGGGCAGCACCTGGCAGAGGCCGGGAGAGGGAGGCACGCCGGACAGCCTCACATCAGCAGAGAAAGAAGAGGCAAAAAGTTTGGGGAATAATTTTCAAAATATAACAAAGTCAAAGCAACGAAGACTGACAAGAAGATGGTGAGTTGGGAAATAGTGACGCAATCCGCGGTCGAGAAGGAGAGGAGTTTTACGTTGTTAAACTACTCACTCACACATCGACACAAACACGAGCCCTGCCTCCTAAAAATTACACTCTCACACATCTAAACTGCACTCTCAGTTACGTTTCGAGGGTAACTGATGTGGATTATGTTTGTTTGTAACATACCACAAGAACATAATCCCTTATCTATCTATAATGCATTAGCTATTTATCTATCAATCAGGGATTCAGCAGAAACCAAATCCATATTCGGCAAGTAATGAATGATGGCTTTCTGATGAAAAAATTACCCTTTGGAACATTTCCTTTAAGTTCGGCGTGTGCTATATCATGTTATTTCTTCACAATCTGAGTTCTCTTGCGAAGGATAACACTGCTTTGGCTGTCTTTGACATCCAGACATTTAATTTGAAGTCGCGTTAATCCATAAACTACATCTTGCATAGTGAATGGAGACAGACCAAAAGACTAGACAATAAAAGTCACGTTGCACAAAAAAAAAATGTGAATGATATTATATTTCTTTTGATGTGCAGAATACATTGTCGTTAGAGTGGGGTTCTTTAACCTATATAGTTTTAATGAGCAGGAATTTCATTTTATATTTATTTGTGGCTAAAATCTAATGATTAAAAAATATATAGTAAATTACTTCCATTTAAACCACACCCACTGTCATCTGTTCATAAAAATGCCTCTAGTTTTTAAGTAACAAATTAAGAAGCAAAGTAGGTTTTGTGAGATTTTTTCAGATGACAGTTATACCAGTTTCACATTAAATTATCAGATTTTTCTCAAAGGTATTTTAGCTGAGAACCACCGCTGACAGAGCTTGTGGCCAGAATTGTAAACCAGGTGTTATTAGGATGCACAGACATGTTTTGAAAAAGACAGCCGCACTCGGGTTGAACCAGTTTGGATATTGGAGGCCAGAAAATGATGCCAATTCACTTCTATTACCATAAATAAGAATAACCTATTTATCTATACTACTTAGAATCCGATCATAATGTTTCATTAGAATCAATTCTTTCTAGACAACCAATGTCATATTGATCAGTTAAAAAAAAAAAAAAAAAAAAAAAAAAAAAAAACATCGTATCTGTCATATCACAGCTGGGACACAGTGACTGGGTGATGTCTGATTTTTGATAAAAACCCACCGCCAGTTCCATGTACCAGTCTAACCCTAAATCCACACACACACACACACACACAGACACAAATTGGGCTGTAGCAAAGCGACAAGAGTGTATCAGATCGATGGGTTAAACCAGCCAGAGGTATTTGGTGTTGTTGTTAGATCTATAGTCATTAAACTGAATGTTCAATGGAGCATGGAGCTTATTCAATAAACTATAACACAACAGGCCTGGGGAAATCACAAAGTCACCCACTGAGTAACACACACACACACACACACACACACACACGACAGCATGAAGTCACGCACAGTATAGAGTGTGTCTGTCAAGAAAGAACACACACTGTGAACACAAACATGTGCAGAAACACAACTCCTGCAGTAGACGTATGAGGAATTTCATGCAGGTACACACATACACACACGAGCATACACACACACACGCGCACACACACACATTCGAGCAGCAGGACAGCTCACAGTTGAACAAATTTCTCACATACAGTGCAGATGGCCAGACATACTGTACATTTTCAGACTGATACAGGTTCTCTCTCTCTCTCTCTCTCTCTCTCTCTCTCTCTCACACACACACACACACACACACACCTGGTCTACATTCCCTCTGTTTCAGTTTTAATCCAGTATGCATCATTGCCATGAAGTACATGAACAATATTTAACAGTATTTCCAAAGCCAAATCAACAAATTAATCAAGAGGAAAAATAATTAAATCGCTCCAGCCATCCATCTCTTTTTCAATGTCTGGTTCTCTTTATCTCAGCAACTCTTTCTTTTCATTCTTTTTCCTCCATTTTTATGTCTTTCTAAAAATCTGATTTTTTTTTTTTTTTTTGGAAAAGAGCAACATTCCTTAGTTTCTACTTTTAAAGATTGTGGGTTTGGCTGCTCCTTTGATAGTCACACACCTAAAAGCAAGTTAAAAGTCCTTATTCTCCTTGGCTAGTCCAAACTGGAAGTTGTAAACTGCCCTTGATGCATTTGGCTTTATCCAGAGTAGAGGCACATCAAGAGAAAATGTTATTACATGCACACTATCATCGGCTGATAAACACGTAGAAGTAATTTTCTGATGCTCATCCTTGAATGCCATATCTACAAAACATAGCTAAGCACAAGGGGTGAAGATACAACATGAGTGAACAACAAAAACACACTTTTTGCACTTTGGTGAGCGAAGCTGGGAGCAAGTCTTCACTTTTAGAATTTGTGAAAGTTTGAAGGACTTCATTACCCAGGAATTATGTAAAATGATGTCTTCTTCTGAGCGGCTGGTAGATGTGGTGAAGTGAAGTGAAGTGAGGTAAAGTGGTAATGTGATGAAAGTCAAGGGACCGAAACACTTTGGGTGCAGGTTTTAGCTCATAATTCTGGCGAGACACGTAGCAGAAAGGCTTTTAAGAAAGTTTGGGGTGACATTGATCTGTCATTTTCCCAGATGGGCTTTTTTGGCTTGGCGTGACATCCAAAAGTACCAAATGGATGGGCACCACACTTTCCATAAAAAGTAATGTTTATTTAACTGCAGGATGCTAAAACCGTGATGTTTTCAGCCAAGAGACCTTCATCAACAAATCGGAACAATCTGCAAATGTGTTTTTTTTTATTTATTTATTTATTTTATTTATTTATTTTTTTTCCCCCTTTGAATACAACTGAAAACATGGCAATGACAATATGAGCAATACAAACGCATATCTCTCTCAAACACACTTTGGCTTTGTCTTCATTTCATTTGGGTTCCGCTGGCATGAAATACACTTATTTTAAGCATCAAAGGGAAATTAACAAATACAAATAATCAACATAATAGCCGACAAATCGGTCAATTTGGCAACAATAAAAACAACTAATCACAGAATAAACTGTACACTGCCTTTTCTGAGTTTTTTTTTTTTTTTTTTTTTTTTCCTGTCTCTGCTAATTTAAGTGGGCTTGATTGGAATAAAATCCACAAGAGCTAGTTTGCCAAAGCAAAATCAAATCCAAATATAATCAAAATAAGAGTAGACACAAGAGCTCATTATCACTCAATAAACTGCACTCTTTCCAAGCCACTTCTCCTGCCTCTATTTGTGTGTGTGTGTGTGTGTGTGTGTGTGTGTGTGTGTGTGTGTTTACATGAATATTTGCGGTGGTGTGGTAAAATACACATTTGTGTTTGTCTATGTAATCGTAAGTGTATGGCTGTATGTGTGTGTGTGTGTGTGTGTCGTCTTTAGCTGTGCCCTGCCCTTTTCACCCTCAGACTCAGCCAGCATGCTCTTGGCTGGTGTTAATTGTATCTTTATTATAATTATTCTTTCTCAATTAATATAATGAAGGACAGGGAAATTTGTATTAAAAAAAAAAAAAAAAAAAAAAAAAACGCTTTCTCAAAACTAGGCTACTGTGCTATTCCATGCAATTTTCAGTGAACCAACTTTGGGATTTTCATTGTTCAAACTGAACTTGGCATGTCTTCTCACTTTGGCCAATCAGAAGCAGATCTTAGGGAAAATGATGTGCGCTGTGGAGTTTTCCGGGTGTTACTTGACGGATGCTCCCAGGCACACACCTCAAATGTTGCTTGTTTGTTTCACACAGATATAAATTCTCCAGAAAGAAGAACTGTCAAAAATATGAAATCTAAAATATCAAAAATAATATTTAAATTTGATTCTGTACTTGGTTAGAGTAAGGGCTTAGCAGTATCTGTCCATCACAGCTGACTATAATTTATGATAATTTTTTTCTTACAGTTAATAGTATTTCTCCAGCCACCTGAAGGCAGCAGCTACCAGTGCAAGGCTCTTACAGACGTATACAAACTTCTGCTTTTGTGCACACCAAACTGGTCGGCTGTAACTCAAAGTTTACACTGTGGAAAACATCATCAGGCACTCTGCATCTTCATCCAAAAACATTCAATATAATCATGTGAAGTAGGAATGCACAACAGAACTAAGTACCTTCGTATCGTCATATTGGTGCAAAGGCAATGCATAGACCACATAGAAAAGGTCTAGTTTTTTCCATTCAAGCATTTACGAAATCAGCCTCATCACACCATTGATCTAATGTGAATGAATTGGAGTAAACATCTAAACACTCTCATGAAAACATTTCAAATCTTCAAGGAATAAAGTGTTTGAATATGGCATCTTATATATAGTTTGTGTTCATGAATGGCGATGTGGCAGCACTGGGGTGGGAATAGACGATTTGTGGTTGGACTGTGAATGCCCCTTTTTTTGTTTATTTTTATTTATTTTTTTATTTTTTTGCTTGAGCCCCTGGTCCCCTAGAAATGTCAGCGCATGTCCCTGTTATCAACATTTCACAGAAAACGTTCTGAATTCTCTCACAGATGAAATTTTGCGTGTTTTCGCCATCAACATCTTGCTGTGTTGTGACCAAGCCTTTTGTACCAGGTGCACTAACATGAGGTAAAAGGATTACCCGCGTCTGGTAAACACTGAATCATCCTCGTAAGAATAATCATGTCCTGTGGTAAAACTCATAAAAATCAACAGATTGACAAAACTGAGTTTGTAGGAATTGCTAGACCTGCAGAAAGCCTTTAAGGATATTCTAAAAAGGCAAGATGGTTCTTTTAAGAGTTTTGCTGAGATCATAGAAGCAAGCAATCAATCATAGATACTGTTATGAATGGCATTCAAGTCCTTATCACCCATTTGAGATATTTGAGATATAGTAATAACATTTTTTTTTAAAAGGTACACTGACAGATCTAGGTACTTAAAGAAGCAGCTGTAAGAATGTGAATCCATTCACAACAGACTGTGGACTAGTCTGATTGTACCAATTATGCTGAAATCTAACCAGGAGAAACTTTGTCATTGAGAACACATGACCTCACCTTGAAAAGGACTGAGGCCTGCTCTGAGGCTGACAGCAAAGAACAGGAATTACCCAAACCAAGCTCGTGTTGGATGAGTGAGCCAAGGAGACTGAGTGAGCTCACAGAAACAGGAGACACAGTGAGAATGCAAAGAGGCCAAGGACAATAGTGGCACAGCTGCTGTGATTCAAGGTCAAGCAACACATCACGGCAAAAGCTGAGGAAAACAGTCCCGTGTTCGAGAATCAAGGCTTTTCTGACTGAGTGAGGAGGAAACAAGCAGAACTCAGGGGCATAGGAGCAAGTTTGAAATTGGGGAGACACATTTGCCTTGAAAATTTTGCATTTTTGGATGTAAATACAGATATTGTTGTAAATTTCTCATCAATAGTTAGTGTTAAACTCTTATTCTACAAGAAATATGGCAGTACTGGAGAGATTAACCAATGCATTAGCCACATATTCAAAACAGCTTTGTCTTAAAAATAGAACAATTAACTTCTTAGTCTGCATACATGAACAAATGCTCATAGAGCTATATCTAGATCCATATCAGAGTGAAACATGTCATCAATATTCTCTTCTCAGACCTCACCTCACCCCTTGTCTCTGCCGCTCCTCCTGTCCTGTCACCACTATGCTGCTGAAAATATGTTTACAGTGATGCATGCCCAAGCAAAAGGCCCTAAATATTAATATAGTTCATTTCAAGAATAAAGCATATCCCTGATCTATTTTAATACCTCATCTGAGATCCAGTAGCTCCATTTGCCTCTCCTCCACCTGACTCTTTCCTGCTCCTGATAAGAGAAGTCTCCTGATAGATAAACACTTAAAACTAACTAACACTAGGCCTGGTAGGCTATTGCTTTTACTTTGTTGTTCTGTATGTGAAAAGTGCTTGGCATAAGACATAAACCTCTACATTATCATCACTAATCATTTTTAATACCTCAGCTGAGACCCTGCTCTTCCTCTCCTGTTATGTCATGTTTCTGCCCTCCAGATAATAAAATATGACATGGCTGCAGTAATGTCTCAGCAAAAGGCACTTAACACCAATATGTCCCATTTTAAAACTAAGACATAAATTATTATAATTTGTACATTTGGCCATGCTATTGGCCAATGGACATTGAATATAGTTATTGCACCACTGGACCAGTGGCAACTCAGATAAGTGATGAAGAGCACTTACGTTAGGCTAGCAAAAGAAAGTAGTAGAAAAGAGATTGAGGCAAAATAAAAATGTACCTATATTTAGTGCAAACATAAGTTATAGATCAATAAATGGAGAAAAGAGCCTAGCAGCAAGTGAGTTTTACAATAGAGTAAACAGTGCCTCATTGGCTTGATTCGACTTGAAGACTTTTACCAGAAAAATAATTACAGTCAACAGGAGCGACACTGGTGGTAGAGCAGGTCCATGTGTTGCAGAGTGAAAACAGCCTGTTTGATGTGGACCAGCCACCTGGGACCAACCATTTGCCTCCTGTTGAGTTGGAATGGCTGTGAGAGGAGTCCATGGATTTAATGGGTAGTATTTGGATGGATAGCATGTAATTTCTGCAAGCCTTGCACATCAAAATATTGCAAAGGCTATACTTATCAATAAGCCATCCATCTGTGACATCCACCCAGCAATTTAGCAAAGCCAAATAACATATAACATTCACACTCACCCAATGGAAACCTTTTCTGTTGACACAGTTAAATTAGTTGAATGATGGTGCTTTTTATTTAATGATGTTGGGAATTCCAGTGATGGTATTAAAACTCCCTTTTCACTATAGCAGCCGCACAGCAGCGAGGGGAAACTGCTCTGGAGTCAATGGAAATTTGGTTTCCAGAACTGCAGGCATTATGCAGCTCATGGTGGGCTGTGTAATGTAAGACCTATCCTCAGTCTTTGGCACAAATTGAAATGTGCCAGTGCTCAATATCCCCAGGGAAGAGAAGACTTGATTATGCACCAAGATGGCATCATTGAATTTCCTCTGTCTTTCCCCTGGTGGAGCAAGTTGGCAATCCAATGAAATCGATTTTAGAAGACAAAATCTACTGACCAGTCATTGCTCTTAGTTAACCTAAGGCTGATTTTTGTTTGACTGAGCTGTATAGCCTATATATTGCATTTATCACCCCGACTTATATTTAAAATAGTTATCCATTAGTCATTAGTTGGATTATGTGCACCATTCTAATTATTTATGAATAGTATAACATGTGCCGATAGTCCCGAGTGCAGTAGCCTAATCAGATTTATATTATGAAAAAAGCCTTTAAATTTGATTGTCTGTTCCCATTAGCCATCCTTTGGGTAGGCCGATTAATTCTACTTTTTCACCAAAAGCATAGTCAGAACTGCACTTAAATTTTGCGCACACACACACACGCACACGTAAGCAAAAGGAGAAGTGTTTTGCAGATAAATGAGTAAACTTGGTAGCTAAATTTATACACATGCAGAAACACGTACAGTACATGGACACACAAGTGGACATGCTGACACATATTCAGTATGCATACAGTCTTGCTGTGGCATCTGTGGAAAGCCATAAAAAACTGGATTGACTGAAACTAATTGCATGTGCTGTGAACTGTGGGCCATGTCCCTCCTTCTCCATAGGCGGCACTTGATATTTTCGCCCTCAACCACCCGCATATCTCAGACCACACTGAACAGCACCTCAGGGAAGTTTTCAGAATCAATAACGTCTCAAATACAAAAGACTCAGAGGTTGAATTAAACTACACTAATAATGCTCACCTTAGAAAGAAACTGTGAGAGAGAGAGAGAGAGAGAGAGAGAGAGAGAAAGAAAGAAATGGCCATGCAGGATGGAGACAAGCCACACCAGAACTTACCCCTGGAGATGAAAACTCTTTCTGACAGCCATAGTGGGCTACTACCCTCAACACACACACATGCACGCACGCACGCACGCACGCACGCACACACGCGCACACACACACACACACACACACACACACACACACACACACACACACACTTTCTGGAGCATGTATCAGTTGGAGTTTGGAATAATGAAGCTTCTTCTCAGGAGGAGGGATGCTGGAATATGGGTGCGCTGATGAATAACAGGCCAACCAGCGGCAAAACCATTGCTATCAGAAAACTAGAATCATGGCAGTAATGATGATGTAGCTAGGGTATTTGTTTTTAGTTTTTTTATGTTTTTCTTTTTCTTTCTTTTTTCTTTTTTTGTCCTAACAAGATTTTTTTTTTTTCAAAAGGTTCAAGGCTTCCATGGCAACACCAACAGAATTTCACACCATAGAAAACTGCTGTAAACTAACAGAGAGGCAGTGCTGCCAGTCTTCGAGTGAAAATCATGGGATATTTCACCCAAAGCTACAGATTTCACTCCATTTGCATCAGTCTGAACAGTCCTGCAACATGAAACTTTGTAATGCAATTTAAACCATTGCTGTTTGCTTTACACTCCAGGAGCTTTGTCCACCTGAATATAAACATACATTTTGTGCGATTAGATGATATCAGATGGTGCCTAAACACATAGAATCCAGGTGAAATGTAATAGACATTCATTGAAGCTCTGATTTGTTGAAGACCATGCACACTGTTTTTATTTAAAAAAAAAAAAAAGGTACAAAACAAAAATTGTCTTTAAAAATGTCACTTAACAACTGATGACTAAAACTAAAAGAGAACTTAGCTATTAAACCTGCTTTCCTCAAAGCAATGTGAAGTATGTTGTTTTTAAGACTGTTTTGATCTTAAATATTACATGTGTTAAAATTAATAATGTAGGACCAAATCAATTAGTATATAAAAAGACAAAGTTTCCAGTGCCAGTCAGGCTTTAGAGGTGCACACCCAACTGAAACAGCTCAGACATGGGTAAAATTGTGTCTCTATGGTTGCTTACAGACTGTAGACATAAATAAATGTCTCTTTCTGGACTAATGGGGGTGAACTTTGGAGTACCCCAGGGTAGTATGTTGGGCCCATTCCTACTTTGTTTTGGAAATGACATGAGCTCATCCTGCATGTGCATTTGATATGCTTTGGCTGCTCTTGTCATAAAATATAAATCAAAATACAAGTGACCAAGAAAATGGCAGTGAGTGGCTATCTGGCAATAACTGTCTCTTCATCTGAGTTGAGTTCATGATATTTGGTTCAAAGGAAGGCTAAGGACAATCTCAAGACCTTAAAGCCATGGCTCATGTTGCAGAAATAACTGATATTTGGATTGGAAATATCTGGGTTGTAGTCTAGACAGCTGTTGTCTTTTCAGGACGTGGCCTCACAAGTTCTTAATCAAACAACAAAATATCTAGTTAGAACTTCCAAATATATTGATTAAAAAAACAATGGGAATCATTCCACGGGACCCGATTCAATACATTTTTGATTATGCAGCAACATCTTGGCTTGGCACAATCTTGAAACAGCCAAAAATAAATCATAGACAGCACTGAACAAGCTCATCAGAGTTGGTGTATATCCACAAAGTCATTTCATTTCTCAGCACTTTATTGTTTATTGGGATTGTTTCAAGGAGAAAATGGAGTGAGAATATTTAAACAAAGAAAAACAAGCAGGAGCTGAGGCATATGTGATTATATGCCTCTGCACCTACATAGTTTTCAGGTTATTTTAGGTTTTAAGCAAGTTAGAGATGGCACTCTATATATTGTAAACCAATGTTATATACTGTAGTTATGGACTATATTGCCATCATCACTGAAGAGCCTTCATAATGGAGTACCATTTAACAGTTTTGTAAAAATGATTGCTTGAAAGACTTTGCTTGTAATCTGTGTCTTCCACTGTGTAAAGTTGCTCTTGGGATATTTTCCTTATTACTATTATGAATATTTACTTCTATTATTTATTAGTAGACTTATTTCCACTGTATAACTAAAGTGGAAATAAGTCTGGTGAAGTTTCTGTGTATCATTAAAGGTCTTTTTTTTAATAGACTACAACTACTAGCCAACTACCCTAAGTGCAGAAATGATTTTGCCACATTAATAGCAAAACGTAAATATAACTATATAACTCCAGTTCATGCAGAATATAGACAGCGCAGAAAAAGAAATTAACTTGAGAGCAAGGATGCAATCAGAGGGTGTCTGCAAATCAGACACCCAGCAAATCAGGAGGGACCTAAAAAAAAACATCAGGCGTAATGTAACACACTCAGTTCAGATCGAGATACAGTCCAGGTATGAACTGCATGTTAATGTCAGCTGTAAAGGGGGGTGGCTGGGTGTGTATATGTGTGTGTGTGTGTGAGAGAGAGCTTGTATGTGCAAGGTCAACAGAGTGTGTATGTCCTGTTCGTTGCAGCAGTCGGAACGATAATGATGGATTCCCTCATCGCAGCGAGGTTAACTGGCAAACTGTCCCATCAGGTTAAAGCATGTCCTATGCAAGGTTATAGACATACCTAACACACACACACACATGCCATACACACTACTGACATGTTTATCGCAATGACTTCTAAGAGTACACACACAAACACCTACACACACACACACATGCACACAAACACACAATAAACCTATGTGACCCAAAGGTGATGGATAGGCTGGGAAAGTATTTTGCAGGCAGTTCTAATATGCAGGACTGTTGTAATTTTTCATACAACCTTTTATGTCAGCCAGCAGGCCCACAGAGAGAGAGAGAGAGAGAGAGTGAGAAAGAGAAAGAGAAAGAGAGAGAGATTGTGTCACCTTTGCCTAGGTAAAATGACTGAAAAAATGGCTGAAGGGATGTACAAATTAGGGAACTTAGAATATGTTTTGCTTGTCCTTTGCCTTTTTGACCATTTAGAGACACCGTAGGTGGATGCTAGGTGTGAAAATGACTTTGTGTCGTGTTTCAAACTTTTCCTCCAGCTAGTGGGTGTAATTTGGACCTTGAAACCACTTTGGGGTTGAATTATTTTACAGCGAATGGAAGTCAAAGCAGGAACCATGCTATTATGCAAAAGGCTTTTTACAGTTTTAGTGGATGTTCAATAAATTCTAGTTTAAAGTTAAAGTAAAAAAAGTTAAAATTATGATACAACTCAGAGAGTTTAAAATCAAAATATGCCCTGTGTCCCTTTCCGTGCAACATGGCAGATCTGGAATGTCTTCTGCAGTAAATGTAAAGCAGTAAATGCTAAATGATCTGAGAATTATGTTCAGTATAAATAGTCTAAAAAAAATCATTGTCATTATTAACTGAACATTAGGTAATAATTCTGAACAAGAAGATAATTACTGGTGCTTGCCTTTGACCGTTTAAAATGCAAGCTGACATGCATGAACGAGCACAGAGGAATTATTTGAAGGTAATTTACGCTAACTGTCTGTGAGCCAGTGTGCAGATGCATCAAATCCCCGACTTCCCAGTGATGCTAGGGACAATGTGGAGGAATACATCACTTCCTGTGGATGTGGGGAACGGTGAGCTGGGTCGTGCCTGTCCACGTGAGAACAACAGTGTGTGGACCCAGGAAGAAAAAGGAGCACAGTCAAAGCCACAGAGCCGCTCAAGAGCATGGGAAACATCAACACAGATGTTCGCTGTCGACCTCAACGCCTGTGTGTGCTGGTCTGTGGCAGAGGTCGTGTGAGCAAAAGCTAGGGGGCGCCATACATCTATAGCAGGGATGTCAGACTCATATGAGGTAGTGGGCCGCATTCGTTCAAATGAGACTAACCCTAACCTGAGTAGACACATGACGCATATTTTAGGCAACTTTCTGATTGATCATTTTAAATCAATCAATTTGTAACCAACCAATCAGGGAGAGAATTACATGAAGCAGAAGAGAGAAATGCAACAAATACATAGCATAGAGGTTTGTCTGACGGTGTATTAGGGCTCTTGTGAGGGGAAAAATAATAATAATAACAATAATAATAATAATATTAATAATACAGAGCCGGGGGGAAGAGGGCTAATATTCTAAATTTCCTCTAGAGATATGTGCCCTTTCAAAAATTTTAATTGACTTTGCCACCTTTACTTTTACCAAAATGTGAAATTTCTGACTTTGGCCTGTGAACTGTATGTTTTCTCTATCTGTGATGTGAATACTCTACTGATGATGCAAAAAGCCTCTTGTCATGCATGCCTGCACAGGTACAGTGGATACTTTCCACATTCACATGAACAGTCCCACAAAAAAAAAAAAAAAAAAAAAAAAAAAAAACATCATTACACATGAAGTGTCTTCGTCTGTAGTCGTTTTATGCGGGCTACATATTTTATGTACATATGTGGACATATTTTATATACCTGCTTGATAAGACACATATTGCGCAGTCCACGTATTTCTATTTTGTGGGGTGTTTTACAGGGAAAAAAAATAAAATCTGTTTTTTTTTTTTTTCCATGCACATAATTATTTTAATTATTTTATTAAAAAAAAAGAAATAAAAATGTCATATCCCTCTGTAAATTACCATATTCATTTGAAACTAAAAGGAAGACTCCTCTGGTTTAAAAAAGGCAGGATTAGCTATTTGATTGTATTTGATGATGGATTTTTTTGGTCTAAATTTTATTCTTATGCTTTGCCTTAATAATAAGTGATGGTTCTTTTATGCAGCATAACTGCTGTCAGATGGCTGAAGTAAGCGTTGACTCTTACAGCTGTCAAAACAACAAATTGCCTCACCAAGGACAGTTAAGTTTTCTAATCTCATCTTATCACAGCTTCAAGAAAAATGACTTTGTCAATGTGGGCTCCAAGGAAAAAACTATAAATACCACTACTTTGTGCCGCACACAAGGTCTAAACATCAGCTTCTTGTTGTTGCCTTCATTTTTTGTCAAGTTTCCTTGAAAGTAATGTAGCTGCAGGGCAGAGACTGCATGATGTGTCAGCTTGCCCCAGGAGGCAGGATATTAACCTTTCCAAAGCACTGCGCTGTGCATTGCATTTGACCGCAGCTATACATGACTAGACAGCCCTTAGTGTCCACAAATGGAGCAGTCACTTGTCTCCAGTGTACCAGCCTGCACCTGCGGCCCAAATCACCTCTGACTGACAAATGACAGGACAGCGTTTCCTGCTGCCTCTGCCATGTCTCTTGCTGTACACAAACCCATCGCCCACACACACACCACACACAAAAGTGCTGGGGAACAAGTTGACAAGCACTGTTAACATCACTTTGCTTTGACCAACAACTGTGTCCCATTTCAATTCTGCAGCCCGGGAGAGAGTCTGACTGACAAATGACAGCAAAGGTCTCTTGACACCTGTGTTTTTCTGTGCCAGCTCCCTCCCAAGATGGCTAAAAAAAAACTAAACTCAGTGGGGAGAGTATGAAAACTAACAGTGAAACTGAAAGTTGGGGCTCAAACATCATCGGACAGAAAAACATAATGCTCCCTGGAAGAATATATCCCACAAACACGGTGTGTAATGCCAAACATTTTTTTGGCTAGAAGAACAGGACTTTATCTTACACCTTGTCATAAACACAAACATAGAGAGCGAATGTCTAATTAAATAAATCAATAAATCTTCCTCCATTTTGCCACTGCCAAAGTCACACAAATTAACTCTGGAGCTCAACATTGACATTACATTTTGATGCACAGAAAAAAATTGCAGTGCAGACACCACCAAGCCAATGTGACACACTGCTCAGATGCAGGGATGCTGCTGAGAACAAGGTGTTAGATAAAATTGTCTCACTGAATTGTGTCCTATTTCCTCCTCTCCTCCACAGAGGTGCTTCTTTTTTGTTCAGCATGGCCCTGATGATGATGATCCCATGATCGAAACGTTTGTCAGTCTCACTGAGCACCTTTTTTTTTGTTGTTGTTGCACTTTTCATTTCAGCATGGTGATCTAAAAAAATCTATTTTTCCACTGCCCTGGTGGATGTAGTGCAGGGGTCAATGCAATGCTATGCCAGATTTCACTGCTGATTGAGTGAACTTAACACTGATTGTTAATTTAACACTGATTCCAGGTTGATTTGATGTGAATTTGCCATCTGGTTGTTTGTCCTGGGCTGAACACTTGCCCATCCTCTCACTAAACCCCCATCCCCTCCACACACAAGCTCAGACAAAGACACATTTATTGTTTCTAATGAAAAATAAGAGCACTGTTATGATTTACCTTATTATTGCATTACTTAAGCCTTGTAATGTTTCTTTTGTTCACACAGAAGAGATTACAGCCTAAAGAATATTGCAGGATGGCCCCTGTGTACTGCGACTAACAGAGCTTGGACAGCCTCCACCTGTTTGTGTTGTAAGCGAATGTAAGGATGACAACACCAGTACTGGGACAAAGTGACAGGTCCTCTGTCTGTCGGCTCACTTCACTGCCTCCTCTTCAGCCCCTGTGAGCAGCAAAAGATGTTCTGGGACGCAAGCGGAAACTTTACAAGAGTAGGCTGAAGCAGCGATGTCAAAAGGTGAAAGAGAATGCTAGTATGTCTGCTGGCTCAAATATTGACTCTGCCTTCACAAAAGACACACTGACACACCGCTTGCCACAGTGGCTCGTAAGTATAAACTCCTAATGTCTGAACCTGCTGTGGCTCTTGATAAGAGCAGCTAGAGGGCAAAATTTTAAATATGCAAAACAAGCTTGAGGTTGAGGAGTGAGTGATGTTGAAAATGAGAGAGAAAGAGACAGAGAGAGAGAGAGAGAGAGAGGAAATTTGAGAAATTACAATTGTATTCCCCTCTGTTGCCTCTTCTAGATAAGCAGATGTTTGATTGACTAGCCCTTGAGAGCACAGCCCGGCTGATGCCAAAATGACAAAAAAAAAAAAAAAAAAAAGAAATCAGTGCTTGTTGTTGTACCTGTAATAGCTCCATATTTTTGAGTTCTGATGAGTGTATTGAGATGGACCGGTGTCCTCTCCAGGGTGTTTCTCCTGCCTTCCACCCAGTGAACACTCCAGCACCTCCAAAACTTCCAAAACTTACAAGCATAAGCGGTTTGGAAAATGAATGAATAAATGATTGCTTCCTGTCTCATATGTGTGAATGTTCTGCCACAGGAACCCCCCCCCCCCCCCCCCCCCCCCCCCCCCCCCCCCCTTCCTCCTTCTTCACTGACATTTTCTCTCTCCTTATCAACTCATGTTCAGTGAATTTTGTTGTCAATTTAATCCGGGAGCCAACGGCATGTTAGAGATCACCCGAGAGCAGTAAATATGCTGAGTATGAAGATGTAATAACTGGGTTCCTGCTGTGAGTTAAGACAAGTATGATGCATGCTCTGAATGGAAGGAAATTGTGCGACTTTGAACACAACAGTGCAAAATTACTATTTACAGCTACAAACATCTGTAGCTGAGTAGATTTTGAATACTTTATTCTGAATGTTCGAAACATTTTGAATTAGTATTGTAACATGGTGGGGAAACAATAATAATACTGCAATAATACTGTGGTAGGCATGTTTAAAATGAGGCTTTTATAGATCTGTGTATTTTCTGCAGTAAAGCTTCCATTACAGGGACTATATTATAGGAATCCCTTCTTTCCTCTGTTAATATATTATTACATATATGGTCAAATGAAGACATTACCAACATTTGATTTTGTTTTAGTGGTGACATTTGAAGTTATAGCTCTTTCAAAAATCTATCTTTTTTAAGTCAAGTGAACACATCACAGTTGGACTTCACGCTGATTGACTCCCGTTGGTAAATAATCGCTGAAAACAGTCCAGTCAGGTCAATTTGCTGCATTTGAACTGGTAAGCTTCCAAACAGCTGGTTTGGCTCAATCAGAGGAGCCGCTGACTGCTCTGCTCGTCAGGACTTAAGTTTTCAAATTCATTTAGTAAATGTCCTTGAAACTTAACTACATTTATCTGCAACACATCATGGAGAACATTACTCTTATCTTGAGCCATGGCATACTCGAATTTCAAATAAGCACAAGAAGACATCCATGAGTGCACATAATATGGGTTAACTGTTACTCCTTTTCCATCAAAGAGGTTCCAGGGCTGGTTCAGAGCCAGTGCCTGACTTAGTACCCGTTCTTTGTTTTTCCATCGCCCAAGCACTGGCCAAACTGGTTCCAAATCGGTTCCAGGCAAGCACCAACTTCAAGCAGGGGCTAAAGAGGGGCCAGAGAAAGAAGTAATGACGCGACCCACCACGTCATTGGTGGGCGGGGTTACAGAACCAAACGGGAACAGTGAACGCTATAAACGTATAGCTAAACGTAGTCGTTGTTCGTTCCGACCACGAATACGACGGGTAGCCATCAATAATTGCGTTTTTCACCTCTGGATCACAATGTAGGCTTGTAAAGACACGAGCAGTATTTGCATCTCTATGATGGGTCGTCCAGTTGTCGTCCATGTTTGTTATTGTGATTCCGAGCAAGCATCTCGCACACCCACGCGATCACGTTTTACGCTGACGTAATGACGTGTGTCTGACTTGGCTCCGCTTGGCTCTTGGCCGATGGAAAAGCAAACCGGTTCTTTGTTGGAACCAGTTAAGCACTGGCTCTAGCACCAGCACCGAACTAGGACCAGGGTCTGTTTGGTGGAAAAGGGGCATGTGACAACCTATGACTTACAACTTATGTAGCTAATAAAGCACTTTCTAAATTTGTTTCAGTAAATGCTCTGTGAATAGATTTTACTGTAATGATTTTATTATAATTACATTCTTACAGAAATGATTTGATTATGAATAAACGCAAATGTTTGGTAATATAATGAAGGTAATATAATTTTGGGGGAAAAATGTACATCACTGGGAAAATCAACCTTTTTCCCATTTTTCTGAAATGCTGAATTTCAAGACATTCTAGTTACGCTGTGTGATTCAAGTTACTTCAAGCTATGCTGGTCGGCTGGGTGATGAGTGATGGAGCGTAGAAGGCATATCATATCCTTGGCTTTGCTTTCTGCCTGTCTAGACACATACATGAGGGGAGGCATTATGAAAACGCCTACCGAGTGATCCCTAGTGACAACACTGTCATGCCACTATGCCTCTGGTTGGCTTCTTGCCTGCACACATCAATGCCATACCCCGACATAGATTGATAGAGATGTGCATTCAGTTCTTACATTTAGAATTAGAGAAAATTCTGGGGAAAAAGGCTAATTTCCATTTTTTCTAAACACAAAAAAAGGCAGCTGTTAAACTACGATATCTGCTCCAGATGGTGATCAACTGCATATCTTTCTCTCCATCCATCTCTCCCACCTCCCACTCCCGCCTTCTCACTAAACATGATGGCTTTCCTCCAAATGTCCAAAAAGTGAAAATTATAGCAAATGCCACTCGATCTGTGAAAGGAAAAAGGCGCATGAGACAAGAGTGCTGTGAATGTGCTGTGTGAATCTGAACTGACTCATCTGACCCAGCAGCATTTCAGTTTCTGCATCAGCAACGCAGGAGTCTGAGCAGGTGAAAAATCAAAGAGCGCTAATATTGACTTGTTGATATTCAGTGCAGCTGCAGTCATAACCTCTGTGGAATGTAAATACTGCATTATAATTTGGTTCGCTCAGTGGTCATAGTATCATATAACATATCACCTTGTATGTCTGGTGTGTTGGAAATAGTTAACAGACACCTGGTGATGTTCATGAAGTGCTTTCACAGAGCCTGCTAGTTCAGCCTTGGGCAGTGGAGACATACACAAGGAAAGCAGTCACAGGGAAAGCTTTATCTTCAGGGAAGGTAGATGAATACCAAGCTGATGCTCTCAGGCCACTCACTGTCTGTTGCTTATGTAAATCACTGATATAGTTAAATGAGAACTACTGTCCAAGAAACTGTGCATTCTTCTCCTTGATGCATCCTTAAAAAACTGGCAAAAATTGATCAGATTGACCCTTGCTTGATCCTGTGTGTTGCTGTGTTGCAGCCATCTAATTGCATACCACGCCCTCCTCACACTCGGATCACACTCAATCTATAGCAAAACTGTGTGCAGTGTTCAACAACGGCACGCACTATACAGATCAATAATCAATAAAGATAAGCTGTGATTTGCGGCTGTATTACAACATCATCTGCTTCAGTGACAAAATTGGTCTCATCATGCAAACTTCAAAATGAGTACAGCATTCATTTTAGTTATAAACAAACAAACAACATTGTAATCCTCCTCTTAGTGATGCAATGCATCTGCAATGAGGAGATTCCCTCATGTGAAACAAATGCACTTTAATCACGGATTGTTGCGGTTGTCCAACCATACATTATATCCTAAAGGGAAGCTAAATAATCCCTTGTATTGACTTCTTTCAGTGACCAAGGAACTGCAACAACAAAAGGCAGCTGTGGCCTAAAGGTTAGAGAACTGGGCTTCTGTGAGATTACTGGTTCAATCACCAGACCAGCAGGGAAAACCACAGCTGATGTACCCTTGAGCAAGTCATTTAACTCCCAGCTGCTGCAGTGGAGCTGCTTAGCGGTCAGCAGTGTGGACTGGGCTGTGTGCTGGGCAGCTCCCAGGTGTGAATGTGTGCAAATGAGTGAATGTGCAGCAGGGTGTTGCTGAAAAAGGCCACAGATGTTCAGCCAAAAGCTAACCTGGATAAATAAAGAAAAAAGAAAAAAAACACAAGGGTGTCTCACACACTGCACTCTGTAGCCTGTAATTGCCACCAATAATAATGTGACATTTTCACAAATGAGCAAGCTAATTCAAACAGAAATCCAACTGAAAACTCTAGTGAAGATAATATATCTCCATGGAAAATACTAGAGCAATAAAATTACGTTGTCATTTACTTTTATGACATCTTTTTAGCCAAGCTGAAATGCCTTGTAATGCTGGTTGCTCTTAAAGGAATTGTTCATCTAAAGTACAAACAAACAAACAAACAAAAAAAAAAAAACGTGCAATCTATCCATCCAGACAGACTGTTTCTTTCTCCACTTTGTCATTGGAAAATATATTTTGTATTTTGAGTGAACTGTTCCTTTACCCCATGGCTACAATGAATACGTGACTTATGTGGGCATACTGCAGAACTCTTAACCAGCTACACCTGCAGCGTATGTACAGCACAGGCCTGAGTTCACAGTCAAAACAACACGGTAAACTTTTGCGTTGGGATTGTGTGGGATTGTGTCTTCAGGTGTTGGACTCTGCTCAACTATGAAACTTCAACTTTTTTGTCCAGTTATGGGCAAGTTAACACCTATAGCCTATGTAAAAGATAATGTTACTAGGCAACTGGCACTGGCAAAGTAAATCAAGAAGAAAACCCTGTTAAATATATAAATTTTATAGCCAATTTTTGTGTTAAGATGCAGAGCACACCCCACATGAAAAATATAAATAAAAAACTTGCCTATTTTTACATTGTTAGAGTGGAACTCCACGGTGCATACACACAACCTGCACACAACTCTCTGGTTATGTTATGTGTGTATCTACAGGGTTAAGCATTATTCCAAGCAAGCACCATCACACAGCGAAAAAATGAGTAAATTCCATTTCATGTAATTGGACAGTAAAGATAGACAACTCTGCACATTGTTAATTTGTCTTTCCAGGTTGGTGACACACTGATCCATGTCACATTACACTTGCGTAAACATGCATGACACACTACTTTGATGTACATTTTAATGAGTAGCAACTGTGCATATCCATTGTTTGACTGCATGAACAACTGATGCATCATAATGCCCAGTTTCCTGTATGTGTCCAGTGTTTTTCTTGTATCATGTACAGAGAGGAAATAATAAAGTAGTTAGTCCAGCAACCCCCCTCCCCACACTTTCCTGCCATTAGATCTCTGACTGATTTTATGTGCAGTGAGTGACAAATCATCACGCCTGGATCCTATGGCCACTGGCTCCCGTCTGTCTGCTAGTCAGTTCCTGCCAAAGAACACCCACACTCAGAGTGTGTCTTCTTCCACTGCAGGAAGGTGTCTGAGTGACAAGCATAACAAAAATACATCTTCTTTCATCTATAGGATCTATATTGATCCATCGCTGGCAAGTAGGGGAGAAATAAAGGAACAAAGTTAACTATTTTTGTCCCTGCCATGCCTGAGAGTTTGGAGTGACACACTGAGTGACAAGCCGGCAAACATGTCTGCCTTCATCCATCATTTATTTGTCCATCATATTTTTTCCTATTCCTTTTTTTTTTTTTTGTATCTATCTGTCTCAGTAGTTTTATGCAATTGCACATGGGCTTCTCTATTTTTCACATTACATGCAAATACAGTTATGATCCCTACCAAGGAAGAAAAGCAGAATGTCTTTGAGCACAGATAGACCTAAATTATTAAAATGCATGTGTTTATGAGCCTGTGTTTGTGTGCATTGTATCTCTGCAGTTGCCTCAGATAATATTTTATTAAAGTCATCTGTCAATATTGCAATTACTCTCACCCTAATATATAATTAAAATGATACCTAAAAGAGGGTAGGTACAGTACATAAGGTTTCAACTGGCCACAGATGGTGTGAGTGGCTTTTTTGAGTGGCAGGTGACAGCTTATGCTGTGTGAATCCCATGCCAGCCACTTGTTCAGTTGTCTGCCTGGCACTCAGTCACTCACATGACCTGAATACCAAACAGAGTGGAAAATATCAAGTCTGGCTACAATGCTGAGTGACAAGTAAGGGTCCTCAGAGATGCTTGTGTTTGTGCTTGTATCTCTTTTTGTTCAAAGCAATTATTTGTATTTGCACTTGAAGAATCAATTTGCAAAAACAGATATCGCAAATTGCATTGATTTCTATAAAGCATGTTTTTCTTTCTTTTCTGCCTAGATAATATCAGTTAGAAAGGGCTAATACAGGCTTTTGCAACAAACGTTTGGATTTCAGATTGAGAAAGTATGCTATATGTGAAGCATTGCATACAATACTCAGTT